>NC_053161.1:135022512-135383762 GCF_016835505.1 Polypterus senegalus
TATAGTTATTTTATGCTTGCACATGACCCTGCAAATACATATGCAAGTGAACACAGCGCAGGGAAGAGTTACAGTATGTTATGCTGTAATTCTATATAACTTGGCGACAATTTACATTAAATTTATCTTATCAGAGTGTAATCATGTATTATTACAATGTACTGTATTTAATAGTAGAGGTTGTGAAGCCAGCCCGGACACAGACAGGCAATAGACAGGTTTTGCCACACTACACCCATTTATTTACAGAATAAAGTGCTCATACACCAGCATCAAGACACAGTATGACACACCACAAAGTCCCTTCTCTGCTGCCAGTCCATTCGCCTCCACTCCTCCAAAGGCTTTGTCCTCTTCCTCCCGACTCTGGCTGAAGAATGGTGGGGACTGGCTCCTTTTTATAGGGCACCCGGAAGGACTCCAGGTGCCAAACGAGCTTCTACTGGAAGTACAGCCAAATAGGGCCCTGTAAATGTCCATGTACCCCCTGGTGGTGGTTGAGCTCCCATGCTCATGACCCGTGGCCCCACTGGAAACCCAGGGGGCTGCCCTCTATCGGCCCGGAGGAGAAACTATCTTGAAAATACTCTCTCCTCCGGTCCTTCCACACTCAGGGTGTTCCAACTGGGTAAGGTTTCCGACCATCCACCACAAGGTAAATACTGTGTATAATCAATATGCAATAGGAATGGGAAATGTTCACTTAACCCATACTGTTGCTCGAGTCAAACAGTAAGTATAATGTGATAACATTTAATTATACTAGGTTTACGCTGTTGAATACACTGTAAATGCACAAGAACAAGGTACCCCTTACACTTATTACTTTGCCTGATTATGTCTCTTCAGTGCAGTTACAAATACCCTGCATTGGACTGGTTCATGGATAAATTTCGCATTGAATGCAATTTTGCAAGGTTAGTATCTGGTGCTTGACAGTCCTGAATTGGATTAAGTGATATTGAGAATGTTAGGTTATGTTCTGTAATTTGTCAAGCACACACACTTAGGGAATATCTTCATAGCTCTGAAAAGGTAAGCAATACCACCCGAGTAGAAAGGGGGAACTGATACTAATTACATCTCTTTTTCCATCTCTCTTCCAAGATATACACATACCGAAAGCAGGAGGTCACTGAGGAAGGCTAGAGAGTTGGAAAGACCGATCCCTTATCTTTTCTTTGTCCAGATGAATGCCAACTGTGTGCACACCCTTGTGTGCCTTTTTCTTTGACCTTTTCTGCCTTCTCCTTTTTTAAAAAAGATTACCGGTTGATACTCCAACCCTTGTTTTACATTGCTTGCTTCATTTTATTCAAATCACAAAGGTGGTTTTTAGGTGGATGGCATAGTGCCACAACAGTGCCTCACTGATCTGGTGTAAACCCTTTTGTACCTTCTACGTCGGTCTCATTTTCCACCCACATCTCCAAACAAAGGTGAGGGTTAGGCTAGGTGGTCTGAGTCGAGTGTGCATATGTGTGCCCTGTGATGGACTGGCACTGTGTACAAAATGTTTCATTTTTGTGTCCAGTGCTGGCACAACAGGCTGAAGTGCCACTTGTCTCTGCAATTTACTGTATGTATGTATGTGTGTGAATATAACAGTTAGCAGTGCATCCGGAAAGTATTCACAGCGCATCACTTTTTCCACATTTTGTTATGTTATAGCCTTATTCCAAAATGGATTAAATTCATTTTTTTCCTCAGAATTCTACACACAACACCCCATAATGACAACGTGAAAAAAGTTTACTTGAGGTTTTTGCAAATTTATTAAAAATAAAAAAAACTGAGAAATCACATGTACATAAGTATTCACAGCCTTTGCTAAATACTTTGTCAATGCACCTTTGGCAGCAATTACAGTCTCAAGTCTTTTTGACTATGACGCCACAAGCTTGGCACACCTATCCTTGGCCAGTTTTGCCCATTCCTCTTTGCAGCACCTCTCAAGCTTTATCAGGTTGGATGGGAAGCACAGCCATTTTAAGATCTCTCCAGAGATGTTCAATCAGATTCAAGTCGGGGCTCTGGCTGGGCCACTTAAGGACATTCACAGAGTTGTCCTGAAGCCACTCCTTTGATATCTTGGCTGTGTGCTTAGGGTCGTTGTCCTGCTGAAAGATGAATCGTCACCCCAGTCTGAGGTCAAGAGCGCTCTGGAGCAGGTTTTCATTCAGGATGTCTCTGTACATTGCTGCAGTCATATTTTCCTTTATCCTGACTAGTCTCCCAGTTCCTGCCACTGAAAAACATCCCACAGCATGATGCTGCCACCACCATGCTTCACTGTAGGGATGGTATTGGCCTGGTGATGAGCGGTGCCTGGCTTCCTCCAAACGTGACGCCTGGCATTCACACCAAAGAGTTCAATCTTTGTCTCATCAGACCAGAGAATTTTGTTTCTCATGGTCTGAGAGTCCTTCAGGTGCCTTTTGGCAAACTCCAGGCAGGCTGCCATGTGCCTTTTACTAAGGAGTGGCTTCCGTCTGGCCACTCTACCATACAGGCCTGATTGGTGGATTGCTGCAGAGATGGTTGTCCTTCTGGAAGGTTCTCCTCTCTCCACAGAGGACCTCTGGAGCTCTGACAGAGTGACCATCGGGTTCTTGGTCACCTCCCTGACTAAGGCCCTTCTCCCCTGATCGCTCAGTTTAGATGGCCGGCCAGCTCTAGGAAGAGTCCTGGTAGTTTCGAACTTCTTCCACTTACAGATGATGAAGGCCACTGTGCTTATTGGGACCTTCAAAGCAGCAGAAATTTTTCTGTAACCTTCCCCAGATTTTTTGCTTCGAGACAATTCCTTTGACTTCATGCTTGGTTTGTGCTCTGACATGAACTGTCAACTGTGGGACCTTATATAGACAGGTGTGTGCCTTTCCAAATCATGTCCAATCAACTAAATTTACCACAGGTGGACTCCAATTAAGCAGCAGAAACATCTCAATGATGATCAGGGGAAACAGGATGCACCTGAGCTCAATTTTGACTTCATGGCAAAGGCTGTGAATACTTATGTACATGTGATTTCTCGTTTTTTTTATTTTTAATAAATTTGCAAAAATCTCAAGTAAACTTTTTTCACGTTGTCATTATGGAGTGTTGTGTGTAGAATTCTGAGGAAAAAAATGAATTTAATCCATTTTGGAATAAGGCTCTAACATAACAAAATGTGGAAAAAGTGATGCGCTGTGAATACTTTCCGGATGCACTGTAGGAGGATGTCCTCAGCTGTTTCAGGACTTTACATTCAGTGACCCTGTGTAGATCTAATCACAGCTTTTGAAAATTAACTAATTTAGAAATAATTAGGAAATATAATTGTTCTTTGATCTTTACTATACTTTTTTTTATTTGGCTCTTTGGCCTTGAGTGTGTTGGTGTGCACTAGATTTGCAGAAAGCTCAGAGCTGTAATTTTGAAATGTCAATCAACCTCACAACATGTACTGTATGTTTGGAATGTTCACGGAAATCAGAGTAGCGGTGAAAGCTGTTGTTTTTCATTCTTTCCAGATTCCTAATTCTAGAGTACTAAAGGTCAAAAGAAAAATGTCCATTTGTATGTCACAAACCTGGCATGCTACTTTGAAAAGTAGTATTCTGTTTGAGACAGTTAGAAAGTGGACCTTTAGCACTAATCAGTTTGACCACGCTGCTATCCTGCACTGAAGAAGAGTGACGGTAGTTTCTTGGATGAAACTAGCGATCCCTTAGTTAAGAAGCCTCTGTCATTCCGTTTTTACTTTTCATACTGAGATCATTACATAGAGCTGGTGTTTACTGATACCTACATAGTCCTGTCAGAATCACCCTAGGAAAGCCATATTAGTCTATTTTGTGGGCTCACCATCTACAAATTGTACAGTGGGTTTCAGGTACAATAGCAGTTAGTGGGAAAAGATGAGTGTCTTGGCTTTGTCTTGGAGGGCCACAGTGGTGGCAGGTTTTCTTTTCCAACCCTTTTGCTTAATTCAACCCAATCCCCACTGATAATGGAACATATTGCTTAATTTTATAGTGCTTTCATTTTTCTGCATCATGTTACATTACAATTTAGAAGTTTCTTCAACAAGATACGAGTCAAAGTATTGGGCCTGGATCTGGACTTTGTCATGGAGATGGTCTAGATGCAACTCTGAAACTGCTCCACAAGAGCGTTTTTGGCCTTGGAAGTGACATACACCAATCCTCCAGTAGGTGGAGTGCATTTTAAGTTTGTGTCAGTGGACAAGCAAGTTACCCCAGTGCATGTAACAAGATGCAGACAGGAAACCTGGCTGCACATGCATCTGCCAACTTTTTAGTGTATTCACAATTGTTACAGATGGTTGGTGTGGCACTGGAGGGATGTAATTTAGAGGAACAGCTTGCCTGCTTTGAACTTTAACAAAACATTTCTTTTCAATATCACTGATAATCATAGATTGTCCTTACTTGAGCACCAGACGGCTTATAACTTGATACTAAAGAGTCTTAGGCCAAGTAGGCCTTGGAATATTCTGGAAAGATCAATTTGATCAAGATCAATAAATTGGAAAGCCAATTTGTTTTGTTTTGTCTTATTAGGATAAATTCAAGCCTTAAAAGAGGGTACTGGAAACACAGTGTATGAGTAGTTCTTATTTAAGACTTTAGTAGTGAGACTAGCTACGTTATATGGGTTGGAGACGGTGGCACTGACCAAAAAACAGGAGACATAGCTGGAGTTAGCAGAGTTAAAGATGCTAAGATTTGCACTGGGTGTGATGAGGATGGACAGGATTAGAAATGAGTACATTAGAGGGTCAGCTCAAGTTGGACAGTTGGGAGACAAAGTCAGAGAGGCGAGATTGCATTGGTTTGGACATGTGCAGAGGAGAGATGCTGAGTATATTGGGAGAAGGATGCTAAGGATAGAGCTGCCAGGGAAGAGGAAAAGAGGAAGACCTAAGAGAAGGTTTATGGATGTGGTGAGAGATGACATGCAGGTGGTGGGTGTAACTGAGCAAGATGCAGAAAACAGGACGATATAGAAGAAGATGATCTGCTGTGGCAACCCCTAACAGCGGCAGCCGAAAGAAGAAGAAGAAGAAGAAGAAGAAGAAGAAGAAGAAGTAGTACTGGAGACTGAAACAAGCTCTTGATTCCATCACGGTAGAAACTCTAGGAGTCATTGGTGGAAACCAACAGCAAATGGAACTAAGAAGCTAAGGAAAAAAAAAAATTTCATACAATATAAGTAGAAGTGTCTTCAGGTATGCCTTTGAGATGGTAGTAGTCAAAGAAGGTAGCAGTTGAGGCAATGGCTGAACATAAAGTCCTAAATGTTGGAATATTTTAGTGAAACCATGGCCACTGCGTAGTGGATTCTAGCAAACTGGCAACCACCAAGAAAGAAAATTACAAATATCACCCAGGATTTCCTTAGCAAATGTGCTAAAGCACTGTCGTTGACTATGGATATTGTTGAGAGGGGACAGAATACCTTTAGAAATTCCCAAAGTTAGCGGACATGTCTGTGACATCTAATGGGGTGCGCTACATTCCTACGGTACCTAACAAAAGGTGTTGTTGAGATCCAGCTAGAAATGGCAAAGACACTATATATTGTTGGAATGTCTTGGTTAGTGTGCTTAATCAGTGATATGTGGAAGGTGGGAACAAAGCTATTGGACTGGCTAACCAAGGCAATAGTCCCATTTTGGAAAATTGTTGTCGAAAATGCCTCATTGCTGATTGTGTTTCATCATCATGCTCATGCTTTAAAAATTTGCACCACACATTTCTTAAGGTCTGAATATTTTATTAATCAAAACTATCCACGATGTTGTTGCACAAATAGGAAACAGCAAATCAGTTACTATTAGGCTAGCAGCACATTGCACAACTTCAAATCAGAGAGTATATAAAACTGCTGGATCTTTTTGCCTTTAGAATTTTAAATCAGACAACAATAAATTGCAGGGGAAGATGTAGACCGAGGCATGCAGTTGAAGCGGAAATCTTGACAACCTTTAATAAAAATCTGGATGAGATATTGGGACAGCTTAGCTATTAGCAAAATAAATGGGTTTAGTGGACTGAATAGTCTCTTCTCATTTGTCAAATTTCTTATGTTTTTATGTTCTTATGCAGGGGAAGATGGGTTTACATGACTCCCTTAAGACAGTTTCAGGTTTGCTATATATTACGCCACACTTTGACAGCCAATTAGCATACTGCCTAACAGCACCAGTGGCAATGCAAATGTTTCCAGGTGTAGTGAGTCCAATCACAGGTTCTGTTGGGACTTCTTCCTTTTTCCATAGTTTGGTGGTACGACACAAGACATCAGACAGGCAAGTTTTGATTCTGCTGGCATATTCCAAAACACAAGTTTACCTTTTTTTCATGTGAACTCATTTTATGTATTATACTTCCAGCTGAGCACCAATTGGCTGGTCACATGTCACACACATATAGGAGCTCAACTCTATGACTTGTTTGAGTTTGTTGTGGCAAGTTACGGACCAGCCTGTCTGAGTAACTGTTGATGTCACACTACACAAGAAGTTGTTACAGGAACGCGTTGCAACTTACCATGACTCGATAAGACTAAATAAATGAAGGCTACAAATGAAAATTGTTGTGACACCTGATTTTTTGGGGAGTGGCGATTCTTCAAAACATTTAAGGAACATTGAAATATCTTCGTAGTACATGTTTAATTATTCTATCCTTCACGACACTCCCAGTGAAGAATATAGATTATTTAAATGAAGTTAAAGTTTTATCTGTATAATTTAACAAACATATTTTGCTGCATTTCACCTTAAAAATGATATCGTCATCATATGTAAATACGCGCTTTATAAAGTGGCTCAGGTTGTGCGATATTATAACTGTAGTGCAAGTTTACAGTGGGGTGATTGTACTTATAAGTACAAACAGTTCTACAAGGAGCAATTGATTGAGTGCGTTTATAGTTCTTGGGATGAAACTGTTTCTGAACCGCGAGGTCCGTACAAGAAAGGCTTTGAAAATTTTGCCGTGGCTGAGACAGCGTGTACTTGAAGCTGTAATTCTCTTTCCGATCAGCTGCTGCTGTGATTCACACTCAGATACAGTGATATAAAAACTCAGAGTGGTGCAGTGAGAGTAATATGGAAAAAGATGATCCGCTGTGGCAACTCCTAACGGGAGCAGCTGAAAGAAGAAGGTACAGTTAGAGTAACAACGCTAAAGCAGTTATGGTATTTAGAATAATATGGCTATTCCCTGGACCATTATATTGTTACAAGTTAATTACAATCAGATGTGTTACACTAATAAACAATATGCGGTTAGTTTCAGTGTATTTATAAAGCCGCGTCAGGGATGTGGATCTAAAAAAGAAAGGGAAACCACACTGGAACAGTAGCACTGCTTTGACGCTGGGTGCCGCCACTCTACAAAACCAAGCGGAGAACTGGCGTACGACAAGGTATGAGGTACCGTGGAAAAGTGCGTGGCTTTACGCCAAGTGTAGGTTTTATACATCGCGATTTGAACGTGGAAAAGTTCTTACGCAACATTTCTGTGCGAACGCACCGTTTATACATGAGGCCCCTGGTTACTAATTCTTGCTTGTTTTACAATTTTTCTCTTGCTCACCCTATTAAGAGGCTTTTCATTTCCCAGTCATTTTGTTTTAATTGTTTTTTGCCCACTTTTTTTACTGGTCACGACAGAAAGGTGTTTCCAGCCAATATTCATGCCTCAAATTCAATGAAGATACTATCCTGGCCATGGAGGAAAGCATCAGATATATTGGACATGTTGTTGGAATCCTGTTTACGTGAGTTAACATGAAGTATCTTTGGGGTAGAGCAGCAAAGGACCTTAATATTGTGCCACATCATTATTGAGAAAGTGTTACATGTCCATTTCAATTTGTGTTTGTCCAATAAGATAGATGTTCCATTCCAAAACTACCTCTAATCTTCTTTCAGGCAGATATGTTTATTAGAAAAGATATCAAGAAGCATCTGAAGCTTCTAGAATTTTCTTGGGCTGAGGGTTACAGCTAGGTGGTTGAAAGGTGGTGTTGTCTATTTTATTATTCAAGTCAAGCTCCCGGCCATAGAGATGATGAAGTTCACTCTATCCATCAAGATAGATCCCTTAAACAAACAGTTTGACCCTACTATCAATATTGTACCATTCAAACCATCAGACTCTCAAACCGTTTGTACTTCTGTGCCATTAAACTGTCATCTGCTTGAATTATGGCCAAGGCACCGACACTCCCCATCAGCTTGCACAAGCAATTCAGTTTTACTTTCTGATATTTACTGCATGTTTCTATCTGATGTTTTAATTCCCAGCAGTACTGGATGCAAGTCAGGAGGCAGCCAAGGTCAGGGAGCCACTTCATTACAGAGTCTACTCATGCATGAGGCAATTAACCTAACCTGCACATATTTAAGGATATGGGAGGGAAACCTATGTAGATACAGATAGAGTATGCAAACTCCACATGGCCATTGAGCCAGTACAGGATTTGAACCCAGATCACTGGAACTGTGAAGCAGCAATAATAATCACTGTTCTACTGTCCCACCTGTTCGTGACTAAATAAATTGAATTGAGTATGACCGCTGTGGCATGAGTGACAAAGGCAGAATGAGTCCCAGAAACAGCTGGGGTGTCAACTGGGCCAACCCCGTTTAATCCAAAAGAGGAAACTAAAGCAACAGGTGTTCTGTGGTGCTCCAACATAAAGAATACAGGTAATTGCTTGAAGTTCGGCCTCTAGTGGATGTGTGAATAAGTGAATAAGTCGGGCTTTGGGGGAGCTGCAATCATTCAAGTGCCCAGGTTCAAAATGTGACGTCACATTCTGGAGACGTGTATATTTATACCGTTTGGGCCCGAAGGTGCGGATCTTCTCAGGGTCTATGGCCGGCTTCTCAATGCAGTATGGGAAAAAAGGAGACAAGACCGTTAACAACAGTGCCACCTCCAATTCAGGTGTTGGTAGTGCATACCTCAGATGAGACAAGAAAATGATCTTCTGGAACACATGCATGGCACCCCCCCTAATTTGATTGAGATCTGCTGTTGAATGTGATCCTAAAAAGATTCACTACCTCCAAATCTGAAGTTGTGGTTCTCCACTACAAACAAATGGCTTTACAAATAAGGGTATACAAGATGTTCCCTGTGAAGACATTTAAATCCTGTGATCTTGTTCACATGTAAGGATAGAGAAGGTTGGGGGATTTACTGTTTCAGTACTACAGGACTTGTACTGGATTGTGGTATTACAGCTGCAGTTAAGTCCTTGTACTGGTTAATCTACAGTATGTTTCTATCTTTCACCTGGGGTCAGATTTATAAAACTTGCATAGGCACAAAAAGAGGCCTAAAATGTGTGTATGCAACTTTCCACACAGAATTCAGCATTTACAATAGAAAACACAATGAAAGAATTTGAATATATTAATGGAAAATCTCACCCATGCATACACAACATTTAGACAAAATAGGTAATGATGTCACCCTTGATCAAATAAGCAAATACAGTCAAACCATCTAAATGACAACTCTCGCATAATAATAATTCATATCACTGTGCTGTTATTATAATGTACATCGAGACAATAAACATATTGGGCCTCAAAAGTTATGAATATGACATAAAGGCTCTAGCTTATTTCCCTTTTAGGAGCACCAATGCTGCATATTTACACTGAAAAACGCTTTTGTTTTTTTTTGTCAGTTTATATAGACTCCCTGTTGTCACTTCTAAGGATTAGAATCCAAACAAAGTGCAGTAAAAATACAGACGTGGTTCACTCCCTGGATTCAAAAAGCTATAAATGTCAAGCTTATTCATAGCCTAATGGTTTGACACAACATGGCGTGTTTGGCACGACTATGCAAATGATCACATATGAAGGAAGCAAGCTTCTAAAAACTGGTCAGACTTTTTGTCCATGTTGATGACTGGCTTTTCAGATGATTTAGACTCTCAGGAGCCATTTCTCTTGGGATTATGTGTTGCACTGGTCCCATGAGAAAGATGGATTGTCCAAAGTGGGTTACACCTGCTCATATGCATGTTTTAACAACTAGTGACTTTCTGGCAATGGGCACAGTGGACCACCCAGGCTGGCACTGTCACCTAAACCCGACACAGACAAGTGTGGGACACAAGTTCAAGCCACACACAATTTTTCTTTTTCTTTTTTTAACTCATAGGAAATGCCTTCTCCCGTTTCCCACAGGCACAACACAGTCTCAGCAGAAGCACAGCACAAATCCTTCCTTCTCTCTTTTTTCTTTCTTTGTCCTCCTCTGTGGTCAAGCATTGTCTTCCTCCTCATTATACTGGCTACCGGCTGCTTTTATTAGGTAACCTAAGGGGGTTGCAGTCTAGCATCCCAGGGGAGGCCTCGGCCACACGCTACAGCACCTGCAAGAGGGAACTTGCCGACAGTTCAGGAATATCTTGGCCATGCTTCAGTTCTCTCATGCCCACTGTGCTGTAAGCCATAAACAACTGACAAGGGGCTACATTTAGTTTCTGCATGGTTTGATACCAACATAAAAAGGAAATTTGCAGTACTGTCTGTTTTTCCTAACGTAATCGTGCACATTTCATAGCACTCATATTACAATTAGCGCACCTAGTGAGAATGATATTTCTTTTGTGAACCATTAGCAGTTACATTCAATTAAAGCACAAGTCATTTCTGATGCCACAATGAGGCTCACAAATGTGGCGGCTCATTTGGCTGGGACATCCCATGATTCATTTATTTTGAGGCAAAGTAGAATCGATCAGACGGCTTGCTGAAGGCGCTATACGTAATGGCTGGCTTGATGGTGGTGCCTTACACCTTTCACAGACCCGCCATGCACAGAGGAGACAAGCACAGAGGCACTACAATGCAGTATGGACAGAAACACAGGACTCTTCAAATGCAATAATGTGGGAGAATGCTCTTCAGCCAATGGAGGTCTGCAGCATTGTGACTGCGTATGTAGAGTATGAGGTTGATTTTCCTAGCCCATGTATAGTTGTTTCAGGGTGGCAACTAAGCAGGGTTAAAGGCACATTCATGTACGTACATTCATGTACTTATAAGATGATTGTGATTTATAAAGGGCAGTTTTTTTGCCACGTGTGTATTTGTACACTCAGATTCACACAAAGTTTTATAAACTAGACCCCTGGTCAAAACCTATGAATAGTGACCAAAGAAATAAGGCGATGATGGATACAAGGGGTTGAGAGAAGATTACACCAAAGTCTGAGGTGTGCATTAAATAATAACAGAGTGAGGACAAAATGGAGGAGTCTTAGAATAGGGCTTCTTCTCTGATACATTGAGAAGAGGCTGATGAGGTGATTTGGACGCCTAGTAAATTTGCCCTCTGGGTACTGCCAGTGGAAGTTTTATACAAATAGCCCATGGGGAGGAAACTGAGGGGCTGACTCAGGATATATCAGAAAGACTTTATCTCTCAATAGAGGCGGAAAGACCTGTGAATTTCTTAACAGGAACTTGAAACTAGCAAGTCTGGTCTGACCTGCTCAGCCATTTATTGCCAACCTCAGCAGAATAACTGCTAAGAATTACTATAGTAATGGTAAACATAGAGATACATCACAGTCTAAAAATGCAGTGTATAATTATACTGCAGGTAAGAGGCTACACTCCATGGTGCTCCACTATGACACTACTTCTTAATGTTTTCCATGTTTCAAAAACTCTGGGTGAACAAAACACTGGGTTAAATTTGAGCAAAATTCAAACTATTGATGAGCTCAGCAGCTAAGCTTCAATGTGCATACGTTTTTGCTTCACTTTCTTACACAAAAGCGAGACACTGACTAGTGATGAGCAAAACAACTTGAATAGAGTTTCACAAAACTGCCACTAAAATGACCTTTTTGAGAATTGCAAAACTCACTGAAGTGTTTTTCAGAGTTTTAATGTTTTTTTTGGGATAACAAATAGGGAATATTGCTTGATAAACAACAACAGCAACAACAATTATTTATATAGCACATTTTCATACAAATAATGTAGCTCAAAGTGCTTTACATAATGAAGAAAGAGAAAAAAGACAAAGTAAGAATTACAATAAGAGAACACTCATTAACATAGAATAAAAGTAAGGTTCGATGGCCAGGGAGGACAGAAAAAAAAACTCCAGACGGCTGGAGAAAAAATAAAATCTGCAGGGGTTCCAGGCCACGAGACCGCCCAGCCCCCTCTAGGCATTCTATCTAACAGAAATGATCAGTCCTCATATTCAGGGTTCTCATGGAAGGACTTGATGATGACAGTCAAGTGGACTTCTGGCCTTTAAATCCATCAATGTAGGGACATCACAGTGCTTTGATTAGGTGGTGGTAGTGCAGATCGCAACCACAGAAAATCGGGAAAAGAACAGAAGAGAAAGTAGGGGTTAGTACGGATTTTGGAGCCACCATGAATAGTAATGATAATTAATTGAATATACAGAGCATCAGGATTAAACTAAAATGAAGTTAAAGTAATGTGTTTTAAGCAGTTTTTTAAAGTGCTCCACTGTATTAGCCTGGCGAATTCCTAATGGCAGCCTATTCCAGATTTTAGGTGCATAACAGCAGAATGCCGCCTCACCACTTCTTTTAAGTTTAGCTCTTGGAATTCGAAGCAGACACATTTGAAGATCTAAGGTTATGATCTGGAATGTAAGGTGTCAGACATTCCGAAATATAAGAGCAGTATTTTAAAGTCAATTCTGAATGACACAGGTAACCAGTGTAGTGACATCAAAACTGAAGAAATGTGTTTGGATTTTCTTTTCCTAGTTAAGATTCTAGCAGCTTCATTCTGCAGTAGTTGTAATCAATTTATGTTTTTTTGAGTAGTCCTGAGAGGAGAGCATTACAGTAATCTAGCCGACTGAAAACAGAAGCGTGAATTAATGTCTCAGCATCTTTCAACGATATAAGAGGTCTAACTTTTGCTAGTTAGTAAAAAGTAAAAAAATGCTGTCCTAGTGATCTGATTAATATGCGATTTAAAATTCAGGTCAGAGTCAATAGTTACTCCTAAATTCTGTACCTCCGTCTTGACATTTAATCCTAATGCAAGTTTATTTGTGGTTATTAAAATTTCAGTTTTCTCTTTATTTAGCTTGAGAAAATTACTAGTCATCCATTCAGAAACACAAGTAAGACATTGTGTTAGTGAATCAACAGAGTTGGGGTCATCAGGTGCTATTGATAAGTACTGCTGTGTGTCATCAGCATAGCTATGGTAGCTCACGTTATGCCCTGAGATAATCTGACCTAACAGAAGCATGTAGATCGAAAAGAGCAGTGGACCCAGGATAGAACCTTGTGGAACACCATATAGAATATCATGTGTCTTTGAAGTATAATTACCATAACTAACAAAGAATTTTCTACCTGCCAGAGAAGCCAAGCCATTGACTAATGCGATTTCTAAGAATATCGTGATCGATGGTATCAAATGCAGCACTCAGATCAGTTTTTACATATTATGTAAGTCTTGTAAGTTTTTTGTTCTTTATTTCACCTTATACAATTTCTCGTATTAGGAATTTCTTAGTTTTCGCATACCCCTTGGGGTCAGAGCACAGGGTCAGCCATTGTACAGCGCCCCAGGAGCAATTGAAGGTTAAGGGCCTTGCTCAAGGGCCCAGCAGAGTAGGATCTCTTATGGCAGTGACACGGATTCAAACCGACAACCTTCGGGATACCAGCACAGATCCTTAGCCTCAGAGCCACCACTCCTAAGTTTGTATTATAATGCAATAGTAAGATATAATATCTTCAGTATATATTCTGCACAAACTTAGGACATGACATGACCTAACATTCTTAATTCAGGGTTGTTGAGTAGCACTGAGTAGCAATGCAGGGATGAGCCTTGTCCATCAAAAAAAAAATCTGTGAAATGAAATTTAGTTGTATACAATACTATACTATACTATACTATAATCATATGAAAAAGTTTGGGAACCCCTCTCAGCCTGCATAATAATTTACTTTCAACAAAAAAGATAACAGTGGTATGTCTTTCATTTCCTAGGAACATCTGAGTACTGGGGTGTTTTCCGAACAAAGATTTTTAGTGAAGCGTTATTTAGTTGTATGAAATTAAATCAAATGTGAAAAACTGGCTGTGCAAAAATGTGGGGTTCACCTTGTAATTTTGCTGATTTGAATGCATGTAACTGCTTAATACTGATTACTTGCAACATCAAATTGGTTGGATTAGCTCGTTAAGCCTTGAACTTCATAGACAGGTGTGTCCAATCATGAGAAAAGGTATTTAAGGTGGTCAATTGCAAGTTGAGCTTCCCTTTGACTTTGTATCTATCAGAACATCTGTATGGCAGGGTGATGAGAAAGAAGCCCTTTTTGCACTCACGCCACAAACAGAGTCACTTGTTGTATGTAAATGCTCATTTAGCCAAGCCAGATTCATTTTGGAACAAAGTGCTTTGGACTGATGAGACAAAAATGGAGTTATTTGGATATAACAAAAACTGCTTTGCATGGTGGAAGAAGAACACAGCATTCCAAGAAAAACACCTGCTACCTACTGTGGAGGTTCCATCATGCTGTGGGGCTGTGTGGCTATTTCAGGGGCTGGGGCCCTTGTTCAAGTTGTGAGTTGGATGAATTCAACCCAATATTAACAAATGCTTCAAGATAATGTTCAAGCATCAGTCATAAAGTTCACGAATTAAACACAGGCAATCTTCTCTCTCTGTGTCTGAATGGGCTTTGAAACCTCAGCTTCTGTTGACTTCTGGGGCTGCTCCCTGTCTTTGGAACCACCTCAGGATCAAGCATTGGCCTCCATTTAGACCAAAACCGCCAAACTAGAGCTCTCCATTGTCTCCTGGTGTCCCTAATATCCACAGCATGATATTGGTCTTAAAAAGCTAGAACTCCATAACAATTTTCTGTAATGGAATAAGTGACCTTGGTACTTCTTACTGCTAATATATTTTACTGTCTGTTCTCCACAACAGTTTAAGCACAACTTCTCTTGACTTGCAATTTGTACAGCCTGGATGATGCATAACTCAACCTGCCATTAGTCCTCCCAATCACTTCAGTACACTTCCTGCTCAGCTGATGGAAAGTGAATTTTAATTTGCAGTTCCAGAACTATTCCACTGACTGTCATAGAAGGAGATAAATTGAGTGACAGTTTGTGAGATGTGTAGCAAGGCTGAGCTTAGGGGTTAAGTCTGTGAACCAGGAGAAGAATGAAGTCAGAAAAAGAGTCAAAACCAGGAGATCAGTAACAATGAGTATTTAAACAAAATATGACACAAAACTTTGTGGTTGAAAACAATAATACCAGGAATCAAAAAAAAATTAAGAAAAGCAATACGTGATTTGACGTTTGAATCTGTACCTCGGTTGAGGATGTGTTTTTATGGGTGACCTTTCACTTTGTGTTGTGATCAAATTTCACAATCTCCAAGGCATACCAAGGAACTTGTGCATTAGCCCTAACAACGGGAAACCAAAATGTCAGTTTCTACGAGTTTCCAAAATGGCAGATGAAATGGTTCAAAAAATATTTTTTTTTAATACTGACCCACAAAACATCCAAATTTAATATAAAAATACCCAGTTTTATACAGGAGCTCCAATGAAACTAGGGAAAAGAAACAAATACATAATAGTACGGGCATGTAAGAACATGTGGCGGATTGTTTGAACAAGAGTGAGAGCACTTGAAATGCTTGAATGTGAAGAAACTTCTGGAACCCTGTGGCTGATGTCATTACTCTGAATATTCCATACTTGCATTGAAAATGGGGCAGTGTAGTGTTTAGACCTTCAGGCCAACTGTCCTGGAGTGAAGGCCTGGTCAGTGCTTCTATGGAGTTTGCACATGCTAATCAAGCCTCTGCGGGTTTTTCTCCAGGTTCTCTGCTTTTTCTTCCACATCCGAAAAAGAAGTGTGGTGGGTGAACTGGAAACTGAAAACTGGGATGGCTCTTGACTTACATCCAGTGCTGTCCAATGAACCCGGAACATCATAAGAAGGTAACAAAAAAAAAATGGTGGATGGAAAATTTTAACATGTTGTGTTTAAGATTTAGCATTTATTTAAATTAAACTTGAGTTGACATATCTTTTGAAGTAGACACAGCAGATCTTCACACTCAGAAACTGCTGGTTCAAGAAAGGTTTATGAAAATGTAATTTGTTTTGTGTTCTGAAACCAGTTCTCCCCTCATCAGCATGCCGCTCTCTGATTCCCTGTTGCTTGTAGTTAGCTAGGTAGCCTCTCCTGGGACGCCTAAAGAAAAGCCTTTTAAAAGTCTCAGTCTCAGCTATGTACTAGACAAATTATATTTTTAGTTTTATTTCATGTGTTTGTTTGCCTTTTTGAAATCAGAGTTATTTTATCTATTTTTTATTAGTAAGACTTATTCTATTATGATAGTCATATACTTCAGATTCTTTCATCTGTACTTATTCCTAGCTGTGTCCATGAGTGTCACTTAGTATTCATAGTATTTTGCCTTCTTTCCTATCATGCCAGGATAGATCCTTGATAATAAAAGTTATGTGGAAAAAATGGACGGATGGATGGCAGATTGGTTGATCGATCAATTCGATCGCTGAACAAAGGCTGAATGAGAGTAGCCAAGCACTACGTATTCGCTAAGGTTAATTTAAAAAAAAAGAGTATCCATTGTTTTCAGGTGGCTGGCTTTAACATTTTCTAAACCCTTCTATTCACAGAATGACTTGATCACAATGAGAACAATTCCTTCTACTAACCACTGACACTTCTTCATTGTTTCCATCTTGTTCTCTCAGACTTTTTCTTCCTACTGTCTTGTTCCTACCAATCAACACATGCAATGATCTGACATGACTGCTCTCAAAAGCACTATTAAATTTGCCAAATAAAATCACACACACTTGATATTTCTAAATAAGAGATGATTATGCTGTCCCTTTGAGTAGATGGAGGTCTTCAAAGCCGTTTGGGTTTCTGATAAGTCTAAACTTGGAAAGCATAATTCCTTGTTTCATTGTTTCAGTTAAGTCCAAAGTTAAAGCCGTTCTTATGTTTTTGGGTGGTATTATGAGCAATTAGTCACATTGTGTGGGAAGTCCACTGACCTGTTTTTCAGATATGCCAATTCAGTGCAAAGGTTAAGAATGTTGCTACCTCATAAATACATTTCTGATGCGATTTAAAGTCCTGGGCCTTCACATTGCATTCTGTATGATTGTACAGAATGGAGAAAAGTTCTCCCTGCAGGTAATGTTGCCTTTTAAGGCAATTCCAGTCCCTTCAGATGAAGAGCTTGACTTGCAGGCTCTAAGTAAAACATAAGCAGAGTAAAATGCACTATGTTCAGTGCTCTTTAAGATGAACACCATTGCTTTGTAATGTACTGTATTTACATGCGGTGACACAGTGATGTTAACAAAGCCTGCCTAGAAGCTTCCACATTCATTTAAGTATATCTAAAGGCCTGGAATAGTAAATGTATCTGCTTTAGTGTGCATTGATTGCTGTCACAATACACATTGTTATGACATTCTGCAAAATGTTAAATGAGACCCCTACTTACAGTATTTGTTCTACTTGACACAAAAGCACTAGGTGAATTTATTATCCACATCTGGACAGAAATTATGAATATTTATGGACTCTTCATTTTTTTTCTAGTTTTATCAAGATGACTAGGAGGGAAGTAATGACTGACTGCAAGAAAGTGGCTGCAGGACAGAACTAGTGTCGTGCAGTACAGGCAGAATCCTATAAAGCCACATGAAATAGACGAGAGCATGATTCGGCAGTGATGATGTATCTGGGGGGTGACCAAAAATGACCATCTTTAAAAGACTTACAATTCACTTTTACTCACCTTCACAATAATCCTTCAAATCCAATTCGCTATTTCCATTCCTGTTAACATTTCTTGTACTCGTCTTTTGTTAGCGTATCAACAGCCTCCTGCATTTTATTTTTTCTGGATTTCTTTCACAGTAACAAACCTTCTTCCTTTCAATTGCAGTTTTAATTTTCGCAATAAAAGTAGTCACACAGTCTGGAGAATATGAGGATGGTACAAAGCCATAATCATATCATTTTTGGTCAACACAGTGGGTGTAGGTGCATTGTCGTGGTGCTAGATGCAGTTTTGGGTGCACTGCTTGTCCAGCTGTTTTTTCCTAATTCTTTCCCACCTCAGCAATTTAATGTAATGTCACTGATTAACAGTCTGCTCACATGAAACAAACTCTTTATGAACAAGTCCATCAATGTCGAGAAACATGATCATCATTGTCTCTTGAAAATATGCCCTGGTGACTTGGAAAAAACAATTCACCAAAGTCACCTGCACAATTATAGAATAAAGGCTAAAAATACGCACTCGATCAACTCAGAAACCACTTGGTGGACTGATTAAAGAGACTGTGATCATTCAATACCAGGAGGCATGTTCAAGAACTACACCTTACTCCGATGCTATTTGTGTTTCCACTCTTGTATGTTGTCATGCCAGTACCGAAAGGAATGTCATCACCAGGGGGGCAGTATAGCCCTGTACATGCAGCGAATACCCGGCAAATCCAAGAAGCACTGGCATCAAGGAAGAGTCCCTACTCTTTCAAGACACTAAAGGCCAAGAAATGTAGCAGGTGCCAACTTCATATGTAATAACGTAAGTCAACAAATAGTTCAAGGCTGGGAAACCAGGGACCAGGTTTCCCTTAAAGTGGCAGGGCAAAGAAAGACATGGAGAAGTAGTTCTCCAGAGAGGAATGAAGGTTCAGAGAAAGAGCTCTAGCTTAGTGTTTCTGATTCAAAAATTGGGCTGCTTTGACCCCAGAAATCATTCTCGAGCATGACAACAGGATGGCTTCAAGCCAACAGGCGCTATGGTTGAAATGAACAGTGGAAACTCCAGATGTTATTTTAACGACAGTAAAGATGCACTAAACATTTCCTATAGGGATTAACACCAAATTCTGATTGACTGTTGCCAAAACTGAATTAAAGACCAAAATCACAGTCAAAAACTAAACAGGATTTCTAAATTTTAACATTACCCATGTTTGTCAATTTAGGAGGTTCTCTAAGGAGGAGTGGACTAAAAGTCCTCTAGAGTGATGGGAAAGACTGATATTGAATTTTGTTGCTACGAAAGGTGCTTCAATGAGTTATTAAGTATAAAGGGCAATTACTGTGTGCCATCAGATATTGGATAACAGTATGTTCAATAAATGACATAAATCAAAAAAAGTGGTATTTGTTCACTTGGAGGAAGACCTGAAAGTATTTAGGTTGAAAAACTTGCAATAAGGAAGGACATCTGGAAGGGGTGAGCACTTTTTCAAGATACTGTAATTGTACAAACGGCTGCTACTGGTGTATCATGGGAGAAGCACACTGCAGATCTGCGGCATCAAGACACTGTTGCTCACATTACACCAATGGAATTCCTTCCTCTAATGTCACCTTCAATATTTTTGTACCTGCAGAAGAGAGAAAAAGAGAGCTGGGAGGACTGGCTTACCAATATTTATGGGGGCCTTTTGGGGTACTATTAACTTTCACTTATTTACTTACTGCCTTGCAGTAAGGAGACCAGGGTTCATGTCTCAGGTCTTCCCTGTGTAGAGTTTCTATGTACTCCCCATGTCTGCTTGGATTTCCTCACACATTCCAAAGACATGCAGGTTAGATGAATTAACGATTGTAAATTAGCTGTCGTGTGTGATTGGTGTGTGTGTGTCCTGGGTTTGTTCCTGCCTTAAACCTTATGCTAGCTGGGATGGGCTCCAGCAGACCCCTGCAATCCAACTCAGGAATAAGCGGGTTAGAAAATAGCTGACAGCGATTATTGATGGGTTGTATCCCTAGGATGAACAAGGATGGAGTTCCTTCTTCCCACTCTCTTAAACCCCACCAGAGAATTTAGTCGATTTAGTAGAATTTAGTGGAATGTTTTTACTTGGAAAAATATCCCCAGGATTTGGTGACATTAACATATAAGATTAAAAGTGGTACATAGGACATGCAAAGTGTGGTTGTCCCACATTTCACTGAAAGTGACAGCACAAGGAATATAGTACAAGTTAGAGAAACTAATTTATTAATTTTTCAATCTGTTTAACCTATGTCTGGCAGCTGGACACAAAGGTAGGAGCAAATCCCCGGGTAGAACTCTAGTCCACTTCAGAGCCCACTCTTTCATATGGGGTGAATTTAAAAGTTTCAAAGCTAAGTAATATTTATCGATCTACTTGAATGAACTTTCTCAAACAAACAGCTCCATGATCGAAATACAATATTCTAAGAAATGCATCATGTCTTCTCTCCAAGCCTCAACACAGGTAACAGAACAAACAAACAGCCCAAAACAGTAATGATGGCATCTCAAATATTTGATGGGACATAGAATGATAAATTCCCAGAAATCCGCCAAGTAGTATTATATCCAATAGAGTTTCGACATCAGATTGGATGCGGGCTTAGCCCATCTAAATGATGTCCTAGTGCCAGCCCTGCAAAAAAATTAAAATAAAACAAGCATGGGGACTTCATGCTAGCTTCACCTGACTACATTTACTGCTACTAAAACCATGACGTGGCTCATGCAGAGGGCTACGTTTTTGTGCAAGTGACTGGAAGGTTAAACAAAGGTGATGCTGGTGCATCTCAGTGCCTACTCACATACACAGCTAAACACACACCTTTATGACCCCAGTAAGAGTTGACCATTAGCTTAACATATACATCTTCAGCTCTGTATATGGGAGGAAAAGAACGTTTCCCTAGAAAACCCTAAGGGACACGGTGTAACAGAGAAAGTCCCACACAATGAATAATGCTAAAGGAAACCAAAATTGCATCAAATCAAAAAGCAAACAAAGGAGGAATAATCACATGAATATCATAAAGTACAATACAATATAATATCATTTATTTTTGTATACCCCAAAATCACACAAGTGCTGCAATGGGCTTTAACAGACCCTGCCTCTTGACAGCCCCCAGCCTTGACTCTCTAAGAAGACAAGGAAAAACTCCCCCCAAAAAAAAACCTTGTAGGGAAAAAATGGAAGAAACCTTGGGAAAGGCAGTTCAAACAGAGACCCCTTTCCAGGTAGGTTGGGCGTGCAGTGGGTGTCAAAAGAAGGGGGTCAATACAATACAATACACAGAACAGAACAAATCCTCAATACAGTATAAAAATTTTAGAAGTATGTAGCAGAATTTAACAGTAGATAATATCACATAATATGATTTGGATTTGTTTAGAGTCCTGGAGACCTCATCCATCAAGCTGCCTCCCCCATTTGGCCAATCCACGGCTGAAACAGTGCTGGGCCAGCCAATCCGATGAAAGGACCCCTCTCTCCCACGATACCTGCGATCCTCCATCAGGGATGACTTTACCATAGGCAGGCAAAACAACTTGGCAAGAGAAGAGAAGAGAAACAGAATAGGTGAGGGTTAGTATCCAATTATAACTATCATGTTACTTATGTTTTAGTGCTAATGACTAACAACAGAGATGCAGTCTGTACAGTTAATCAGCAGCTCTAGTCAGGATATGCTAAACTGAAGTAGTGAGTCTTCAGCCAGGATTTAAAAGCTGAGACCGAAGGGGCATCTCTTATAGAAGCAGGAAGACCATTCCACAGTTTAGGGGCCCTGTAACTAAAAGCTCGACCTCCCACTGTTATTGTATTAATCGTTGGAATCATAAGCAGACCAGCATCTTGACATCTTAATGTGCGCTCAGGTTTGTAAGTCATGATAAGTTCAGACAAGTAAGCCGGACCTTGCCATTTAATGTTTTATATGTTGAAAGGAGGATTTTGAAATCTGCCCTAAACTTAACCGTGAGCCAGTGTAAGGAGTTAAGAACTGGAGTAATGTGTTTGTATTTTCTTGTTCTTGTGATAATTCTTGCAGCAGCATTTTGGATTAACTGGAGGCTGTATAAAGAACAGTTTGAACATCCAGTGAACACCGCATTGCAGTAGTCAATCCTACTAGAAATAAATGCATGAATTAATTTCTCATAATCCTGTTTATTTAGAGAGCACCTTAAAGATAACTCCTAGATTGCGGGCTGATTCAGTGAAATTAATGGGGATTCCAACTGAGTTAAATGATGACAAAATATTGTTGTGATCAGCGTCATTCCCTCCAACAATTAACATGTCCATTTTATCTGTGTTTAAAGACATTAGTAAAGTAAATTAGTAAAGAAAAACAAAATCTCTTATTACTCATAAATTTCTCATTTTTATTGCTTTTTAACTAATCTCTCTCTCATCATCCAAAACAAGGGGGATGCAAAAATTCCACATAAACATAAAAAAAAACAAAACTTTATTATAAGACTTACAGCCAACTCCCTTTTAGTCACTTTCAAAATACTCTCCTCGAAATGCAATACACTTGTCCCAGCTCTTTTCCCATTCCTGGAAACATATCCCATACTCATTTTTTGTTACTGTAGAGCAGTGTTTCCATGGTAGTGTCTTCTCAACCCACCAAGTGTAGGGGGATCCCCATGTTAAATCAAGTGCGATCATTATAGAGGCGGAGGACTGAATGCAATTGTTGGGGTGATGATCTGACACGTTCCAGTTCATAACACAATTTGCGACCCACCAATGGCAGCCCTCTACCCAGGGGTTGAGAAACACTGAATATCTAGTAAATCTTTTTCCTATTCAGTCTCAATTTTAATTTCGGCCACAGGGAGTGAGATTTGGTGAATACATGGGGTGCAAAGCTACAGCCACGTTACTTTTGGTCAAAAATGTTTTGACTGACAACACACTGTCTGCAGGTGCATTTTCATGGCACAAAGTCCATTTTTCTGGGTGCCACTTATCTGGAAACATGCGGGCCGCGTGTTTGACATGCCTGTGCTAGACAGTTCTTTCTCAACTCACGGGCCAACTCTAAGTCTATATTGGTTCAGTCGGGATTAGCCTTTAAAGCCCTTGGTTTACTTTTGTGCCAACTCCCAGTGTTACCTTGGGATTCAGGTATGTAGCTACAGTACAAATACTCCAGAGCTGTCATTAGTGGCACACCAGTATCAACAATGCCACTGAGCCCTGACCCTCTCCAAGGGCAGAGATGAATTCTTAAAAGGAATACGCAGTCCTGTTTGTCCCAGTCATGTTTATGTTCTACCTTCTAGAGGCCTGGAGGAGTTGTGTTGGCACCTTGCTTTACCTCCACGGTCCATTTCGCTCTTTAATTTAGTCACTCTAATTTTCTAGAAGTGTTGAAGTCAATGCTTTTATGGAATGCATGGAATTGGCCATTGTCCAATTCTTCATAGTCATACTGTTGCAGTAAACCTTTCGTGTTTATTTGCAACTCTTTTTCTTTTAATTGTAATGTTGCCACCTTATAATGTGCAAAGACCTCTGAATAGTTTGAATGGTTTTCTTGGCTCCATTTACAGTTTAGTTTCCTTTAAATCTTTTCTTCTCCTTCAAATGCTAAACAGATTACACAGCTTAAGCCTCTCCTTAGAGTCACTAAATGAGTCTTGTTACTTTCCTCTATACAAATTTTAATAGCCTTATTATAGTCCTGGGGCGCAAAATAGAGTGTGGTGTTTTGGTCAGGGTTGTTACCAGGCAAATGCATCGTCTCAGAAGTGAACTTGACATAAAGGTCAAGACGGAGCCTCAAATTCCTGGGGCATTGTAACGTGTAACTGGCTGTTTGTCTCATGATAACTCCGGCTGATCATACAAGCACACTGGAGCGAAGCAAAACAGGGACTGGTTAGATCACCCCCGGGACATGCTGACTTGCTGACAGCTCTTGTTCGGATCTGCCTGAAACCACATGGCTAAAAAAAAACTACAACACAAAACAAACAGTGAGATGGCATGCCCACTACAGACCCCAGTAAAATAAAAGTTGAGCCGTTCAGGACTGAAACAGGCTGAGACAGTCCTTCTGAATAATGTGGGCCAGACGGACAACCTTTAAAGGAAACGCTGTACACAGTTGGTTTATATAAGCTTTTTCATTTTGTCTGAAAAACCTTGATCCTAATTAGCAGAATGCCAGTGGCACATCCAGCCACCAACATTAAACCCATCCTACATAATGAATGAGCACAGGAATTATTCATGAAGGCCGTAACACGAGTACCTGCCGGGAAACAGAAGTTAATAGCCTTGCCTTCTTTTCTCACTGTTAATTCTCTAATTAGCCGCCCGTTCTGAAAAAAAAAAAAAATGGTGTTGAATTTAATGTTTGGGAAACATGTTGAGCTGGCAGTAAAGGAAACAAAAACCTGGTATCTCTTTGCACACGTTGAACCTTATGAGTTACTGGAACTCACTGATATTAATTAGCAATGGACTAACTTTTTAATACTTGCTTTAAAAAAGCATCACGTTGGTTTAGTGGTCAGTGCTTTGCACTTCAGTTTTGGGAACATGGGTTCGTTTCAAATTTTGGTAATTTCTGTGTGACGTTTGCCTGTTCCCTCCATTTATCTGGGATTTGTGATTTCCTCTTAGAGTGCAGAAATGGGCACTGAGTTGGATTGGCATTTGATCTTGCCTTGCACCTACCTCTCCTAGCATATGCTGCATGTATTGTTTTCAAATTATTTTAAGAAATCATCAAGACTGCTATAGGCCTCATTTGACACCACCTTATAATTATTCTTCAGAGTTACCTGTTCAAAAAACATGCCAGTTTGACATAAGTGTAGATATTTCTGACTAAATAATAGAGGTAAAAGTTTCAGGGTATGGCCACTACCTGATGTTGTTTAGCTGGTGTCATAGTACTTGGTAGCTAACATTGTAGCTCTCAAGTGCGGGCTGAAGTGTGTGGTGTTACCTGTTCACAAAGAGCCATCACTGCACACCAGTGCTCCCAACAGCAGCTGTGACGTTTTGTTATATTCTCGGTTAGCTTGTCTAATTGCGTGACAACAAATGAGCCTGACAAGACCTTCAAAAGACTAAAACTGGATCATTTTTTATCATTGGTGAGCTCTGAACCATTGATGCAGGAGGCAGAATGAAGTATGGGACCATAAAAGAGCGTAAAAGATAAAAGCTCCACCACCTCATTGAAAGCAATTTAAGTATATATTGTACATCTTGGTGTCTCTCTAATATTCACAATAAAGCCTCTCTCTCTAGAATTCTGTCCCATCTGCCTCTCCAGCCTCTACTTTCATACTCCCTTCTAGCCAAAGCTGCTGTTACCCGACGACTTCTACTCAGAAAGCATGTCAAATTTAACAGCTCCAGGTGCTGAATCTCATTGACTCTGAGAGTGTCAGATTATATGCCTGGGAATCATGGGGTGATGATTTCATAATGCTCTGAATACTGTAGAACATTAGAAAATTTTGATGAGAACAGGCCAACAAAGCTCACCAATCCTATCCACTTAATTCCTCCAAAATAACATCAAGTTTAGGTTTAAAGGTCCCCAAAGTCCTACTTTCTATCACACTACTTGGTATCATATTCAATGTGTCTTTTGTTGTCTGTATGAAGATACATTTTTAAACTTTTGTGTGAATTCCCTTATGGTTCTCACTCTTGTGTTAAAACCCAAAATTACCGCCATGTCAGCTCCTTCTGGTAACTGATCGATGTGGACCTCAATGGAATAAGCCTCGCTCTTGACCCAATTTCTGTCTTTTACTACTCTGCCACGGTACAGCAAACACGAAACATGTATACTGACTGGAGAGTTCAACAAGTCCATCCTTTGCTTGCAAAATCCATAATTCATGGTTTTCTTTGCAGTCTCCATTTGTCCCCACTGTTTGTCAGCATTGCTTATGTTATACTCCTCGCTGAGTCACTATTGAGGTATATTTTGCAATCAATTTTAGATCTGTTTATTAAGTTTTAAAGGACAACAGCTCAAGAAATTCTTTGATGTCCTATAGTTTGTGCATATATTGTGAATTTCCCCTTGGGATAAATAAAGTATCTATCTATCTATCTATCTATCTATCTATCTATCTATCTATATTTCATTGCCAAATCTAAATCCACTTCCAGGCTGAAATTCTAAATCGCCTTGGAGGACAACCCTGTTGTTTGCTGAAAGGAGGAATAATAGTTTTGTTTTTTTACACTACAAGGTATGTGTCAACCATGACATTCCATCAGGTAAATAAGCAGCTTCAGTGCCGATTAAAATGGTAAAACTTCAAAATTGTTTAAGAATTTCAAATAGTGTGGTAATGGTGGGCGACCACACTACCTAAAAGAGCGATGAAAAAGTGCAACAATCCATTGGCACTGGCGTCATTGAGCTTCACAGCTACCCACTATAATATTTAATAGGCCAGTCTGTATGCATTATTAGAATTAATTTCTTAACAAGTTACAGTTAGAACATTAAAACATTCTAGACGAGAACAGGACATTCAGCCCTAGTCCTATCCACTTGTTTCCTCCAAGAAAACATCAAGTCGACTTTTGAAAGTCCCCAACGTCTTACTGTCTACCACACTACTTGGTAGCTTATTCCAAGTGTCTATCGTTCTTTGTGTAAAGAAAAACTTCCTGCAAAATTTACCCTTAACATGTTTCCAACTGTGTCCCCGTGTTCTTGATGAACTCATTTTAAAATACAAGTCTCGATCCACTGTACTAATTCCCTTCAGAATTTTAAACACTTCAATCATGTCACCTCTTACTCTTCTTTTGCTTAAACTGTAAAGGCTCAGCTCTTTTAATCTTTCCTCATAATTCAACCCGTGTAGACCTGGAATCAGCTTAGTCGCTCTTCTCTGGACCTTTTCTAGTGCTGCTATGTCCTTTTTGTAGCCTGGAGACCAAAACTGCACACAGTACTCAAGATGAGGCCTCACCAGTGCATTATAAAGGTTGAGCATAACCTCCTTGGACTTGTACTCCACAGATCGTGCTATATAACCTAACATTCTGTTAGCCTTCTTAATGGCTTCTGAACACTGTCGGGAAGTCGATAGCTTAGAGTCCACTATGACTTCTAAATCCTTCTCATAAGGTGTACTCTCGATTTTCCGACCTCCCATTGTGTATTCAAACCTAATATTTTTTACTTCCTATGTGTAATACTTTACATTTACTGACATTAAATTTCATCTGCCACAAATCTGCCCAAGCCTGTATGCTATCCAAGTCCTTCTGTAATGATATAACGGATTCCAAATTATCTGCTAATCCACCTATCTTGGTATCATCTGCAAACTTAACCAGCTTGTTACTTATATTCCTATAAAGTAGAGATGAATCGCATAGAATTGAAATTTGAAGTTTGACAACATAAAGGACATAATAAAATAGTAGATCCTTCCAATTTTTTGGTGAATGGTAGATAGAATGGTGTGTGGAAACCCCTGACTAGAGCATCTGTTGAAGGGGGTCAGGCCCCCCCACAGTCGCATTCAAACTTCCTCTTTGATGTACAGTAATACAAACAGATGTCTGCAAATGTGCTATTAATTCCAATGTCCAAAATATCAAAAATTTAAAGTGGCTTTTTCAGCTGCTGTCTTTGGTGCCTACATGCTAAGCACCCTTTGCCCCTGCCATGAGCTGGGCCTGCCTAAAAACAGTTTTATTATGCAACTTTTAGTACTTCTTATTTTATGCCAAAATAATGTGAATACTTTGACCTTCTTAAAGTGGTGTTTTGAGCCATGTTGTATTTACCTTCCAGAGTTGCTGATAAGCTGTCACCTCAAGCAAAGGTAGCATTTCAGAGTCCCGGTGATGTTAAAAAAAAAAAAAGGTAACGCAGGTATTTTCACCTCGATAACATATGTATTACGTTATGTTACTCATTACTAAGAAAAGTAACTACGTAACATACGTTACTTTTAACGTGTTAAGCCCAACACTTCTCAACACTAGTCAGTCTGCACTACTAGTGCTGTTTCAAAATTGCAAAGCAAAGGACAGGCCTACTTCAGATCAAATCCAAAGCAATGGGTTTATCATCCTATTGATCCCTGGGAGTTTTCGTTAAGAACTATATTACAGACCCAAACTAAGCAAGTCTTTTGGAGGAATGAAGCAATAATAGTCATGACTGCCACCATCTTGTGATGAACGCCATCATTAAGAGTGCTAAAAATTTGCATTTATGAGAAATAAAGGTTTCAATAAAGAAATAAACAATGCTTTTTTCCATAAATAAGAATTACCAATGTGGCCCATTGGTTAGTTCCACTGTCTCACTACTTTGTGGACCTAGGTTCAATTCCCAGTTTCCGTTCAGGTACTCTTTCATCTTAAAGATGGTCTTATGTTGTATAACAGAGTTACAAACATTACAAAATGGGTGCAAGGTCTTCAAAAAGCAAGCTAGGAACTTTATTGACCTACCAAGAAGAGGATCATCCAAAGTCAGCCACCCCCAAATACCACCTGTAGGCTTTTGGCCTGTATAAGCCTAAGAATATGCAGCTGGTTTCAAAATGCAATAAAGTTCAAAAATTCACAGAAGTGCCCCTGTAGGGAAGGAAAATGTGTCAACCTCTGGCTAGGGAGACAATTCTAATAATGATTCTTTATACGTGGAGAGTTTATTAAAAAATTACAAAGAGAAAAGAAAAACAGAAATCACCAAAAGGCAAAAAAAGGTTTACCTAAAAGACAACCTAAGGCTAACAAGTCCCAATGCAGTAATGAGATCTAAAAACATAAATGAAAAAATCCAGAAACCAGAAATATGAAGAAAAGCAATACTCACAAATAACTGCGACCAACACTCAATGATCCAATGCTGCGCCTTTCGTTCCGACTGCAATATGTACTAAGAGGGAGAAACCAGCTGTGTTAGAGTCAGGATAGCCCCGCCTCTTGGGGTACCGCCCACAGAACACTCGGAATTATAAAGAGGCAGTACCTAAAATATTAAACAAGTAAATACATGTGACAGAAATATCACAAAAAATATGCAAAATAATAATCCAAAATTGACAAAATACTAGAAAATAAACAATAAATACCAGGCCACGGGAAAATCCTGGCTATGACACAACTAGTTTCTCTAATGCGGCCTGATGATTGAGTGCGATTGCTTTTGCGATTGTGGTTGGCTCATGTTTTTAAATCAATAAAACCTTGATAGGTTCTGGACCCAAATAACTCTTTACTAGTAACAGAGAGTTCAAAAGATGGAGAGATTCTTTGAACTTTAAATGTTAATATTACAACAGTTCCAGTGAATCACCAAGAAATATTCTTGGTGTCAATTTCATAAAACATATAAAATGCATTAGAAAACACTTAAGAATAGGAAATGTTCATTTAAAAACTAACCATTCAAGCCACAGAAAACAATGCTTGACTCCAATAAGTTCAAGACAAGACGATATTTAAGTGTCTTTGAAAAACAATACATCTTCCAGTCTTATACCACATTCTGAATAAAGTATATAATTCAGGTGTCTGCTTTTAAGGAACAGTTTATTTTGTTTATGTGTAGAAATAATCTTTTTATACAGTACATCAAACACATTTGATGACTTTAATGCACTCAGTGCCACTCCACAGTTGATCGAGACAGCATAAAGTTGCACACCGACTGCCCCGAGAAACACTGTCTGCCTATTACGAGCAAACTTGAAAAGTGCACTACTCTCTAGTCTTGCATAACCCATATAATAACAGCAATAAAGTGTTTGAGGCATACAAGAATGAAACACCAAATAATATGATGGTAGTGTCTGATGGTGAGTTAAAAGCCCCAAATGAGTTCAAGGCCAAGGGATCAAAGGAGTCACGTGCAAGCCAAGTGGAATGCTAAAGACTTCCGACTGTATCGTGTCGAATGTGTAGAATGACTTTCGGCTGTGCACTTGTATCTTTAAGGGATTTAAAAATGATATATTACAGTCTTGCGCAGAATTCCTCTTTCCATTTCCTAACCCATTTAAACACACAGCTTCCTATATACAGTACAAATGTATGTCCTGCTTTGCTAGAGAGGGAGGCTTCAACACCTGTGAGCCTACATACAATACACTGTACTGACAAGTTTAGTTTCTATATACAGTATTTTGTTTCTAATTTTTCACCTTTTTATTTACCAGCAACATTATTGAGAACAATATAACAACACCTCCAAGGAAATAGCTGCCTTCTGCCAAATTAAGCAGGCTTTTCTAATTTAGTGTGCTATACGCAACATACAATAACATTAGTCTGCAGAGCTTACCAATATTGAATTTCGGTGCCTTATGTTGCCAGTTTGAATATCTTATCTGGTTTCACTGGACAGGAGTAAAACCGGTGCACTAGGTATTATTGGAAGGTATCATTGACTTACTTTAATGTTGTAATGTTTAAAAAATAATGGTAATGATAAGCCAGTGTATACTGATGTTTGCCAACATGTATTGCTTCTCCTCTCAATGCCCTGCTTGAGCAAACACAGAAAGAACTGGTTTCCATGTTGCTGCATCTTCATAAATGTATTTGCTTCTTTGTTATGAGCTCCTCTGCAGGAAAGAGGAAGACATGGATTAAAAATTTTGATAAATAATGAATGTATGTAGATAATAATGAATGTAGATAGATTCAATAGGGAACAGGGCACATGTAGTGCTGGCTCTCTATTTATTTTCTTATGCTTTTAATTTTTTTGTTAAAAGTTATTTTTTTTATCAAGGTGAAGTAGATTTGCACAATGTTCATGTTAATTTAGCATGTTTTGGCACAACAGTAATTATTGTTTATTTCTTAATTGATATTGTTAGTTTGTTACTGTCTGTTATTTTTAAGATGGTTAAGCTATCATAAATTTACTGCGGCAGTCATCATGCGTGACATGTGGCCTGCATGTGATGGCATGTCACCTCATAGCAGCTCCTTTTTTAAGAAAAATATTTGTCCCAATTTTTCTTTGAAAGCTTGCACGACTCTCTCATCGTTATGCCTTGTTTTTGTAAACATATCCTTTGTGCTTTGCATCAATTCTTTTTTAGCACTAAAGCTTATTAGTGCTCAATAGGAGCTACTTGGGATAGGTATGCACTGTGTTCTGTATACGTAGCAACAGGTAAGTAAGGCAAAGTTCAATGGGCTGAACTAGAAGGTCATTCATAGCATTTAGATTCTTTGTTTGGCTTGTAGCGATTATAACCTAATAATGATTTCTAGCACCATATACTAAATTGTTAGAAGGAATAACACCCAAGAGGTAAGTTTTTTATTTAAAATTATTTATTGTTTTGGATAAAACTCAACGTTTGTGTTTTCTGCAATTATTATGATGTAGGGTTATTCGGAGAATTTCTGCGTTTACTAGTTTGTTTTTTTGCTATTACTAAACCATGCAGCATAATTTCTCTCATTCACAGATTTATTTTCAAGAGAACCCCTGTTATCAAAAGCCTGTTTTAGAGTTGAGTTGCGGTAAATTGCATGATGTTGCACATTTCTCTCAACAGCTAAACTTACATTTTCGTCTAAATCTTAATAACTTTGATGGTCTATTTTCATTTAAGTGATAGACACTTTGGGTGATGCTCTAGAGTAGGCTTTGATAAGCATGTGTAGTGGCAAGGCCAGACACAGATCAGAACTATTTACATTAATCTCTGAAATGGTTGATTAAACAGCAGGAGGGATAATTACTGTAATTCTGAACGTGAACACAGTGATAATAAGATATAATAATGTGCCAGAAATTGCACAATTTGGGGGAAAAAAAAACAATTCAAGAGTAGAAGAAAAGGTTTTGCAAGGGTGCTAGCTTCCATGTCTCTGTACATACAGCACATAAAACATTTATACTTTATTGAAGAGCCAATCTTAGAAAGTAAATGCTTTAAATTAAACTCACATTAGTACAAACACAATTTGAATAGAATATAATTTTCTTTCATAGTCATAGACAATGGTATAGCCTTTTACCCCCAGTAAGTCAATATGAGCCTTTCTTGGCCTTACCTGTAAAACAAAGTGTTAATTAATCTTACTTCCTCTTAACATCCGCGACAATACTGCTTATAGTTTACAAAGCCTTAAATAATCTCACTCCATCTATATATCCATCTGAGATAGTGTGTAAATTGAGTCAGTTGTTATTTAGAGTAGGTCCCAGTGCTAGAAGGGACAGCACAGAAATGGGATAAGCATAGTTTTCTGGCCATTTAGAAATGGTTCAGCTGTATTAGCAAACTTAAAGAAATGAAGCAAGATTTATAAGCTTTAAACAAGAACTTTTCCTTACTTTGCAATACCAATTTTTTCTCTATTTTTGTGTGAACTGTTTTACTAACATTTTTTTAAAACAAAGATATTTTGTCTGTGGAATCACTTCAACACATCAATCTTTTTGCCAGAATCTCATGAAGCATACTGAAACCGCAGAAGTTTGGTAATTTTGGGTAAACGCAGCTACACTTTATAGCTATAACACAGAGTTTCTAAATTTAGCCAATAATATAGGCAACGTTACAGAGTTACGTTAACTAGAAACTTGAGTTAGTGTTACTTTCTCATTAGGGCCTTATAGCATATAACAAGTTTATCAAGTCATATAATGTAATAACATCTGAAATATTATGGAGAAAATTGTAATTATAATAATCATTTCAACTAAAATCTAAAATGTATGCCATAGAAAGATTATCAGAAAAGGGATGGTGTACTGTATGTACCTCAAAGTTTCATTAAGTTAAACCAAGATTGTAGTTTGTTGTTACTAAAATGTCACTAACCTTAGTTTTATTTAAATAAGATTTTTAAGTCATTTGACAAACAAGAGGAGACTATGCAGTGAGTCAAGCTTGCTTGTTTAGCTAATAGCTAAGATATCCTAATGTCTCACTCAGATGCTTCTTAAAAGTTGTCTCGGTAGCTTGTTGTGTAAAGAAGTATCTTCTGACTCAAGTGCTAAATGTGCTTCCCCTTAATTTCCACTAGTGTCCTGAAAAATATGATTCACCAATAGCTGAAAGAATTTTGTTAGATCTGCTTTACCAATGCCTTTGGGGATTCTGAAGACCAGGATTAGGTCTCCTCTGCTCAAGACTAAACAGGTTTAATTCTCTGAGTGTGTCACAGTAGACATCTCCATAAGTCCTGTGTTGCACTGGGTCGCTCTCCTCCACACATCTTCAAGTGCTGCTATGTCTTTCTTGTGCAGTGGTGTCCAGAACTGTACACAATACTCCAGATGTGGTGTCACCAGGGCGTTATACAGTCTGAGCTAAATGTTCCTTGATTCATATATAAAAAATTATACAATATAGCCCGTTTTCCTTTTTAATAGTTTATATGCATTGCTTAGATTATGTAAAATGTTGTGTTTCAATCTCACATTCAGGTTTTTCCTCTAATGATAAAAACTCTCAGTCTCTTTAGTACTAGTTATTTTGGAATTCAAGGAGATCCTAGTGTCAAATTTTGATATTTTGGTTTTGAAATTTTACTCTGTTCAACCACAATTTTTGTTTTGGGCTCTGATATTTTGGTAGTTCTCTTCTCTTTTTTGACTCTTGGCATTTTGACCAACACCTTCTCCTTTCACAACCTCTTTGTGGAATTTTACCATCTCCTTGGGTCTCATGCATAATGCCGTGCGTAGAATTCACACTAAAACATGGCATACGGACAAAAGCGGAAAGTGGTGGCAAGGAAAAAGTACTACTTGTTGGTTTAAACGGTATAAACAACAAAAGGAAGCTGATCGAGTGACATAGTGTCGGAGAAACTTGAAAGTTCAAGTTCACAAAGTCACACAGTGCCTGAAATAAAAAAGAAGTTGTCAGATATCAAAGTTGCAGTGAAAAGGCGAGTCATAGCCCACCATCTGAGAGTCATATGAAAGCTTATTAGTGTACAGAGAAAAGACAAAAAATAGGCACACGGTGGGGAAAAAAGGCTTGAAATGTCAACTTTAATCTTGAACTTTCCACTTTAATCACATAGTTTATTTTGTCATTAAAGTAGAACATCATAAACTTCATCTTAAAATTGTTTAATTTACTAGTTTCTCAAATACCAACGTAACTAAAGTAGCACGTTAAATTCTTTGTTTTGTATGTTTTCTTCTATGTGCTCTATGTGTGTGAATCACTACGCGCTTCTTAAATGGGCTTTCTCTTCCTCCAAAAGGACACAGAATCCATTACATTCATGATATTACAGCTCTCTTAATAATTTAAATACTGAGATGTATAACTGATGTCATTTCATGATGATAAGAATTAAAGCATGTTATTAAACATGGGAACATGGTGGCGCAGTGATTGTTCCTGCCTCACGCAAGATGCTTGCTGCACCGTGTGCGGCCTTCAATGAAATAATTTATTGCAGCAGTACAGTACTGTCTTTTTCAAATGTACTAAACCCCAATTGCTGTCCTTCCTTTTCTTTCTCCAAGTACCCAATCGCCACACAATCAGCTCTGTAATAGATGTCAAGCCATCTGTAAGCTTAGAACGCAGATTTTTCAAAACTTTTAAGGAACATTGAAATATCTTCATAGTACATGTTTAATTATTCTATCCATCCAGTGTTGTGCCAGCCCCAGCAAGAATACAGCACGAGGCAGGAACAATCCATGAACAGAGCGCCAGCTCGTCGCTTCCGCTGTCCACCGTGTGCTCACATGTATAATTTTTAACAATATAGATTATTTAAATTATGCTAAAATTTTATCTGTATAATGTAAAAAAAATTTTGCTGCATTTCATCTAAAAAATGATATTGTCATCATATGTAAATACGCGCTTTATAAAGTGGCTCAGGTTGTGCAATATCATAACTATATCGCAAGTTTACAGTGAGGTATTGTACTTATAAGGAGCACTTGATGGACTGATTGAGTGCATTTAGAGTTCTTGGGATGAAACTGTTTCTAGACTGCGAGGTCTCTGCAGAAAAGGCTTTGAATTGTTTGCTGTATGGGAGAAGTTCAAATAACACATGGCCAAGGCAGCGTGTGCTTGATGATGTATACAGATCATTCTCTTTTCGATCAGCTGCTGTAGAGGTGTGATTCCACACTCAGATACAGTGGGATAAATACTTGAGAGTAACAACGCTAAAGCAGCTATGGTATTTGGAATAGTTTGGTCATTCTGTATATTGTTACGGTTTAATTACAATCAGATACCTTAAACTAATTAACAATATATGGTTCATTTCTGCTAAAGCCGTCAGGGATGTGCATCTGAAAAAGAAAGGGAAACCACACTGGAACAAAAGCACTGCTTTGACACTGGGTGCCGCCAGTTTGCAAAACCGAGCAGAGAACTTGCATACACCAAGGATTTAGTTGGCGTGAAAATGTGGATGGCTACTTTTGGCAGGTTTAAGTTTTATACATGTGAGCGTGGAAACAGGCATACGCAACATTTTTGTGCATACACACCATTTATACACGAGGCCCTTGGTCTTTCTGTGTTCACAATATTCCTTGAAAACTCTGCTTGTCCATAACACTATCTATTTATCTATCTGTCTATCACTTGAGTTACATAAAAGAGGCAAAACACAGTAGTTGTTCATGCTTTTAGTGTGCATTACTACAATACTGAGCCATTTTTACTGTATGCTTCTTTCATTGATTAACGTTTCACATAGGGAAGCCCCAAGACCTCTGTGCATTGATATTGTTGATCTTCTGTCAACAACAGTTAGAGCTTTCATACTTAGTTTATTTCAAAGCATTTTCTGAACTCTTCTGTTTAATCTCTTGGTCTGATTATAACAGTACAAAGAATCCCACTATGCAATACACTATGAAAAGTTAGTACACTTTGTGTCACATATTTGGATATAATGTCCCTTTTATAGGGCCATTTTCATGACCATTTTCCCTTTTCCCCCCTCAGAAGATGTCCTGAATCCTGCACTCAGCTCTACCTCAGGACCTTGCAGTTTCAGGACTTAAAGAGTTCCTCTCTTCTAATACGGTTTCAATTAAAGACCAGCATTAGTCACATATCAATCTGACCCAAATCTAAAAAGTTATGTTTTGCATTGCTTCTTTGACCTGTCAACTTAAAATTAAAAGTAGTTACTTTTCATTACACTAACTATTTTATGAGTTCTTTTTTCATAACAATAAATGAAAACATATGAAGACTATTCATATATGCACATTAAAAACTGGCAGAATTACACAAGGACAAGTGAAACAAAGAAGTAAAAACAATCAATGTCAATATTCTGAAAAGTGAAAAATTACGGGAAAGTTGTTTTTATATAGCAGACAGTGAACTAACTGTTCATCATTCAGTGCTGACAAATGAAAAACTTGAAGAATTAGTTCAAGGACAGCTGAAGCAAAACAGTAAAACCAAATCAATATTCTGATAATTGAAGAATTACAGGGAAGGTTTTTTGCTTGCAGATGGTTAATTGTTCAGTATACTTATTTTGGGGGAGGTAATTTTGAGTAACTGCAAAACAGCACTCCTATATACATACACATACATATATATATACAGTATATATATGATCATAGGAATAGTCCAAAGACATCAAAAAGGTTTGGGGCAGCCACCCATTTTTTGTGCCCTTGTTGCAAATGGGTAAAGTATTGAGTTCTTGACAGGCTTAAATCCAAAACAGAACTGAGTTATGATGAGAAATATGGCGGATTTAAAGGCTGAGACAGGAAGTGATGTCATTGGGACCAGAACTGAAAGTCATCAATGGGCCTGACACCGGAAGTGCAGTCATCAATGGCGCCAGTGCTGGAAGTGACGTCATCATAAGCGGCGGGACTGGAAATGATGTCATCATAGGCGCCAGAAGCGAGCAGAATTTTCCGTGGATTGTCTGAGGTAGTACTACTATTATTCAGGCCCTTTAGCTGCCTCCCAATCGCACATATGTGACAACATATATATGTATATATAAATATATATATATATATAATATATATATTATATATATATATTATTTATATTTATATATATATATATATATATATATATATATATATATATATATATATATATATATAAAAAGGTGTATTGTGGAAGTGGATGTGGATAGGCTAATAGGAAGAACAAACTTTTTGGTCCTTCTAATCAAGTCATAAACATATTTTACAATGAAAGTACAAAGTATATTACATTAGAAATTAAATATAGGTCTAAATATATATTTTACTATTGTTTACTTTTAATTCATTAAATGGAAATAACTGGGCTGCCCTCATGAATGACGTGCACCTCATAAAACTCAGTACTGAGTATATCATGTATTTGCATACTGGGCCAGTGGGTTAAATAATGGTGTCTGAGGCAAGGTACATTTTTGCTGCCCCCTAACCCTGACTCACATTCTTTACTAGGCATGAGACGAAACACTTAAACCACATAAAATATGTGTTGTAATTCATGCTTCACAATATTTCCATGAAACAGTGCACACAAAAAATCAAATAATAAATAATTAAATTATATAATGCAAACAAAATATATATATACACAGTAAAACACATAGAATAAACACTGAAAACAATAAAATGGTAAAAATTGTTCATCACCTCTGTTAGTCACTTCCAAAAATATTCAGTTTTGCGATTGTGAAATTGAATGCAAAACGAAACGTGGCTGTATCGTTCTTTCTGCATGGTTCTTGAAATATCTGGGATTTTTGAAATTGTCCTGAAAGCCGAAAGCCCTTTTTAACTACTGAAGTGCAGACTTAAGAGGTACTGAACAGCTATTGCACAGTAAATGTGACTAACGTCTTAATGACATTCCAGAAATGTACAAAATTCTACAAAAATTACATTATCAATGTATACACAGTAATATATGTAAAAATCTGGAAAATGACTGAACAACATGTAGCTTCAAAGTGCACATGCACTAATTTGATTCCTGGAAGTTATACGGAGAGGTGATGTTGTGTGATCAGTGTTATAAGCAATTTGAAACTTTAAAAATGAAAATATTTCTCACATTTTTACTGGTAGTATATAAATAATTGACTGGATGTGTTTGTAATATTTTAAGGTTCTTAATTAACTCTAATTTTTTTGATAATATCACTTAATAATTTAAAAAAAGTACTTTGCCATGAAAATGCTGCCTACAGGTAGCTATAGCAATGCTGAATTTGAGCAAGACACAGAATTATTTCTGGAGTTGGAGGCGAGTCTACTTCTGCACCATATCACCGGACTGGTATGCCGTCTAGTGACTACTGGGGCCCATGCACTCCTTTACTTACCCTTAAAACAGACGAGTTTCTCAGGCAGCTCCCTTAGTTACATGCCTCAAAGAGGCAACAAGATCCAAAAATCCTTCCAGTGTAGGAATGTGTGCTGGCACTAACTGGACTAGAGGTTCATAGGTGGGTTCCTTTGTAGTCATATGTAAAAGGCAGCATGGTCACACCTCCTTTTGTTTGATACCTATTGGTCAAAAAGTGCTTCCACCTCTAGCCAACCACACAGCCTCTTTCATAGGAAAGGATCAGAAGTCTAAGATATTTTGTGGATCATTGGGTTCTGTAGAGTCCTGAGACATTGTTTAAGGAGATATATTTTCTCACGTCAAGAAAATGTAGAATAAATCCAATCCCTTCAGAAACAGGCATGATACAATGACCAGTCCTGGGTGAGCACCAATCCATCCACACTGACACACACATTGGGCCACTTAAGTTTACCAATTCACTTAGTAAACACAAGTTTGTTAAGTGGGAAAAAAATGGTGCATACAGTGGAATAAATAAAAAGAAACTAGGCAGACACAGGGAGAAGGTGCAGTGTGCAGGCTAGCACACTGGAGCTGTGTAGTCTCACAGAATCAAACATATAATATAAACATATAATACATATGAAGACAACCATGAGTACTTTTTTTGTAAAGGTGGGTGGGAACAATTGGATGGCTCATTTAGTCTCCAATTTCTAAATTAATCTGACACTTAATGAAAGTGGGGCACAAAATAGTGGTATTGAATTTGGACCGCAAAGTGTAGTGGTGCTCTTGTTAACCCAGTCTGACAGGCAGCAAGCTCCTAATTATGATGAAATGTCTACAGCCAAAAAGTCTCCAAAAAAAAGTCTGTCCCATACGTGACAAGCATGTTGAAGGTGTTAAAAATAAAAATAATCTGCTGGAAAGGTAAAATATTTCCATAACACAAATTGGCATTCAAAGATATCGGTGGACTAGTGGTTGTTCATAGATGATAGTGCTAGATGTACGTTTTAAAGAATTGGCAGCTACATTTATGAAAATATGAATTGCAAAATATGCATTCGAAGTAAACAGTGTGTAATACCTCATCAAAAAGAGCTGACAAGGACTGCTATTAAGAAAGTTGATAACAAAGAGCCAAAGGAGATTCAGATTTTGGTACACAAAACAAACATATCTGCAAATGTGCCTAACGACACTGCGAGCATCCCAGCAGAACAATGGATGAAGTTAACTTTACTGTCTAAATGGAAATGCAAACATGCCATGGCAAAATAGAGCTACAGCGTCTTAACACATTGTATATCCATAGACCACAATGTTTACCTAAACTCTATTTGCCGTTATTATGCCACACACTGATGCAATTGTCAAAATGCTAGAAAAGTATTGTAGCAGAGAGAAGCACTGCAGTAGTCTGTGTTTGTGTGTGTGTCTGCCTCCGCTATCACCTCACTCCGTACAACATGCAAAAAAATCTTCTGTCTCCCCTGTTATTATGTTGAGTTTACGTAACCTTGGGGTTATCTTTGACCGGTCCCTGACGCTTGATGAATATGTAAGATCAGTTAGGTGCCCGTGTTTGTTTCATTTAAGAAATCTTTCTAAACTAAGAAATGCTGTTTCAAAATCAGAATTGGAGATGCTCGTTCATTCTGTTATTTCCTCACGGCTTGATTACTGTAATGCCCTCTTTATGGGTTTGAGCAAGTCCTCTCTCTCACGTCTTCAGTTAGTCCAAAATGCAGCTGTCTGGCTCCTAACTCGCGCTAGCCAGAGTGATCATGTCACCCCCATTCTGCACACACTGCACTGGCTCCCAGTCTTTTATAGAATTCATTTTAAAAGTTTCGTACTTACTTTCAGAGCTTTGCATGGACAAGCTCCTGAGTACCTAACCAGCCTGCTCCAACGCTATACAGCTTGTCAGACTCTTAGATCTGCGCAACAGGACCTTCTAGTTGTCCAACGCACTCGGCTAAAAACCTGTGGGGATCATGCCTTTCAGTCTGTGGCACCAAGACTATGGAATGGCCTGCCTTGTGGTCTGTTGATTCTTTTTAAGAACAACTGAAAACATTTTTTTTTTAAACAGGCTTTTAATCAATGCTGAATAGTTCCTGTTTGTTTATTTATTGTTTTAATTGGTTTTGTTTATGTTTTGTTTTAACTGTTGTATTTTTACTCTATTTGCTGTTCAGCGCTCTGTGAACTTTTGTCTGTGAAGGGCGCTATATAAATAAACTACACTACTACAAAAAAATCATTAGGCTTCAGTTACTTTGTGCTACTGAGCTCATGAATGGTGAACATTCTCTCCCTTTCTCTCCATAGTTATTTTACCTATTTTTCTATAAAACCAGCCAAAATCAGACACTGCAACCCCAAATGTTGAGTTTGTATGAACTGGATGTAATTGGGTTGGGTTTTTAGGATGGAACCCTATGGGGAGAGCCGTTTCAGGGGTGGATTTCACTGCAATTCACTAGATGTGGATTGTCGTTCATGACTCATGCCTGGTCAGTAGGAGCTGTGGGGCAGTGGGACAATCCACTGTGCCATCCTAATAAAAAAAAACAATCAAATGTACAATGTCTTGACCTTTAACTCTTTGAGGGCTGAATATTTTTTCCAAAAAACTCAGTTTTCTGAAAAGCACAAACAGCAATGGTTTCACACATAAGTCAACGTAAAACATCTGTTGCTATGTGCTGTGCCTGCTGTTGGCGTATGTTCATCTCTGGCAGCAGTGACTGCACAGGGGTCAGCAGGAATTCATGGTGGGCCAGCTGCCTGGCTGTCTTCGCACTGCAGGTGGGTGGCGATGGGGGTTGCATTGTGACGTAATCTGGTTTGTACCTCTTGTCATTATAAGTGGTAGCCCTACCAGTCAAACGCTTCTGTAGGAGCAACAGCTACACGAAAATGTTCAGCACCACGATCAGCTGGGGACCGAACAGAGGAAGCTGGTAGCTCACTTTTGTTTTTGATTTCCATCTCCAGATCACTTGCATCACACTCAGAGTCCGACAAGTCAGAATTCTATTCAACAAAATTCCGTAAAAGGTCCATGGAGTATTTTGCTTTGTACATTCACTTTGGTCTCTCGCCAGATGTCGGTGCCATTTTAGAGGTTGTTTGCTCTTCGCTACTCACGCACGTGTAGGGAATCGACGTTAAATCAACAATGCTACGTAACTTTCCTTCTAGCAAAGAGAGTCGAACAAAATGTCAGGGTGAGTTTTGTTGCCATTTACAGCTGATTACCGCCCTCTACTCCTGAAGTTTGACAAAAGTCGACATCAGCCCTGAAAGAGTTAAAATATGGTATGTTTATTTACCTGTCCAGTATTAACGTTTCAGGGGTGGATTTCACTGCAATTCACTAGATGTGGATTGTCGTTCATGACTCATGCCTGGTCGGTAGGAGCTGTGGGGCAGTGGGACAGTCCACTGTGGCATCCTAATAAAAAAATAAAAAAAAACAATCACATTTGCAATGTCTTGACCTTTAAAATATGGTATGTTTATTTACCTGTCCAATATTAAAGTGTTTTGCATATTTTAAACCCAATTTTGGGCTACCAGAAATTGTACAGATGCATTAAATTCTTTAGCTTTGAAAAGGCCAAGAGTTAAGATGCATTTCTATTTTACACTCCTAGAAATACTTTGTATATGTATGTCAGTTTCAAAGCCATTGCAGGAATTTTTCCGGCTGTACTCTCGGAACACACTGATGTATGTGGAAATGGAGAGTCACCAAGCTTTTCATTCATTTGCTGTAGTATCTGAGTTTAGACAGCCATTGCCAACTGTATTCCTGTTTTTTTTTTAATTATTATTTCAGCTGCTTATCCCACTGGAATAATGCTTAACTCATTTTTTTATTGGTCACAGACAATTAAAACACATAAATGCCTAGCTAAGAGGCCATACTGAGTGTGAAGGAATATTTCTATTTAGACAGCACATTAAGCCACTGATTAAAAACAATAACTCAGTGCACATATGCATCCATGCCTCCAGAGTGAAATTCAGTGCCTAGCATTAACAGCATGCCCTCTGCAGTTAGACATAATGCTGCCTTCAGAAGATATACATCAAAGAAAGAGATCAGAAGAAGTAATAAAAAATAGAAACCTGAAACATAACAACAAGCTGATCTTGTTAGATTTGATGAAAAGGTCAGGGAAAGCATCTTATTGCCGCTTGCTGGCTTTGCATGTGGAGACAACAGGAGTCAATGTCTTGGAAACCCTCTTGTCTCAGTGGGATGCACATAGGCTTACTGTACCGTAGCTTATTTCCAAATCTTGCCACATGAAGCTGGAAATTTCCCCTCTAATTCGACTCTTACTCTTCTCCATATTGAGGTTTAGTTTATGAATATCCAGGTGCTAGATGAATGTAAAGTCTCAGCATTCCAGCAATTGCATGATTGCTAATTGTTACTCATAATCTTGTGCTGTGGATTCTCCTGATCTGTTTAAATCAGACACAACAGGTACACTTTGTATCGACAACTTTCCAATTAGGACAAATTATAGACTTGTTAAAATGTTGATGACTAGTTGCAGTTATTGCTTCTGTTGTATTTTGCGTCAACTATTTTCCGCATATCACATAGTGGTTAAAATTAAATTAATCAGTATGCTCTTAGAATAGAAGAGCTTTTAGCAAATGAAAGTGCTGCACATTAGAGCCTAATGAATGGTAAACATCCTATTTAAACCTCCCCTGCAATTTGAGGGAAGAGACTTGCAATGGCTTTCCAGGCAATAGCGCCTGAGGAGGTTTCAGATGATGTTGCCAAAAATACCTGCACCGATATGAAACCTTTCTTGAAAGATACTGTTGACAGAAAATATCCTTAACCTCTTGTGAATCACAACCCGTCTTTGATTTTTTTTTCCTTCATTTACCTTTACCGTTACATACTGAAAAATCTTGTTTTCTTTTTTATCTGTGAATTTTCGGTAATGTCGTTCATTGTTGATTCATCTGAATTGATTTTGTATAGCAACCTTCGCTAACAACAGTCTCAAACATTTTAAAATCTTACTGCGTGTTTCTACAAAAGGAAAAACACATGAAAAGTAACAACATGCATTTGCATTTCCTTCTGTTTTTTACAGTCTGGACTGGGCATCTCATGGTCTGGAATCCCTACAGATTTTATTTTTTTCTCCAGTCGTCTGGAGTTTTTTTTTTGTTTTTTCTGTCCACCCTGGCCATTGAACCTTACTCTTATTCTATGTTAATTAATGTTGACTTATTTTATTTTGTTACTGTGTCTTTTATTTTTCTATTCTTCATTATGTAAAGCACTTTGAGCTACTGTTTGTATGAAAATGTGCTATATAAATAAATGTTGTTGTTGTTGTTATTGAAATTGAATGTTTGATAATGTGAAGTCAAAACCAGTCACGTCAGACCCCTTGACACCTTCGATATCTTTTTATTATTCTAATTTCTGACTTGATCTTTAGATAAATATACCTAAAATATCTGAATGACATAACTGTGCATATCATTTCGCTAATAATGCTTGGTAGAAGCACTGTCTTTGGTTTCAGCAAACTCTATTTGTATAGGGCTAGCTTAGCTTAGCACATTTTTGTGCCGAACAGTTCAGGTGAGATGGTGCTTCTTTTAGAAAGTCCACATATAGGATTGAGGTCTGGTCATTCTGGGGTGTTTTCTAAGCCTTGTCTTGCTTTAGGTGACTGTGTTCTTATACCATATTGAAAGGTGAATTCTTCCTTAAATGTAGTTTTCTGCCAGGGGGCTTAGGTTTTGCTCCAAAATATTTTGAACTATTTGTTTCTCCTGTAAGATTCTGCAAACTTCACACCTAACTAGAAACAGTGTGTTGGTGGTGGCAAATTGTACTGGCCTAAAGAAATCTTTTGGACTTAAGGCCAAAAAGTTCTACTTTAGACATTTTCACTTCAAAAACCTGCAAAATGTATGCAACTTTGTGTTTTTTCTTTTCTTTTTTTATGAGAAACAGCTTATGTCTTGTTCCTTTATCTCACACCACTGAGTTGTGGACAATATGCAGAGAAGCTGAAATAAACTGGGAGTAGCTAATTCCAGCCTGTCTTATCTCTTAGTTCATTAGGCTGCTGATGAACATTTTTAGAAACCTTTCATTGATGGGCTAGAGGATGATACCAAAATAACCAGCTTAGTAATCAGCTCCAAACTGCCATGATAATGAACCTGCATAGTACAGACATCTCTCTGAAATTGCCATTCAGCTCCACCAAAAGCCATGCAGTACTTTTTAGTTCTCATGAAAACCTGGGGCGACCATATGCTGGCCTTTCCTTTCTTTTTTCCTGTCTGATTAATAAACAAGAAGGGATTTCTAACTGTTTCTAGTTTACACATACACAACACAATCCAAGGTGAAATTTCTTTTTATCGTTTCTTACAGCAAGAATTGAAGAGTGGATTTGACTTAGAGCTTATTTCAGTCATCCCATGTGGAGCCATGGTTAGAGTTACGAACAAGAATGAAAATCAGAAACTGAGGCTGCTAAGTAAAAGTTTCAAAAGAAAGAGATGAGGTTAGGCAGAAGGTAAAACTCTGGAATCAGAAATTAACATTATGTTATGGGACACAGTCTGGACTAGGGAATCCATTCCCGGACGGGCTCCCGGGAATGACACAGTGCGCAGGCATCTCACATGTGAACGGTTTTAGAACGAGCGACACTTATTTTTAATAAAACTACTCCAATATGTTGATACCAATAAAAGACTAACCTTAACTACAAGCAGTTCATGCTGTCATATAAATACATGTATCTAGTTAGTTGCGGTAATAAAAGCGTAGAAAGCATATCATGAGGTGGTCCAGGTAAGAGTGCACCTTCATGCAGAGTTCACCAGCCGCTGAGAAAGCACACTCTGCCTCCACTGAAGTAGGCGGCACAGTCATCAGATACTGATACACTTGTTCTAAACAACGGCCGCACTTGCCATTACTCTGAAACACCGCCATTTCAGCCTTTACTGATGCATCGAATTTCTTGTCATCACTTTATTATTTTCAACTATAACTCTGTTTTTACACTATCAATTTTTACACTTTTACACGATATATATGCGAGCTTGGCCATTCCCGTTCAGCCGGGATTTCCAGCAGTTTCATTCCCTGGAATTCGGGAATGTGAAACGTCTGGGAATCCCGGGCTCCCAGTAATGGATTCCCTAGTCTGGACCCCTTAGAGGTAGTATCAAAAGAGATTTAAAACAAACCTGGGGGCCATTGTGAACAATGCTGCACATCCACTCTCTGACACACTGAGTAAATTCAGCCAACAAATTACTGTAAAGTGTATTAAGAAACACTACTGGGGCTCCTTTATACCAACAGTAATACTCCTGCATAATGCCTGTGACTAAAATGTAAAGTCCTAAAGATGAGTAAACCTGATCCACTTTCCAAAGTAATCAGTGAGCCTTTGAGAATAAATTAGAGATGCATGAGGGAGGACTTTAGCTGAATAGAACAAATCTTAAAGCACAGTATTAAAATAAATTACAGTATTCTTAGAAGACTAATAATACACACACTACATAATATCTCTCTATTATAAAAGAAAATCTTAAGACGAAACTATTGCCAAGAGATTTTTTCAAGTCCCGTCCTCCTCTCAACCATTTTCAACCATGCCCACGGTCCTCTCATCTCTCATTCGTGTGAATGCTTTTGTCAGACTCAGTTCCTGCTCTCTTAGCTCTTTTAAATGTTCACATTTTCCTCAGTTTAATTTCCCAATAAAAGAAGACTTATTATGTCCAAATCATATCAAAGAATTTCATCCAGAACGGTTATCAACAGAAGAAATGTGTACACGGACAATCCTAGCACCGAGAAATGATGAAGTCAAATGAATTAACGTGAAAATTGTTGATCGGTTACACGGCAAATTGTATCAGCAGACTATGCTGAAACATTTGGTGGTGATGGTGCAGAAGATGAAAACATCAACTTACAACATCCTGTAGAATATCTACAACCGTTAGCACTGGACAAACTACTATTGAAAGAAGGATGTATCGTATATGTGACTATTAATAAATCACAGAAACAAACATTCAAACAAGTCAGTTTATTTATTAGAGAAAAAAAAATGAAATTGCATTGTCATGATGTAAATCCAAACATGGAATCAAAATACAATGCAACGTTGACAAAAAGTTAATTCAAAAAGTTGTTTTTGCTGAAGTTTTACAGTAAAAGTGTAAGTTTAAAAAGTATTTGCGTGTTAATTTCAAAGCCAAACAAAAAGAAAATGTATAACGCAACGAATACCACTAAAGCAACGTGAAACATAATTTTCTTTCAACTTATTATGTTTTACTATTTTTTACTATGGTTAATTACTCACTGTAATGTAAAATAGTTCTATTATGCATATATAATAATTCCCATGAAAGTAACAATCTGTTTAAATTGTACATCCGCTTCACCATACGCGAGCAGCAGATCCGTGAAGTGGCTAGCCCGTAGCCCAGGGGTAGGCAAGCGTAGCAAGCAGGGGGCAGAGCCCCCTAGTACAGTGGTGCTTGAAAGTTTGTGAACCCTTTAGAATTGTCTATATTTCTGCATAAATATGACCTAAAGCATCATCAGATTTTCACTCAAGTCCTAAAAGTGGATAAAGAGAAACCAATTAAACAAATGAGACAAAAATATTATATTATAAGGAAAATGTTTGAATATTACATATTTGTGAGTGGCAAAAGTATGTGAACCTTTGCTTTCAGTATCTGGTGTAACCCCCCTTTGCAGCAATAACTGCAACTAAATGTTTCCAGTAACTTTTGATCATTCCTGCACACCGGCTTGGAGGAATTTTAGCCCATTCCTCCATACAGAACAGCTTCAACTCTGGGATGTTGGTGGGTTTCCTCACATTAACTGCTCGCTTCAGGTCCTTCCACGGCATTTCGATTGGATTAAGGTCAGGACTTTGACTTGGCCATTCCAAAAAATTAACTTTATTCTTCTTAAACCATTCTTTGGTAGAACGACTTGTGTGCTTAGGGTCGTTGTCTTGCTGCATGATCCACCTTCTCTTGAGATTCAGTTCATGGACAGATGTCCTGACATTTTCCTTTAGAATTCTCTGATATAATTCAGAATTCATTGTTCCATCAATGAAGGCAAGCCGTCCTGGCCCAGATGCAGCAAAGCAGGCCCAAACCTACATACTGCCACCACCACTTTTCACAGATGGGATAAGATTCTTATGCTGGAATGCAGTGTTTTCCTTTCTCCAAACATAACTCTTTTCATTTAAACCAAAAAGTTCAATTTTTTTCTCATCTGTCCACAAAACATTCTTCCAATAGCCTTCTGGTTTGTCTACATGATCTTTAGCAAACTGCAGACGAGCAGCAATATTTTTTTTGGAGAGCAGTCGCTTTCTCCTTGCAACCCTGCCATGCATTGTTGTTCACTGTTCTCCTGATGTTGGACTCATGAGCATGAACATTAGCCAATGTGAGAGAGGCCTTCAGTTGTTTACAAGTTACCCTGGAGTCCTTTGTGACCTCGCCGACTATTACACACCTTGCTCTTGGAGTGATCTTTGTTGGTCGACCACTCCTGGGGAGGGTAACAATGGTCTTGAATTTCCTCCATTTGTACACAATCTGTCTGACTGTGGATTGGTGGAGTCCAAACTCTTTAGAGATGGTTTTGTAACCTTTTCCAGCCTGATGAGCATCAACAACTATTTTTCTGAGGTCCTCAGAAATCGCCTTTGTTTGTGCCATGATACACTTCCACAAACATGTGTTGTGAAGAGCAGACTTTGATAGATCCCTGTTCTTTAAATAACACAGGGTGCCCACTCACCTGATTGTCATCCCATTGATTGAAAACACCTGACTCTAATTTCACCTTTAAACTAACTGCTAATCCTAGAGGTTCACATACTTTTGCCACTCACAGATATGTAATATTCAATCATTTTCCTCAATAAATAAACGACCAAGTATACTATTTTTGTCTCATTTGTTTAACTGGTTTCTCTTTATCTACTTTTAGGACTTGAGTGAAAATCTGATGATGTTTTATGTCATATTTATACAGAAATATAGAAAATTCTAAAGGGTTCACAAACTTTCAAGCGCAACTGTACATATATGTGTATACATAGCCTGGGGACTCGGAGGTGGGCTCCCCCATCTCTAGGACTGAGGTCACCAAGGTGGTCAAAAAACTCCTTGGTGGCAGGGCCCCGGGGTTGGATGAGATATGCTCGGAGTTCCTCTAGGCTCTGGATGTTGTACGACTGTTTTGGTTGACATGTCTCTGCAACATCGCATGGACTTTGGGGACAGTGCCTTTGGATTGGCAGACCGGGGTGGTGGTCCCCCACTTTAAGAAGGGGGAGAGGAGGGTGTGTTCCAACTACACAGGGATCACACTCCTAAGCCTCCATTCGGGGGTCCTGGAGAGGAGGGTCCATCGGATAGTCGAACCTCGGATTCAGGAGGAACAGTGTGGAATCAGCACCTCCAAATCCAAGACCATGGTCCTCAGCCGGAAAAGGGTGGAGTGCCCTCTCAGGCTTGGAGGCGAGATCCTGCCCCAAGTGGAGGAGTTCAAATATCTCTGGGTCTTGTTCACGAGTGAGGGAAGAATGGAGAGTGAGATCAACAGGTGGATCGGTGCAGCGTCTGCAGTGATGCAGGCTCTGCATCGGTCTGTCGTGGTGAAAAAGGAGCTGAGCCGTAAGGCAAAGCTCTCATTTTACCAGTTGATCTACGTTCCTACCCTCACCTATGGTCATGAGCTATGGGTAGTGACCGAAAGAACGAGATCGCGAATACAAGCGGCTGAGATGAGTTTCCTCTGCAGGGTGTCCGGGCTTTCCCTTAAAGATAGGGTGAGAAACTCAGTCATCCAAGAGGGGCTCAGAGTAGAGCCACTGCTCCTCCGCATCGAGAGGAGTCTGATGAGGTGGCTCAGGCATCTGATTAGGATGCCTCCCTGGTGAGTTGTTCCGGGCACGTCCAACCAGGAGGAGGCCCCGGGTAAGACCCAGGACACGCTGGAGGGACTGTCTCCCGGCTGGCCTGGGAATGCCTCAGGATTCCCCCGGAAGAGCTGAAAGAAGCGGCAGGGGCGAGGGAATTCTAGGCCTTTCTGCTCAAGATGCTGCCCCACGACCTGACCTCGGATAAGTGGAAGAGGAAGGATGGATGGATGGAGATATATATATATATATATATATATTACAAATAACAATTTGTACATTTTGGACTCTAGAATATACTGTGAAAGAGAGTCTGATGGCCAAGGTGACTGAAGGCAGGAAAGGATGGCTCATGAGAGAGCAAGGCCCTGGTGTGATGAGAATCTTTAAAGAGGTTGTTTTAATACAAACAACTTCAGGAAAAAAAGGACTTCAAGCTAAAAGGACATTTTAAAAAGATCACGGGATGACAAAAAGATGATTCCAGCGGAAGAGCCCAAAGACTGACAGAAGTCAAAAGAATTTAGAAACCAAAATTGAAACAAAGGTCAAAATTCAAAGCCTGAGATTATATAAAAGGTCAAAATATCCTCAAGGCAAAGGTAAGTAAGGTATTGAAAAAAGTGCAGACAGAAGTTGGTTAAACTATCCAAATAGTTGTAAGCAAATCTTTTATGGAGGACACATGATGACACAACTGATTGCATGATGTCAGTGTCGCATTACCGGCAACCACCTTTGAAACTCTAAACACCATTGCGTCATTTATGACCAAATGGCAACAAAATAGCAGCACTTGTTAAAAATAGTGTCCTAAAATATCTGAAATGAAATAGTACTAGGGTGTTGTACTGTGTTAGCCATTATGGATGTAGTGAGAAGTCAAGCAAAATGACACCATTTATTGGCTAACTAAAAAAATTATAATATGCAAGCTTTCGAGGCAACTCAGGCCCCTTCTTCAGGCAAGTTGTAATGCAGAAACTGGAGTTCCCTGTGTTTATATAGACGCCAGGACTTATACAACATTGGAAAACCTTTAAGTCAGACATCTTAAATGTAAACAATTTACTCCATGAAATGTATACATAACAAATCATGACACTAGGAAAATGATGGCACTAAGTCATGTTAATGAACTGGATACCCCATAGAAAAACAATAATGAAAAGAGCAAACTGGGAGGAAACAGTTTTGTTTTTCTCTGACTCTAAAGGGCAAGCAGCCCTGCAGATATTACTATAACCTGACCATCCAAAAGAGAAGAGTAATGTGGTCATGGAGGGCTGAAATAAGCCGAAAAGCCCTCCAAGGTAACAGGAGGAAAAATGCAATCATTAACTAGAAGAACCTTGCTTAGGTTGGCCCTTTCAGAGACTGGACAGTGAGAAAGTTCTCCTGATATTTGGAACTTCAAAAGAAACTAAGTTCCAAAGATGTAGAAGAACATCAAGGGTCTTGCTGTTCCTGTTGCAAAAATATGGCTGTCCCAACCCTAAAGGTATTTTTGGGCTTTGGAAAGAAGTGAGTTTAGAACTGTTGCAGGTCTGTGGGCTCATTAAGTCCAGAGTCAAGAGGTGAGCTGGGGCAAGGGCTCAACCAGTGGGAGGAAGAGAAATCAGAATGAAGGGAGAGAGAAAATTGAGGTAGGAATGATTTGTGGTACTTGATAGTAGGCAGATTGGCAAAACCCACAAGGTAAACAGGGTCACAAGTTTTTACAGGGAGGCCAAAAGGATTTGCTATTTTCTTTTTGTTATGGTTAGCCAGGATTTATCCCTGTAAATTGCTGCTTTCTGTGTTAATTTGTTGTTTTTACTTGTTATAAAATAATGTGATTAGTTATGTGCCCCATCCCTTTAAAATTGATGTTCAGGGGCAGGACCATAATGCAGAGCTGGATGACTACCTTCTGCCTATAAGAACTCAGTCAAATGGTCAAGTCCTTCAGCTCAGCACTGCAGTTTTGGAGTTATTGTGAGTACTTATTTTGTGGATTGTTTTGGATTTTGATCTTTTCTTGCTCTGTTAATTACTGATTTCTATTTTTGATATGGCATTGTTTGCTTAGAGTTGCTTATTTAACTATACCTTTATTGGCTATTTTTATAGAATCAATTTTCTTTATTTTTGCAAAAATACAGAGTTTTTTCATGTGTTCCCTCTGTCTGAATCAACCTTTGCATTTTTCTGCAGCTAATGGAGTGTTTTTTCTTGCTAGGCTTTTATCTTTTGTGCTTGTGTAAGCCGAAAGTCCTGGGAAAAATTCTTTTTAAACAATAGGTCTCAAGTCTGGTCTTATCATTTTTTTGGTATTTTGTCGCTGAAGTTTACAACAATTCAAAATATTTACTGTTTCGTACACTTCCTATACTCACCTCCCCATTGTGTTATTTAAGAAAGTTTCACAGTTTTGGCATCTTTGGAGTTACTCTGTGTTAAAATGGTCATTACAGTAGCATCCACTGTTGTTGGCTTGATACAAGCAGGGACCCAAACATTTCCAGAATTGTTAAAAGACACCCTTTGTTAGAAAACTTCCCAAAATTCCCTTTGAGCCACCTCCCAAATACTCTCCTTGAGACGCAATATACTTGTCCCAATGCTTTTACCATTACTTATTGATTTTGGGCTATACAAAAATAAAATAAACTGTAAATTACTCTTAATATTTCCTACTAATATTTCGTGACAGCTTTTTTTCCTACCATTTCTTCCATGGTGACAAATCTTCTTCACTTCAGTCTCAGTTTTAATTCCTGGAACAAAAAGAAGTCAAAGATAGCGAATGGCGAATATGAGGGGCTTAAAATAGGTAAAAAACTAATCTGCAATGTTGCAGATTAACAGTCAGTCAAACAAACTCTTTATGAATAAAAGATCTGTCAGTGTCGAGAAGCATGATTATTCGTCATTGTCTCTTGAAAATCTCTAAAGTCACCTACAGAACTGTGAAATAATAATAAGAAGAATACATTTTATTTGTATAACGCCTTTAAATAAATGTCAGAAATATGCATTCGGTCAACTCAGCACAATGCCACTCATCAGACTGATTAACCACACTTGTATGCCTAATGCCATATTTAAGTTGTACACCCTACTCTTGTGCTATAGCGCCTTGAGCATGGGAAAGGCACTATGTAAAAAATAAGTATTATTGTTAATGTATTCTTACTATTATTGATCAATTCCAGGAATTTTTAAGTGGCCTTAGGGAAATGTCTATTTAAATTCAATTTGACAAACATGCAGAGATTATGTTAAGGTACTGTTTTCATTTTTCTGTCTATGCAATGCAAAGTTTATGAAACAATTAATAAATCTAATACATGTGCCAAAGTGTGGCATATAATTGAAGGAACAATTAGAGACACATGTAATATTACAGTAATACAAATGCTTACTTTCACTTTGGAGAAAACAACCTATACAAGGCCTGGTGAATCTGTAGCAAACTAGACCAAAGTGATCATCAGAGCTTGTTCGGTTACATAAAGCAAATAAGCATTCCCAGCAGTGAGAATCTCAGAAGCGCAGTCTGTTCTGCTGCCTTGCCAGACTGCACTGACACTGATAGACTTGAGCTTGTCTTTTTTCCCAGGAGGAGGGCTGTTGCTTACAAACAACAGCTTATTACTTGGGTGAAAAGAAAGTTGCTTGGAAACATGCTGCAGCGCCACAAGCGGGATTGCAAATGTACTTTAGAATTCAATTATGATATAGCCTGACCACCTCGGTCTGTTAGCTTCTGAAAAGTAGCCATCAGAAACAAAAGAAATGCTTGGCTTTAATTGACTTTTTCTTCTTTGTTTTCAATTAAAAACACAGACTCATTTGTGCCAAAATAAAAAAAAAAGCTAAACATAACCTTTATTAATCTGTCTAGCTCAAAAGTACACTGCATTGTCAGCTGATGCACTGTTTTACTCTTGGCACAAATTGCATTGTCAGAAAACATGCTAGTGTCAGCAGCAGCAGGGGGCTTGAAACAACAGGTTCCCCCAGAAATGTCTCATTTTCAAAAGTGAATAGAAACATACTGTTTGCACTGTCTGTCATAGTGTCTTATCGACTTCCGTCTGGCAGCCCTGATTTCTCTTGAGAGTTTCATCAACTCTGAACAGATTGGAATGCTGTGGCCATCAATCTGCCAGTTTCATTGCTTCCATTCTGCCATTTCATCAAGTTACTTACACGTGTGTCCGCCTTGGCCCAATGCACTAAAGTCAAATGGCAGAGAAAAATATTAGTGTTTTTAGACAAATGGCATACAGTATATAGTTTTAAATATAATACATACCATATATAGTGTAGTATGTAGAATGTCCATTCATCCATCCATTTTCTGCTGCTTATTCATGTCTCGAGGGCAGCAGTCTAAGGAAAGATGAACAAGCATCCCTTTTCCCACCACCTCCTCCAACTGGGAGGATACCAAAGCGTTCCTAGAATGACTGAGAGATATAATCTCTCCAACTCATCCTGGGTCTGCACTGAGGTTTCCTATCAGTTGGAAATGCCTAAAAACACTTCCCAGGGAGGTGTCCATGAAGCATTCTAATCATATGCCCAAACCACCACACCAAGAGGAAGAGCAGGGGCTCTTCTTTGAGCTCCTATCAATTATCTGCACTCCCCACCCTATCTCTAAGGCTGGGCCCTGAAACCCTGCCAAAAGAGACACAATTCTGCTGCTTGTGTTTGTGATCTAGTTCTTTTGGTCATTACCCACAGATTGTGACCATTGGTGAGTGTAGGAATGTAGATTGATCCGCCTGTCAATCTTCCTTCTTCCCTTACTTGTGAACAAGATCTCGAGATACTTAAACTCTTCTACTTGAGGCAGCACCTCATCCCCAACCTGGAAAAGCCACTCCAGCCCTTTTTTCGGCTGAGAACAATGACCTCTGACTTGGAATTGCAGATCCTCATTACGATTGCTTAACACTCACCTGCAAACCACCAGCAGGACCCAATCATCCACAAAAATCAGAAATGCAATCCTGAGGCCACTGATACCCTTCTTTCCATGGCTGCACATTTACATTCTGTCCATAAAATTATGAACAGAATCAGAAATAGAATGCAGTCCTGGGGGAGTCCGACAACCACTGGGAACAGTCTGACTTAATGCTGGCAATGCAAACCTTGCATTCATTTCAGTTGTACAGAGACTGATTAGCAAGCAACAGCTCTCTGTACGTCCAAAGTATCCCCATAGGTACATATGCAGTCATATGCCTTTTCTAAGTGCACACAACACATGTAGACCTTGTTGGTCATACTCCCATGAACCCTCGAGAATCCTTTTAAGGACAAAAAGCTGGTTCTGTGTTCTGGACAAAATCCACATTGTTCCTCAAGGAGGCTCGGCCAACAGCCAGGTTCTGCTTTCCAGAACCCTAGCAAAGTCATTCCCAGACTGAGGAATGTGATGCCCCTAAGGATGGAACATACCCTTCAGTTCCCTTCCTTCAAGTTGGGGACCATCACCCTAGTTTGCCAATCCAGAGCTGAAGAGACAGGTTTGCCAAGATAGCCCAGCAATATCCAGACCCTTTAATAACTCAAGAACTCAGCTAATATTCACCTGTGTAGCTCTGCCACTGAGGAGTTTAACTGCCTATGCAAATTCAGCTTCAGTAATGGGTAAGTTCTTCTCAGAGTCCTCTGAGATTATTTTCTGATTAGAAGTCATCTCGGTGGGATTTAGGAGGTCCTTAAAGTGCTCCTTCCTCTGCCAGACTATTTCCCCAGGTGAGGTCAACAGCACTCCATTCCTGATATAAACTGCATGGATGAAGCACTGTATCTCCATCCTGAGTCACCTGGCATTTTCATAGAATCACTTTGAGTCCATCTGAAAGTCACTTTCCATTGCTTCACCAAACTCTTCCAATACCCAAAAGCTAACCAAGCTTGAAAGTACTCCTTCTTAAGTTTGACGGCTCTGTTTACCACTGAGATTCACCACTGGGTTCAGGTATTTCTGCCACAACAGCTACCAACAACCTTACATCTGCAGCTGTGTACAGCTGCCCAAACAACGGAGTCATGAAAGATGGTCAGTTCGGGTTCAATATGTCCAGTCTCCCTCGGAATGCATAAGCAGGTCCTCCTAAGGTGCCCATATGAGGACATGTGCCAAATGGTCCAAACGCCCCAGCACTATATGTTTAGGTCTCCAAGTCACAACCAGGTAGTGATCAGTTGGCACCTCAGCTCATCTCTTCATCTGAGTGTTCAAGACATATGGTTGTAGATCTGACGACACATGCACAAAACTGATCATCGACCTATGGCCTAGCGTGCTGTGGTGCCAAGAATGTGTTAAGACTAAAACCCATATGCAGGGGATTTGGAAAAAATTCACATACCTTTACTTTTTTAAACATTTTGTTATGTTCACTTTTTTGGGCAAGAGTTACTTATGATTTGCTCCATGTAATCGAGAAGTAACTGTTTAACAAAATGGATAACTGACATGAAAATTAATTGAAATGAATAACATGAGTTTTTTTCACATTTTTCACATTAACATTTTCCAGCATTGGTCACTATAGGTTCCTGATTTATCAGAAATGTTATGCTAGCCGATCTCCATGAAAACATGAGATTAAAAATTGTATTATTATTTTTCCTGTTTTTGTTGCTCATTTTGGAGGCCTTACATCTTCTTCTCACATTTAGCATGTTAACATGCACTTCAGTAAACTAGTTATTCAAAGAAATCTGACATGTAGAATGCTATGTAAACCTTTATTCCAATTAGAGAAATTGGGTTATTGCCTCCGCGAAACCTGAATATCAGAGATAGATTTCTCTACAAATAATCCAATTATGTAAACCCTTAACCGGGTTTCTGATAAGGCTTTTACAGTCTGCGCATGTCTGTTGCACTCTCTCAGCCTGCATATATGTTTGCTTTATATAAACTTTCATCAACTTGTGTAGAAGTGTCCAGAGAATACGTTTCCAGAAGCAAATGCTCAGACTATGACATTATTCCTTCTCTTCGTTGAAATAATCTGGCTCAATATTTCAAAAATTACTAAATTTGTGTTGATGAGCTAAACTCACAGTGCTGAATTTGGCAATACAATCTTAATAGTACTAGGGTTAAAATGTTAAACGTAACATAAAGTACATTAAATAGTCTGATTAATTTTTAAGGTAACAAGTAATATAATGCAATATTTATCTTGTTGAAGTAAAAATACCTACATTATTGTTATCCCAGCAGGATTAAAACAAGAAAGAATTATCATCAGGGTCATGTTTATTTTCTGATTTGCAGTTTCTGATGATGAAATGTATCTCATTTTTGTACAGTTTAATGACTTCAGAGCATTTTGCCAAAAGAGAAAATCAGAAGATTGCACAGGTAAGCGCTGATTCTAGAGAAACCAGGTTTCTACCTTAATTGTTTTAGTCACCTTAATCTGATTCTGTGTGTTCATGTAAAGGCACTGCATGATGGAGACTCTGAGTTACAACACATGCTTCAGTCAGCCTACTGTGTCACAAATCCCTGCCTAGCAAATCCTTGCTCACCAAGCCACACATTATAAATGAATCTCTTCTTTGTCTCATAAAACAGTTGCCTTCTGCAGTTTGGCTCACAGAGATGTCTCTGTTTATGTAATGTCACACTAATGTGAGGCAAAGGGTACTGAAGATGTGTTTTGTTTATATTTTTTAGTATTTGTAAAGAAGAATGTTATCTCAAACCGCTAGGTGAGCTACCACAGCTAGGCAGATGACGCACAACTTTATTTTTCAATAGCACCTGATTACCCTGACGCTCCTGGCTCTCTGATCCAATGTCTTAACAGTATTTCAGAATGGATGAGTGGTAACTTTCTCAAATTAAATAAGGAAAAAAAATCATAGTATTCAGCAAACATGGATATAGCAAGAGCATTAAAAATGAACTTAATTGCTTAGGTTTAAAAATCAAGACAGAGGAAAAGAATTTTAATAATCATTGACTCAGACCTAAACTTTAAATTGCATATTAACCAGATTACTAGGATCACATTTTTTTACTTAAGGAATATATCAAAAGTTAGACCTCATAAAACTGAAAAATGAATTCACACTTTTGTTTTTGGGTCGACTAGATTACTGTAATGCACTCCTAAGAAAGACATCATTCATTTGCAACGAGTGCAGAATGCTGCAGGCAGAATCTTAACTAGGAAAAGAAAATCTGAGCACAACTCTCCAGTTTTAGCATTGTTACATTGGTTACCAGTGTCGTTCAGAATTGACTTTAAAATACTACTAACGGTTTATAAAGCCTTACATCATCTGGTTCCATCTTATATTTTGGATTTCCTGTTCCCTTACACCCCAAGTTGTAAACTTAGATGTTCGAATGGAGGTCTGCTTATAATTCGAAAAGCCAGGCTTAAAAGCAGTGGTGAGGCGGCCTTTTGCCTGTTATGCACTTAAAATTTGGAATAATTTACCTATAAAAATGTACCAGGCTAATAGTGTGGAACATTTTCAAAAACTGTTAAAAACAAATTATTTTAATAAGGCTTTGTCGTAGCTACATTTCACTTGTATTCCTAATAGACTATATGGGTATAGAATTTTATTCTTCAGGGATATGCAATCTGTACTAATCCCCACTCTTCTCTGCTGTCTTTTCCAGTTCTTCTGTGGTGGCGATCTGATCGAGGCACTATGCAGCCTCTTGGGATAATGGAATGAAGGCAGATATCTCAGCTGTCCACGAGACCAACTTCATCAAATCCTATCATGTGATGCATGAAAACAAAGAGGACTGATTTAGGAACATCGTTGTTTTGTTGTTACTTTTTGTTGCCTTATCCTAATTGTTTTTCTTCCCTTGTAACTTTATTTTTCTCATCTTGTAAAGCACTTTGAGCTACGTTGGTGTATGAAAATGTGCTATAGAAATAAATGTTGTTGCGTTCTAAGTTTTCTTCACCAGAGGCATCTGTTAAATAAGGAATATAATCATAACCTAGTGAAATTCTGGAAGTTGGAGAAAAAGTGAATAGGAGTCAATCAAGAATAGAAAGTCGATAAAACAAAAGTGAACTGCACATACAGAACTAACAAGCCCATGTATACTGTGCTGGAGGGTATTATAGGCATGAGGAAGAATGGTACAGTTACACAGAGAGGTAGAGAAAGAACATGACGGTAGGCAATTTGGAGCATGCTTGGTACCACATTAGTGGGCAAGTCATGGAGCCACCTCCAAAACACAGCCTATATACACCGAGTCCAACAAAGCCTAAATGTTGGGTTGTCTATATTTTTTTTCCTTACTTTTTTATATCTCATTTGAACGTTCTGTATGCAACACATGATTTATTTTTATACAAATTTCTTTGTATGTTTTTATTCAGTATTTTCTACTTAGCATCCTGGGTAAAAGGTTTGTTTGCAGCATTGGCATTGTAAAAGTCATTACAGTGACTATTAACTTAACACTGGACATTTCTATTTCCAGTGAGTGTGGAAGGATGGTGCCATAAAAGATAATGAACACTGTCTGTGGTTCTGATATAAACTTAATGGCAAACAAGGTCATGCAAAAGTTGGTTCAATGTCAAACTCTTACCTTGTGCTTCAGATATTTTGCCAAAGGGAATGCATTATTGTATTCTGCATTTGAGGTCAGCTGAGATCTCAGCTTCTGAGAATAGGGGTCCTCATGAGTAAGCTGCTACCTTGAACTGACATCAACTATAGAATTTCCATCCTGGAAATCGAAGCTGGAGTACAAATGTCTGCATAAATGTCCTTGTGCATGTGTTTGATAGAACCGCTGCATCTCAAAACTAGTTTCTATCATTCTACTAAGTTCCTAAAGAACTTCTGGAGTGCATTTGCATACATTAATCAAACAGATAATGATAGATTATTCAAATTGTTACTTTGCATCTTCTTTTATAAAACAGCTGTTTCGGAGAAAACAAATTGCCTTCTGTTTCCTGAGTGCTCGTGTTTAAATGAATTTTGCATTAAACTCATTTAAAACCTGACATATTTTAATTGAAAAAAATAGGGAACATTTTTAGGTAATGTATGGCACTTTTTAGAGCAGGGAAAGTGTTTGCTCAACAAAAAGACAGTTCTGAAGTTGCAATCAACCCTTGGTCACTGATGTAAAGCTGTAAAGGATAAGGGTAATCTAATAAAATTGATCAATCAATCAACAAATAAACCAGCCAGGCTATTAATCAATCACATTACTTGTTGCAAGTACGGATTACCTACACAGCCGTTCTTGAGAAGAGCCAATTCTGTTTAATGAGTCAAACACGAGACACAAATATGTGGTGTAGAAGTGTAGATATTCCGAACTAATAGACAAATTTTAAGTAATGACAAATGTGGCCATCTTGTACAGAATAATCAAAGAGGGGACATGAAACTACTGTCACAAAGACCAACAAACAAGTCAGATGAGGAACATGAAAAACCTGATATCAGACAACCCGTAAATGAATGAATGCTGTTGTGATGACTTCTGCCAGAATATAATAGATGGTTTTGTTTATTGTGTTATTTTATTATTCTTTATTTTACCATTGTATCAATAATTTAATGATTGACTAAATTTTGTATGCTGGTTGTTATGTTGAAAAATTCTGATAGGTTCATGAGCCTCACACTTCATAGGTTATTTAAGATTAGGCCACATTTCAAAGTGTGAAGTTTGTGAAAATAAAGGACAGGCTAGCAAAAGACTATTTCTTGAACAATTTCACTAAAGACATCTTCATTTTGACTCCAACAAGCATCTGTTTATTGACTTCGACTTTTGTTTTGCCCATAAACCTGGGGGGTATTTTCTGTACGTCGCTTATATCATCCGATGATCAGATGCCTCATCTTGGATGAGTTAATGCTGGTGAAACTCATCCGGGATAAGTCAGTTTTTCAAACGCAGCCGTGTAGTAGATTAGTCTATCTGGAGCTAATCATCCGAGATGAATGTGTGTGCCCGCGTTGATTGAAAAGCCCATATATACTGAGTCTAGAAAACATGATCTGCAAGTCTTTCATAGGCTGCAACAAAATGATGAAAGAACGGGTTCAGTTTTTCCACACAAGCGGAGCAGGACCTTTTACTTGAAGGATATGAAGAATTTCAAAATTTAATATGCACAAGGGGTAACACTGCAAAAGCAACCCAAACCAGAAAAAACGGCTGGCAAAAAGTGGCCGACAAATTAGACGCGTAAGTAGTGTGCATTGTAATTACTAAATGCAGCGTTTCATTTCCTATGTGTCACATTAATTATTATTTAATATGTCATAATTCCAGATCAAACGTGAGCACAAGGAGAACATAGGAACAGGTTAAAGTGAAGTACAAGAATATACTTCAAACTGGTAAATATTGGTATAGAACTATTTAAAGAATTTTGACATAAAGAGTCATATATAATATAAAATACATTAATTTTAAAGCTAATAAGAAGGCAGACAAGCAAAAAACATGTGGAGGTCCACACAGTCCAGAGTTGGCTCTCCAGCAAAATGCCCATCGCCCTGTTTCTGAGGGCATTCCAGGACACATCTCCTCCTCAGAACCAGTGGCAGGATGCAGTGGTCACTTCATTTCAGGTAAAGGATGGTCATTGCATATATTTGTCTTCAATGTGTGCCATAGGTACAGTGCATCCGGGAACGTTGGTGCACAGCCATTTTAAGATCTCTCCAGAGATGTTCAATCGGATTCAAGTCAGGGCTCTGGCTGGGCCACTCAAGGACATTCACAGAGTTGTCCTGAAGCCACTCCTTTGATATCTTGGCTGTGTGCTTAGGGTTGTTGTCCTGCTGAAAGATGAACCATCGCCCCAGTCTGAGGTCAAGAGCGCTCTGGAACAGGTTTTCATCCAGGATGTCTTTGTACATTGCTGCAGTCATCGTTCCCTTTATCCTGACTAGTCTCCCAGTTCCTGCCACTGAAAAACATCCCCACATCATGATGCTGCCACCACCATGCTTCACTGTAGGGATGGTATTGGCCTAGTGATAAGCGGTGCCTGGTTTTCTCCAAACGTCACGCCTGGTATTCACACCAAAGAGTTCAATCTTTGTCTCATCAGACCAGAGAATTTTCTTTCTTTAGTGCCTTTTACTAAGGAGTGGCTTCCGTCTGGCCACTCTATCATACAGGCCTGATTGGTAGATTACTGCAGAGATAGTTGTCCTTCTGGAAGGTTCTTCTCTCTCCACAGAGGACCTCTGGAGCTCTGACAGAGTGACCATCGGGTTCTTGGTCACCTCCCTGACTAAGGCCCTTTCCCCCCGATCGCTCAGTGTAGATGGCCGGCCAGCTCTAGGAAGAGCCCTGGTGGTTTTGGACTTATTCCACTTACGGATGATGAAGGCCACTGTGTTTTTCTGTAACCTTCCCCAGATTTGTGCCTCGAGACAATCCTATCTCAGAGGTCTATAGACAATTCCTTTGACTTCATGCTTGGTTTGTGGTCTGACATGAACTGTCAAGTGTGGGACCTTATATAGACGGGTGTGTGCCTTTCCAAATCATGTCCAATCAACTGAATTTACCACAGGTGGACTCCAATTAAGCTGCAGAAACATCTCAAGGATGATCAGGGGAAACAGGATGCACCTGAGCTCAATTTTGAGCTTCATGACAAAGGCTGTGAATACTTATGTACCTGTGCTTTCTCAATTTTTTTATTTTGAATAAATTTGAAAAAATCTCAAGTAAACATTTTTAACATTGTCATTATGGGGTGTTGTGTGTAGAATTCTGAGGAAAAAAATGAATTTAATCCATTTTAGAAGAAGTTTGTAACATAATAAAATGTGGAAAAAGTGATGCGCTGTGAATACTTTCCGGATGCACTGTATGTTCCATATAGTCCTCTTTTTTTGTTGGGTCAGTTGCAGGGAATGTCATATCCCTAGAACTTGTGTCTGACCAACGAGATATTGACGAAGGTCAAATACTTGATGAAGAAACTGTGTCTGATTATTCATGAGGAGGAGAGGTAAATTTTCCAAATAATGTTTGATCAAACTCCACTCTGATTAGTCCCATGTGCCCCAATCACATTTATAAATCCTAGGTAATGAGAATGTTCAGCAGATTGTGAGATTTTTTATGGAACTGTGGGTGTTTTTGCTTGTGTATTACTTACCTGCAATGGCATCAAATGTCTGCACACGCAGGTGTCCAGGAAACACTATGAAAACCCAAAGGAAATATTTCAGAGCCAAACTGACTTTACGAATTGCCTGGCAAACTGCACTTTTAGAAAGATTTTCCGCATCGCCTACAGTATATAAATAAAGTGCAGCTTGCAAAAAACCTCAAAGCAATGCATACTGTCTGTGTGGTTGTGAGAACCTGACTTTGCCTAGTTTGACTTCGAATATAAGGATATAAATCTTTAAGGTACAATATTCTCCCCCCACCACAAGGCTAAAGAGGTATCTTACGAAAAGAATTTCCTCTGGGAGCAATAAAGAATCTTGCCGATCGCGCAAAACCCTCTCTATATGAAATTCTCTTCTTATAATTTGCACATCGATATCAATTGGTCGCTCATTCATGAACGGCGAACCCATGACTGAATGAATTCCATGCATGGACACTAATATTGTGTTTTTAAGCTAATCCTTGTTTACATAGAAAAAACCTGCTCCTCTGAGGTTTGAGGATTTGGATGTGCTGCTATGACAACACATCCAGCAAGAGTTTCGAAAAACTGACAGATCCAGGATCATGCCAAACCGTCAACAATGACATCCGGCTAAACGAGTAATCCATGTCCAAAAGAGTAATCCATGTTCTGGTTACCAGTCTCTCATGCAGTGTTTGTCCTTAGCTGGTCTGACTACTATGTGTAACTTTTCTAAAAATACTGTACATTCCACCACACTGCCAGAAAACTTCAGAACCAATTCTACCTGATAGAAACCAGAAATGACAGCTAAGTAGAAATTAAATCAAAAGACAATACTAGGAATATAAGACACTGGTAAACACTAAGTCAACCAGTGAATTAACCAACAAATCAGCCAATCAAATCCTCTGCCAACATGTCCCATCTTCCTTGTGACCTTACTCAAAGTAAGCCTTGATAACATCTCGAATGCAGAAGATCAATTCTTAGATGAAATAAAAGTTTCTTTCTATCATTTACATGATTTGGACCAAAAGAAATGAGCATGGTCATTTTACAGTTCAATAAAAACCCAAGTAGAAAATTACAACATGTAAATAAAAGCTATATACCTTTGTTTATTTCTTTACAAATTCTCCATCCCAATGTTATGGGCACTGTGATGTGTCTGAAAAGTATTGTGAATACTGAAATAACAGAAACAGATAAACGATTCCCTAATCATAATCTGAGACAGGCAGAGATTAAAACTGTGAGATCAAACTCAAAGAGGTAACCAGAAACCAAGACGTTGCTTGAGGGTCAAAGACAGAACCAAGCCAAAACCAAAATAACCAACCTACCACTAGAACCTACTAACGAGAGTTACTGCTACCACTAAGATAAATTACCATTCAGAGAAATTGTTTAATCCACCAAGAGATGAAGGAAAATAAGTACCCCTGTTCTATTTATACTTCATGTATGGTAATGTGATTAAAGAAAACAAAAATGTTAACTAAAAATAAATTTCTTAATACTTTTTTAATTTAATACTAAGGAACAGAAACTGATCCCTGGTGATTCAAAACCCAAAATAAACACAGAACCAAACACATTTTACCATTGTCATAAATGTCTTAGTATTTAAATACATCCGCCTTTGCCAGCTCTACTCCCTGCATCCTCACCATTCCTCTGACTGCACTCTCCATCACACATATGTATTCTGTCTTGGTCCTACTGACCTTCATTCCTCTCCTCTCTAGAGCACAACTCCACCTCTCCAGGGTCTCCTCAACCTGCTCCCTACTATCGCTACAGATCACAATGTCATCAGCAAACATCATAGTCCACGGGGACTCCTGTCTATTCTTGTCTGTCAACCTGTCCATCACCATTGCAAATAAGAAAGGGCTCAGAGCCGATCCCTGATGTAATCTCACCTCCACCTTGAATACATCCGTCACTCCTGCCACAGACCTCACCACTGTCACACTTCCCTTGTACATATCCTGTAAAACTCTTACATACTTTTCCGCCACTCCCGACTTCTTCATACAATACCACAACTCCTCTTGAGGCACCCTGTCATATGCTTTCTCCAGGTTCACAAAGACACAATGCAACTACTTCTGGCCTTCTCTATACTTCTCTATCAACACTCTCATAGCAAACATCACATCTGTGGTGCTCTTTCTTGGCATGAAACCATACTACTGCTCACTAATCATCACCTCATTTCTTAAACGAGCTTCCACTACTCTTTCCCATAACTTCATGCTGTGGCTCATCAATTTTATCAATCTGGTTAAAAACTCCACTGCCATCTCTCCTAAACACCTCCATGCTTCCACCGGTATGTCATCTGGACCAGCTGCTTTTCCATTCTTCATCCTCTTCATAGCTGTCCTTACTTCCTCCTAGCAAATCCATTGCACTTTCTGATTCACTATCTGCAAATCATCCAGTCTTCTCTCTCCCCCATTCTCTTCATTCATCAGCCTCTCAGTCAAAAACCTAATTTCTATAAGTGGGAGGGAAATCAAAATCATGGCCTAAAAAACAAAACTATTAATGTTTTATTTATAAAATTAAATAAGGAAAATGCAAAAATGAAGAAATAATCAGTATTCCAAAGATATACTAATTCTATCACTTCAAAATTACAAAAGAGGCACTAAATTCAAATATAAACTAAAAAGGAAATTATTTAAAACGAAACCAAAATCCAATAAAAATATCCAAAGAAAAGAAAGGCAATCCTACCAAAAAAATTTCCAAACTCAGAAAACAGAGCCAAATCAAAAAACCCAGAAGTTCGAAATGAAAAAGTTTAAAGTCCAAAAACTCTCAAAAAGAGAACAGAAGGGAAGTGCAAAATGATCATTTAGCCAGACTAAGCCCCCTCTAATATTATTGTGATTCATTTCTTTAATTTTCTAGTGTCTCTTTGTAATGTTTGTGTCAATTTTAATATTGTTTATAGAGTTTTTATAACTAAGGAATTCACCCTTGACAATTATTGTGTGATTCTAGACTTCCCGAGAAAGATACATATTTTTCCTGATATGTTGCAAAGCCATTATGTTTTTCTTACAGATATCACCATATTCTGGTATCAGTGCGGATGGTCGCCAGGTACCAGAATTCTCCGAAATTGCACTATGTGTGACGGTGTCAATGCTTCCATATAAATACCAGCACCAACTTTATGTTGTATCTAAGATTTGATAAGCTTGAGAAAAACATTTGAAATAGTTCTTTTTAGTGCTTTTCTGGTTTTTAAGACTTTTTATTCTGAATTCTCAACTACAATTCTTGTTTCATCCCTATTTGGATTAAAGGTCGGTTTGATTCCTGGTTTTCGATCTTTGCAAGTTTCTTGTTTATGGTCCTTTACAAAAATATCCCCCATCTTTTAGACAGAATAAATTTGATGTCAGGCCCCCTATAACCCACGCTGTCAAGTATACTGTTAGTTGTCGGATTTTTTTGAGACTTTTTTCATACCATGCCCCACCTAGTATTTTAGATGCCTCCCTTCTTAACATTTCAGTCTGGAGCTGCAGTTGCTAGCATCATATGAAAGGAGTAGCAATCAGGTGGAATTGCAAGCTATTAAGGAAAGGCACCAGGGAAAAATAGCAAATAATACAAAAAACATAACCAAAAAAAAAACAAAGGAATTATGGAAACATTACAGAATAAATGCTACAAACCAGAAACATAATCATAACAATATGATTATTATATTTGTATTAGAACATAGCCAGGTTAAGTGATTTGCTGAAGGTATCGGTGTAACAGAGCAAGATGCAGAAGACAGGACGATATGGAAAAAGATGATTTGCTGTGGCAACCCCTAACAGGGGCAGCCGAAAGAAGAAGAAGATTAAAATAAGTCTGTGTCAGTATGATACTTTAAAGTCCATTGTACTAATTAGTGATGCAATCATGTCATGGGTTCACCATTACAGAGAGATCTCAAAGAATCACAAAAGCATGTGCCTCTTAGTTAACCATATTTTCCATAGTGAAGCAAATAATTTGTTTGATTACTCATACCAAGTGCAGATTGAAAAACAGTCCTGAGATTTTAAATCCCAGAGACTTAGCTCCTAAACCACATCGCCTGCCGCAGTTAAATAAAGATTAAAGATGCACCATTTCTACATTTCATTTTAAAAAATGATCATCCATTTTATTTATGACACATATTGTGCAATCCTACTGTTTTTTATCTACTGTTGCTTAAAATTTAATACAGCCATTATCTATGATTGTCACTGCTGTGTCAATGCTATACATAATAAGGTATGAATGTCTGTTTGATCAAAAAACAAACACGGGTTCTTACTGGAGCATTAAGAGAGGTCACTTCTGTATAAGACGGCATGCAGAGGACCAGAGGCATTTCCTTCAATGTGATCATTATGGAGGGCAAATGTAAGACAGCTGCACACTTTATATGCCATGCTTACAAATTCTTTGGTACATAGTGGATAATGTTGTGCAGCAATTCAGTGGGTTCATGATTGCAGTGCCACTGTTATGTAAAAAGCCAAATAAATCTTACTCGTTCCTACTGTTTCCAATGTGACAAACATAACGGCATAAATAAATATATGAAGGTTTGTTTTATGATCCGGCAGCAGTGCTGGCGTGAAAGTAAATGACTCATTAAGATATAATGGAATGAAGAAAAGGATAAGAACCCACCTGTCAATTCATAAATCAGCTCCAGCAGCTGTGATTTATAACTACCTCTACTCTTGCAGTGATTCATCAAATTACAGGAGATGCAATGTATTATTTGGAGAGAGTAGGTGTGAGAAGTCGAATGCGTCCAGTGATAAAGGCTAATAGATGGCACAAGTGCAGTAATGTTACACAAATGGAAGCCCACAGATTCATCCTGTCAGACTCATTAAGAGTAATTTTTAGGCAGGGAACTCAAGCATGTATCATAAGCAACACTGTCACTAATAAATACTTTTTAAAAAGACAAAGAGAGTATTCAGTTTAATAGCCTAGCTTTGCACATTGGTTCAAGATTGGCCTATGAAAGTCACTTCAACTGTAACAGTCAGCCTCTTGGTAAATTTGGCAAGGCCACGTGTCATGGTGTCCGGCTCAGGGAACGTTATTATCCTAAGGTTAATGGTTTTGTCCGCTTTTCTAATTCACTACATAACTTAGACCAAGTCACCTAAGTTGAAATAATCACATGACATTCTTGAACACACTTAATCCAATTCAGGAGTTATTCTGAACAGTCAGCATGGGTTCAGAAGGGGGAGGTCGTGTTTTACTAACATGTTGGAATTCTATGAGGAGGCAACAAAAGGATACGATCAAAGTGGAGCTTATGATATTATTTATCTGGACTTTCAGAAAGCATTTGATAAGGTGCCACATGAGAGGTTGGGCATCAAGTTAAAAGAAGTGGGAATTCAGGGTGATGTTTTTAGATGGGTGCAGAATTGGCTCAGACACAGGAAGCAGAGGGTGATGGTGCGAGGAACCTCATCAGAACTGGCCGATGTTAAGAGTGGTGTTCCACAGGGGTCAGTGCTAGGGCCGCTGCTATTTTTAATATATATAAATGATTTAGATAGGAATATAAGTAACAAGCTGGTTAAGTTTGCAGATGATACCAAGATAGGTGGATTAGCAGATAATTTGGAATCCGTTATATCATTACAGAAGGACTTGGATAGCATACAGGCTTGGGCAGATTTGTGGCAGATGAAATTTAATGTCAGTAAATGTAAAGTATTACACATAGGAAGTAAAAATATTAGGTTTGAATACACAATTGGCGGTCGAAAAATCGAGAGTACACCTTATGAGAAGGATTTAGGAGTCATAGTGGACTCCAAGCTATCAACTTCCAAACAGTGTTCAGAAGCCATTAAGAAGGCTAACAGAATGTTAGGTTATATAGCACGATGTGTGGAGTACAAGTCCAAGGAGGTTATGCTCAACCTTTATAATGCACTGGTGAGGCCTCATCTTGAGTACTGTGTGCAGTTTTGGTCTCCAGGCTACAAAAGGACATAGCAGCACTAGAAAAGGTCCAGAGAAGAGCGACTAGGCTGATTCCAGGTCTACAGGGGTTGAATTATGAGGAAAGATTAAAAGAGCTGAGCCTTTACAGTTTAAGCAAAAGAAGATTAAGAGGTGACATGATTGAAGTGTTTAAAATTATGAAGGGAATTAGTACAGTGGATCGAGACTTGTATTTTAAAATGAGTTCATCAAGAACATGGGGACACAGTTGGAAACTTGTTAAGGGTAAATTTCGCACAAACATTAGGAAGTTTTTCTTTACACAAAGAACGATAGACACTTGGAATAAGTTACCAAGTAGTGTGGTAGACAGTAAGACGTTAGGGACTTTCAAAACTCGACTTGATGTTTTCTTGGAGGAAGCAAGTGGATAGGACTGGCGAGCTTTGTTGGGCTGAATGGCCTGTTCTCGTCTAGATTGTTCTAATTCTAATTCTAATTCTAATTCAAGGTCACATGATGCTGGAACCACTCCTACAGGGTCAGCACCATGGTGGTCACACACCCACCTCCTACCATACAGACCAACTGCCCTGCATCACCTCCCTGAAGTTTTTAAAAAGGTATTTATGTATATGTGTTGTAAAATAAGCACAGAGACAAAGACTTGAAAAGGTTGGTGCAAATGATAGGTTGTTATAGACATGAGCTCCAAACAGAACTAAGGTTGATTACAAAATGGTTGCTAAATATATGTTACAGACAGGAAATGATGTCAGAGATGGGTGTCATCTTGGAAGCGGAGGTGACATCATGAGGAGGTGGGATCTGGTGTCATGGAAGAGGAAGTGGTAGGTGGAGACTTCTGGCTACCGGAAGAGGGCTTAGAAAGATGGTTGTTGTGTAGGTCTGCAGGGGAAAAGGAGAAAGAGTTAGAGGGCAGTGCCAATCCTCGGTCCAGCATGGAAATGCAAGAATTCGAGCCCATAAGTTGTCTCCCATGCACACGTGTGACAATGTATATTTTTTAAATGCATGTGATATACGTTATAATAATGTACATAATACATGTACAAACTATATGAAAAAAGCTCTTTTTGCACATGTAAAATGCGAATACTTTTTGTGGACAATACAGCATGCAACTTTAATCACATGACTGCTGCAAGGATATTCATATTGTTTTGGTTACTGCTAGCTAATACGAGCTCATGCAGCGACTTTAACTCTTGTTTGATTAATTGCCACTCCAATCAGTTTTTCATTGCATACAAAGTTTTCTTAATCAGCAGATCACATGGACATTAGGAAGTGGTTTGTTAGAGCAGTAGAAGCCTCAACCAAACAAGAAGTAGAGGCAAATGAATCCATGCTTTTGGTACTAACAGCCACATCCAGCATTTCTGCATTGGTAACTCCTATCATTGAAGTTAATGAAGCCGCTGAACCACCTGACAACACTGTCATAGATATCCCTGCACAGGTTAAATTGCAGAAATACCCGACTCGTTTATTTCAGGGAAAGATACGCTCATTCATGAGCTTGTGGTTTCACAGCCAAAACTGGCTTGAATATTAGGTTAAAACTGCTCAAAGAACATTGTGTTACCCATGGCTAAAGTCTTGAACAATGTGTTGGCTTGGATTCACCTTCTCTAATAAAAGGGTATTAAAATTGGAAACACACTACACAGTAAAACAGAAGCTTCCACAAACATGCCACCTCCAAAGAACATCTTGCCTGTCGTGCTATGTGAAAGGACCTGGAGTATACCTAGTGAAATACTAAAAAGAAATATACACTCTTGCGAATGCAGAGCAGTTGTATATTAATGACATTATTGTATTTTTTGTACCTTATCAGCTGCCTCTTAGAGGAAACAACGAGGCATTTCATGAGATGTCAGCGGAAGGGAGCAGAATTTTTCTGTCATTGTTTAATTACGCAATCACAAAGAATAGTGAGTTAGTGAAAACTAGGTCAACTATCCCACAAAATGTAACTTATACAGGTCATGACATGCAGAATGAGTTGAATGAAGCTAAGAATGGCATCAGTAGTCGGCCAAATTGGGGAGTCTTGGTGTACGATCAAAGTGGATAACACAAGAAATCCCACTTGCACTGAAAATCTAGCGATGTTTGTTTGGTTCGTCTCTGAAGAAACTAAACAATATACTGAAAGTTTCTACTCAATGGCAAGTGCCAGTACAAGCAATGCCAAAAAACTTAACAGATACCATATATTGCCAAACTTCTGTAGGCAAGATTGAGAACATCTAAAATACTTGGAGAATCTGTTATGTTTGTAAAGCACATTGTTGTTCAAAAAGTAAGTGAAATACTATATATATATATATATACATATATATTGTCAGGGATGCCAGGGGCAACGACCCGGCCGGGACGCCGTGAGGGACCGGATGTGGGTCTGCGCCCACCCTGGATCACGTGGGGGCCGCCTTCCTGGTTGCTTTGGGGGCCACGGGTTGAGGGCATGGAAGCCCCACCTTGCAGGGGCCCGTGGTCACCGCCAGGAGGCTCCCCAATGCCTTGGGGACCTGTTGCCTCAGCACTTCCGCCACACCAGGAAGTGCTGGGGGGAAGATTTGGAAGGACACCCGGAGAGCTGCCAGGAGAACAGCTGGCACTTCCGCCACGCTGGGGCGTGGCCAACGGGAGAGTGCCGGAAACCATCTAGAGCTCATCCAGGAGTGCATAAAAGGGGCCGTCTCCCTTCATTCAGGGCTGGAGTCGGGTGGAAGCAGGACGAGGCAGAAGAGAGTGTGGAGGCGGCCCGAAGAAAAGGCATTTGTGTGGCCAGGACTGTGTGTTGGGGTTGGATTGTGCATGGACTGAGTCTTAGTAACGGTAAATTGTAAATAATAATTGTAAATAAATACGTGTAGTGGTGATTAACAACATGTCTGCCTGTCTGTGTCTGGGTCGGCTCCACAATATATATATATATATATATATATATATATATATATATATACAGTATATATATATATATATATATATATATATATATATATATATATATATACATTGTTTAAATCACCAGCTACATATTACTGATTTTACATTTGCAATGCTTTGTACAATTTAGTCAGAAAGCCTGCTTTCTATATATTACAAGGTTATCTTGCATCTGTGTCAGTTATCCTTGCATCTTTTAGGAACATTGCTTTATTTGTTACTAAGATTGACAGTTTGCAGACAATTGGCCCAGAAGTAAGGATGGAGGTGGTTAGGCTACAGCAACAGTTTCCTGAGCCAGGTTTCATGTTTATCGTACATCTGGTACACAAGATACTTTTGTTACTGGACCTCACTTATCTCACCTACTCCAGAGAAAAGGGGTAGACCTGTTGATGGTTGAAAAACTTGTACCAAGTACATCCGAGTGTGTGCACAAGCTGTGCTGTGAAGAGTTATTGGACACTGTTGACAATGATGCCTGCTCCTAAACAGAGATGAACAGACAACAGGAAGTTAGAAGGTTATGTGGTTGAAGAAACGACGATGGGTTCCAAAAACACAAACTTATTTCAGCACTATAGACTCTTTGTTATAAGAACTTAATACGCACTTCAGTGAGCATAACACTGTATTGGCAAAGGCTCTCAGTGCTCTCGTTCAGGAAAATGAGACCTTCCTGGGTACAAAAGCTGTAAAACCCATTATGGATTAAACTAATGTAACTATTGTTGAATCAAAATTTATTGTCGTAAAACAGATCATTCGTATTCAAATGGAACACACAGCAAACAGAAAATGGACAGTTCAAAAAGTGCTGTTAGTCATGCTGCATGCTTTAATGACTTTTAAACTCACATTAACATTTGGTACCTCACATGAAGTGTGTTAATGTCCCCTGCACTGGACTAATGCCCTATTTAAGGGTCAGTCTTTGTATAGCGCTTTAACGCTTATGGAATAAGCTTGTCTTTGACCCTAAAATTAGATTAAGCTGGTTCAGTAAATGGATGTATCTATTTCTACTTTATCTAAACCTGTTGATTCCAGTATAGTTTGTGGAGCCAGTGGTTACGTGGACATTATTTGCAAGGGAGCGACATGCCCTAGGTGGACTACTAGTGAATAGGCACTCACTTTTGGGATGCATGTGAGTGTGTACGTCTGTGTGTGTATGTGTGCAGGAACTTGAGCACCGGAAGAAGATCCAACTTTTATTTGCACACTCAGTACAACAGATGGGTATCAAGCTAGATGATGAGTGCAGGTCTCTGGAGCCGTTGGGCACCAATGCTAACACCTGTGTCTACCAAATGCAAATATATAAATGTAAGTTTTTAATAAAAATGCCTTTCTATTAAGTTGTTGAAAATGGCTAGTTGAGCCAAATTCTACCATTAACAAAAATTCCAGTGCAGAATTTGATTCTGTATGGAACATAGGCCATTTTAATTAAAAAAGGGTTTTCCTGTGTTAAAAAAGAGTAATCTTTATTTAATGGTCACCAGGCCTTGGTGTTAATCGCAGCACCTGACATCCCTATAATTAATGCAGAATCTGTTTATTTATGTATTGTTATGTTCTATGTATTCAGTAAATACATGAATGGATTGGTTTTCAATCAAAACTTTCCTGCTTCCTTCACATTAGGCTTCTCACTTTGACTGCTGACTTTGATCTGACTTAACCCTTTGCATGTTGCTCATGCTTAGCCATTTACTGATTTCTACACCCTGTTGATGGTCAAACACCTAGTCATAGATTAGATTAGATAAACTTTATTAATCTCATTGGGAAATTCAGAATCATACAGCAGCAATAATATAAAAAAACATTACACAGGCTTCAGGACAAATAATAAAATCAATCAATTTATTGATAAGTAAACAAATAAATTAAATAGATATATTTTGTGCAGATATTTCAAAATGAACAAGTACATTAGGTAGAAGCGCTGAATTGCCTGATAGCAGTGGGTAGAAGAGTCCCCCAGAGGTGCTTTTTAGCACACCATGGTAGAATGAGCTTGTGGTAGGTGGGTAATGTTCACTCCACTCTTCAAGAAACACAATACAGTGAGTCCAATAATAACACTAGGTTAGTAGACTTCAGCATCCTGTCACTGATAAATTTCCTGTCACAAATTTCAGGAGTAATTCTAACTGAAGGATTAACAAAAGTAACGTTTTTGAAGTTTTGCCAGTAGGAATCAATGATTTGAGTCAACTGTGGCCAGGGTGTTTTACTTCCAATTTTAGTGTTTTCATTTCCATCTAAACAAGAATTATCTTTCAGGCAGATTTATTCAATGTTAGATATATTTAAGCTTAACAAATATTAAAAGGATTTGCTTGTTATCTTTTTATTGTTTCTAAGAATGGGAAGAAACATCATTACATATTTCATAAAAGTGTTAGAAAATTGATGTTAAAGCAAAATAGCTATTAGAATAAAATATCCATCTCCTCCTTCATTATCTAAAACACTATCAAATATTTGTTACTATCTCCAGACCTTTTAAAGTGGTTGCCATAACAGTTGCAGAGATTTAGTATGACGCAGAACAGATGTAAATGCTCATCCACCAACTACAAATAACAACAACGAAATGTATTTATATACCATATTTTAATACAAATGATGTAGCTCAAAGTGCTTTACAAGATGAAGAAAGAAAAAAGAAATATAAAAATTAGGCAATACTAATTAACAAAGAATAACAGAAAAAACAAAAAAAGGCTGGAGAAAAAAAAAAACAAAATCTGCAGGGGTTCCAAGGTCACAAGACCACCCAGGCCCCTCTAGGCATTCTACCTAACATCAATGATCTCAATCAGTCCTCACGGTTTTCATGCTTCACGTGGAAGAATTAGATGATGAAAGTCATGTGGACCTCTGGCCTTTAATCTATCAATGTAGAGACATCATGGTGCTTTGATCGGGGGGTGGTGGTGGTGCAGATCGTCACCAAAAAGAACTGGAAAAAGAACAGTAGAGAAAGTAGGGGTTAGTAAGGATTTTGGAACCATGAAAAAAATGATAATTAAATGCATATACAGAATATCAGGGTTACACTTAAATGAAGCTATGAGAAAGCCATGTTAAAATAATGGGTTTTTAGCAGTTTTTTAAAGTGCTCCACCATATTAGCCTGGGGGATTTCTATCGGTTAGCTATTCCAGATATTAGGTGCATAACAGCAGAAGGGCTGCCTGCCCACTTCTTTGAAGTTTAGCTCTTGGAATTACAAGCAAACAGTCATTTGAAGATTTAAGGTTACGATTTGGAGTATAAGGTGAAAGACATTCCGAGATATAGGATGGAGCGAGATTATTTAAATCATTGTAAACCATAAGTAGTATTCTCGTGGATGTTAAAAAAAAGTAGGATTAATTAACACTCTATTTTACAGATAAAGCCAAGAAAGTTCTGTCTCATGTTACCTTACAGGGGTTAAAAGTCTATACCATATTCTAGGCCAGGCATGTCAAACTCACTACCATTGGTGGGCCACCGACTGCCATACATGTGTCAGCGGGCCACACTGTAACAAATACTATTATGCTATTATACAAAGTTACTGTAGCCTTCTCTCCAATACTGAAAACTTTAAAAAATGTAACACTTAAAGTTTAAAGAAAAGCAATGTATTTCCATACAATCTCCGTACAACAGCGTACAATTAGAGTCTTAGCCTCTTAGTTAGGTCCTTATATAGGAGTCTTACAGTCTGAGATCTATTTCTTTTGTCCCGACACTTGGCATCTCTTGTTAGTAATCAGTTCGTCAATATCAGGCTTGAAATCTTGTACAGCTGCAACTTTTATGAGGGATGAAAGGTGCTCAACAGTAAGTCTTGAGCGATGTGGGGTTTTGGTAGCTTTCATTAAAGAAAACAATTGCTCACAAAGGTAAGTGTTTCCGAACATAGACAGTACTCTCGATGCCAACTTCTGGATCTGCACATATGAGGGTGGCAGGTAAACATACAAGCCTGGCACACCAACTTCGTTGTATTTTGCCTTCAGAATAGAATCTGACTGCAGTTCAATCAATTCCATTTGGATATTCTCAGGCACATTCTCAACATTGTAAGAGTATGGTGACGTAAACAGTGCAAAGTTTATATTGTAAAATAAACCGATATGCAAAAAGCCCCCTGACCTACACTAATTTTACAAACTCAACAACTCACCAACTTCTCGAGTCCACTTCAGATCTTCAGCTGTAGTCTTCACTAACTGTTCGTTACAATACTAATACAAAATTACATAAAATTAGAGTAAAAAAACATGAAAATATCCATCCATCCATCCATCTGTCCTCTTCCGCTTATCCGAGATCGGGTCGCGGGGGCAGCAGCTTGAGCAGCGATGCCCAGACTTCCTTCTCCCCGGCCACTTCTAGTTCTTCCAGGGGAATCCCGAGGCGTTCCCAGGCCAGCCGAGAAACATAGTCCCTCCAGCGTGTCCTGGGTCTTCCCTGGGGCCTCCTCCCAGTTAGACGTGCCTGGAACACCTCACCAGGGGGCCTCCTCATGTGACTTCTCTCGATGCGGAGGAGCAGTGGCTCTACTCTGAGTTCCTCCCAGATGACTGAGCTTCTCACCCTATCTTTAACGGAAAGCCCATACACCCTGCGGAAGAAACTCATTTCAGCCACTTGTATTCGTGATGTCGTTCTTTTGGTCACTACCCACAGCTCATGACCATAGATGAGGGTAGAAACGTAGATCAACCGGTAAATTGAGAGCTTTGCCTTACGGCTCAGCTCCTTTTTCACCATGACAGACCAATGCAGAGCCCGCATCACTGTGGATGCCGCACTGATCCACCTGTTGATCTCCCACTACGTTATGTGAAAATATGCGAGCTACTACTAGTTGTCATGATCAATTATGCCCAGTGGCCAGTCTCAGCAGCCCAGCCAGTAGTGTAGCCTGCCAGGCTGCTGCAGCCTAGCACTTCAGTTGCAACATTGTGACTCATTAACTATTGATCAAGGCTCTTGGGGAATGGGTGGGTATCAAGGAGCCACAGCTGAAACTATACTAGCAGATGACATTTCCGGTACCGTAATGCCATGGGAAAATGCGCTTTAGTCAGAATGGCGGAAGTAAGAAAAGTCAATAACGCCGAAGATGCAGAAAGATTCAATCACAAATGATAGTAATCATTTTGTACAAGTTTAGTGCTAACTAGGATCTGTCATGCGGGCCACACAGATTTCTGTTGCAGGCTGCATCCGGACCCCGGGCTGCGTGTTTGGCATGCCCGTTCTAGCCAACTATCAGAAACTGTTGTTATATATAAATAAAGCAAACACTTATATGAATTTAACATTAAACATTAACTTTCTAAGATTGGCTCTTACATGCACTGTGACAATTCAAACTCATTAGACAATATATGGTCCACATCTTGAGGATGTGGGCAGAAATCAGGACTGTAGTCCAAGACTAGAAGGAGCCACCATGATGCCCAGTGTCACAATTACAATTATGCCAATGGTTACATCCTTATCTTCTCTTAAGAATGTTAAATATCACTTTCAGTTATATGCATATTGATTAGAAGATATTATAAGAGCTCAAGCTTCCTGACATTAAGTTATTAGTCACAAGCTCAAGTGAAATGGCAATGTGGGTACAGAATGAGGTCACATGATAAAGAATTTGTACTTCAAAATCCCACTCATGTCTAGTTGACAAATTCAACAGGGCACCCACACAAAGTACAGCATTATGTACTGGTACTTCCTAGCATTTCTTCATTTTAACTCAATTTGCTGTGAACTCTGCTGGCCCATAGTGATAATAAATATATTTTATAGATGAAAATAATAACTGTTTTAACAAAATATGAGAAGAATCTAACATAAAATACCCCGGAAACATGTTTTTTTGTAGTTTCGATTTATAGACTGTCACTGCATCTAGGGTTTGTTTTGCAGTTGCACTCAAGAGGAATCTCAGCTTCCTGCAGCCCTGAACTGGACTAAGGAGGTTTAGAAAATTAATAGATAATAATAAAAAAAATTAAATAGATAATAATGGAGGAATGAATGAGCAAGTGTTTATTTTTATAGTAGCTGTAAAGGGGAATACTTAATTTCAGCATTTGTGTGTAGTGAGTCTTAGATTAATATAACAGCATTATATATTAGTAAGCAACCAACAATACCCTGTGACACTAAAGGGGCCCAACATGCCACAAGTGTTTGTAACAACTAGAGATAACTCAAGGTTTAATAAAAACAAATAATCTAGTAAATCACACTCCATTTTAGTAAAGCCAGTATCATAAGTGTACTTGCAGGGACCTGCTTATTATTATTATTATTAGTAGTAGTATTATTATTACCACACATTTGACTGATACCTTTATCCATGATCAGTATGTTGCAGTTGCTTACATACTGTACATGATATATACTGTATACTTGTAACTCAAGTAAGTTAAATGATGTGGTCAGGATCACACAGAAGAGGAAAGAAGGAAGATAATCTACAGAACAGTAACAGCCTAGATCCACTGTACTAATTCATTTCACAATTTTAAAAAGCCCAGTTACAGTATGTCACCTGTTTACCTCCATTTGCCTAAATTGAAAAGGTTCAGCTCCTTTAATCTTTCCTCATAGATAATTTCTTACACTACTGAAATGAGCCTAGTTGCTCTTCTGTGGATTACAATTTTTTTTTGTAGCCCAGACCACAACTGTTCACAGTACAACAGTTGATGCCTCACCAGTATGTTATAAAGCTTACAAATAACCACCTTTGGATTAAACTCTATATTATTAGCCTTCCTAATGGCTTCTGAACATTGCCTGGATGATGATAGTGACAAGTCCAGTGTGCCTTCAAGGTCATTCTCATAAGGCACACTTTCAAGTTTCAAACCCCATATTTTGTATTCAGAGCTAACATGTGTATTTCCTCCGTTTATATTTACTTATTTGGCTGATGTCTGTATCCAGGGTGACTTGCAGCATTTATGATACAATTGGTTACATTACTTTTTTGGTTTTCCAGTTAGAGCACAGGCAGGTCAAGTGACTTGCTCGTGGTCACACAGTGTCAGTAACAGGATCTGACCCCACAGCCTCAAGGTTTGAAGTCCAAAGCCCTAGCCACTACAACATACTACCTGCATACATTTACTTACATTAAATTTTGATCTGCCGCAAGACTTACCAAGAGTGTTTGCTGTCTCTGCTGTTCCTCTGTAATGACTTGGCTGATTCTACATTAGCTGCCATTCCACCTAGTTTGGTGTCTACCAACTTAACCAGCTTGTTAATTATATTTCTATCCATTTATGTATATTGAAAAGAATAACATCCTCCTGTGGAGCAACAGTCTTTTCATCACTCAATTCTGATAAGGTTTCTTCTGTGTTTAAACCAATTCTACACCCATCTACACCCTACACCCAGAGCTCCCACTTCTTTTAGATTAATACCCAACCTCTCATTATGAAATACTTTCAGAAAGTCAAGATAAATAATATCATATGCACTACCCTGATTGTATCCTTTTGTTGCTTCCTCATAGAATTCCAGCATGTAAGTAAAATACGATGTCCCCCAAGCTGACTTTTCAATAACACTCCTGTTCTTGCCATGTGCTGCTCAATCATTTCATTAATAATTCCTTCCATTAATAATTCCACTCCTTTGGAATTTCTCCAGTATGCATTGACTTTCTGAAAATACATGCCAAGGATTTACTGTATATATGCACTCCCTCACCACTTTAAGCACTCATTTTGTTAGATTTCAGCATGTCTAATCCAAGCAGCACATCTCCCTCTACAAATTTCAAATCACTCAGTATCTCTTTAGTAGTCCCTGGTACTGCTGGGATGCTATACACTTCTTCACATCTTAGTCAAGTCACAATATAGTAATTTATTTGTTTATTTTCTAAACTCACTCCAAATTAAATATTCCAAGCAGCTCACAAGTCGCAAATAAAAAAAAAGTTTCAGTGTTATTTGATTTTTTGCCTCATTTTTAACTACTGGGACTACTGCTATCTAGACACTTTGTGGTAAGGTGTACTCTTAGAAGAAACACAAAGCAGAATACCAATGGTACTGTATGTTACGGCTGATAATCTTGAAATCCCACTTGAGGTGCCTTCTATTCTCTCCTCCTTTTTGGATTTACAATATAAATACTGACTCTTGTCTTCTTGCCACATGGATCAATACTGTTAATTGACTTCTACATATATTGGTTCATAGCTCTGACTTGATAAACTCTGACTTGAAGCCAGGATGTTTGGAAGCTCTTCTCGGCATCTATGATTTATGGTGGGTTTCAGTTTCCTTGTAATCTACCTAACTGTCTTGTGTGGCTTTGTATCAAAATTTTGTTTACTGTGATAACATTCTTTGTGATTCTGCTATCTCAAAAAGGTATAATATAAAGCAAAAACTGATTAATTAATAAAATGTTTGGTTCTTGCTTTAGAAAAGATTTCAACTAATCAGATGGAAGGGAATTCTGAGGCCTCGCTGTGAACAGTATATGCAGTCCTGTCATTACTTTTTAGAAACTGCGTCATAGTCCTTGACATATTGCAATAAATTAGCATGGCTGATGTCAAGGCTGAGTGGATTTAATTAAAGGAAATGTCCCCAAAAATTACATTTGTAGAGGTTTGGAAAAAAAAGAAAAATGGCTACTCCTTTGACAGCTGATTCTATTTTTTTCCCGCTTAGATTTCTGTATTTATTTAACGTTACTTGCTTTGTCAAAGCTAATCTAACAATCTAATGACAGTAAAGCTGCTTGTTAACAGCAGGACATACAGTTTTACATATGTTATAATATGAGAACTAGTTTTTGATTTCATAAATTGCTTAATATTGTGAATTTAAATAATTGCTGAGAGCTAGCATCATAATTGAGGCGGCAGTTGTCACGAATGCATGGTTCATTAATTTTTTTGGGGTTTGCTTTTATGCTTAATCACTATTGACTTCAGGGTTATGTTAGTGACATCATGGTCAGAAATGCATTAGTGTTTCATTTCAGATGTGTTTTCTTTGTTTTGTACACTGACAGGCAACACTGTGTGAATCTGAGCCGACATGGTTGCATTAGTGTGAACAACAAGGTGTCCAGATCTTCACAAGAAAAGACTTTGTCACAGACTGGCTGTCAAACAACATCGATGAAGAAAGCAATTAAGAAGATAAATTTGGGTTGGTGTCTTCAAGTCCTACTAACCTGAAGAAAGATATTTGACAATTTCAGCGTACTGACTTTGCTGATGTTACTTCTGACTAGTCCTGGTCTGCCATACACAAAATTTGTTTACTGAGACTCCCAACCTGTTCTGTAGAAAACACAAGAAGAATACTCCGTTTTAAAAGTTGTCCCTCAACCTTGATATACCTTTCATTACAACTTGCCTGAAGAAGGGGCCTGAGTTGCCTCGAAAGCTTGCATATTGTAATCTTTTTAGTTAGCCAATAAAAGATGTCATTTTGCTCAACTTCTCACTACATCCATAATGGCTAACACGGTACAACACCTTAGTACTACCTTTGATATACTAAAATTTTACAATTTAAAACTGGTTTGCGTAAATTGATGTCTATTCTTAGGTGCCTGTTGCAATATTAAAACATTTTTGTTACTTAGAATTGCTTGTACCTATGTACTGTTGAGAGATGTAGACATATTCAATGTCAGTATGGAAGACCAGAAAAAGAATCTCAAATTTAAAAATAATTCCTAAACATCATAGACAAGAATTCACAAGACATAATTGCAGTTATGTTTGAGAGCTGTTGATGATAATGATTTAGTTTAGATCATACATATTTGTGTGAAAAAGCAGCTGTTTGTGAGCAGTTTTCACAATTACGTCCTGACGTTACTTATGATGCCACGCAGTGTTCCACAGAGATATTACTCAGTCAAAGCAAAAATGTGAGTGAAAAATCCAACTTGTAAGGAATAAATTAAAATAAAGGTATAATAATGCACGGAATAACTTAAACATTTAGCAAGAATTTGTCAAGAGAGTTTTTCATTTTTATTTACCAAAAGATTGGTGTTTTTCTTCTAAAGCCATAGGAGCAAAATGAATGTGGAGAGTTTGCATCATCAGACCATGACTGTTTCAGTTCTAGACTTGTCTGCGTTATTTCTCCAGTGTTTACTTATTTATCATTCAGATGGTGAGGTCACTCATGCAGAATTATGGACTGCTGGAATAGTGTTTATATTTTTGTGTTGAATTCTAATGAATGTAGCCATATTATATATAGTAACTAAATCTCTTCCCAGTTACATGATTAGGCAGTGGCATGATGCCATCATGTTACCCATTTTTAAGATGCCAGCTTGAATATCCAAGCATCATTCCTTTGGATCTCTTTTATTCTCTTCCTGCCATTAAAGGAAGGTTAAGGACACTCCCAAGAAGACTTTACTGTTGAAAGTTTTTATTGGAGTTAAAGATGCAATGTATCAATGTGCACCAAAAGGCTTATTTTCATTTGGAAAAAGCTGGCTGGTAGTACTGTCAAGATTATGCTTTTTTGAATGATTTCTCCAGTGCCTTCAGTATCATCCAACCATCCCTTTTAAGAAATAAGGTCAAGCATGCAGGTGGAAGACTCTATGTTCTGTCTGTCGGGTGGGCCGCAGTTTTTGAGGCTCAAGGACTGTTTTTGATATGAATGTTAGCAATGCTGGAGCACCACCACTGTCTCCTTTTCTGTTCACTCTGCACACCTCCGACTACAAATATAACACCAGGTCATGTCACTTGCAGAAATTCTCAGTTGATTCAGCACTTATGGAGTGTATTGATAAGGGGGATGAAACAAGGCACAGGAGTCAGGTGGAGAACTTTGTTTTTTGGTCCAAAGAGAATTGTCTGTACCTTAACATCAGTAAAACCAAATAACTGGTTATTGACTTTCACCACACCAAAGAACTTCTATGTTCAGTCACCATTTAGGGATTGGATGCAGAGGTGATCCACTCCTACAAGTCCTTGGGGGTCCACATAAATGACAAGCTGGACTGGTCTCATAAAACAGAGGAACTATTTAGGAAAGGGCAGCGCAGGCTCTTTTTCCTTAGGAGACTGCATTCCTTTAATTTGGAAATTGACATTCTTCACATCTTCTATAACTCTGTGATAGTCAGTGTGATTTTCTGAACTGGCATGTACTGGGCTGGTGACATCACTTCAAGAGAGGTCCACCAAATTAACAAACTAATAAAAAAGTGCAAGCTCAGTTATGGGACACACTCTGGACCTCCTGGAGGTATTAGCAAAGGAGAGAATTAAAACAAAACCGAGTGCTATTATGAACAATGCTGCACATCCACTCTCAGACAAACTAACACTGAGGACTTTCAGACAACGACTTATTTAGCAGAAGTGTGTCAAGAAACATTACTGGGGCTCCTTTATATCAACAGCAAAAGGCTGGCATAATGCCCCACTGTGACTATGGCAGCCAATTCAAACATTTTCTTCATTTATAGTTATTCTAGTGTGTGTTCAGACCAGAGTGTGTGTATTTATGTCAGTATTTATTTAAAGAGCTATGTATCATGGTAGCTCAGCTATTTTTATATAGTGTCTATCTATCTATCTATCTATCTATCTATCTATCTATCTATCTATCTATCTATCTATCTATCTATCTATCTATCTATCTATCTATCTATCTATATACTGTATATGCAGGCAAAGGATTACGGCAGATGACAGCACAGGGAGTTGCAGGATATCAGGGTGGCAACAGCGTTACTGGAGGCAGAACCCCACCTGTTACAATACTATTCCATATTCCTCCTATTGTATATTTGTCTCTGACAATGAAGTTTCTTTTAACAAACTAAAGCCTTGGAATGTGACAATTTCATATTACTGTACAGTGATATTTTTACTTGCACTTATAATCACCAGGCAACATATTTCCATTCTTTGGCACCATGATCAATGTGTATAACTAATTAAACATCTTGATATCTGGAAATCTTTCATACGTCCTTCACAAACTCACCTCTCCTAATGTCCCTCACCACTGCCTTGCTTTGCTGTATTACTTACAGCTTTCAATTGTATGGCCAGTGCAACTTAGTTAAATTTACTTGAATTTCTCCTGTTATGGCATGTCATGCATGCGGATCAATGGGTGACCTTCCAGGCTCTGCTGAGGCTTGTAGTACTACCTTGAAGTGAGAGGAGGTGCTGTTGCTAACCCTGTTTCAACCTCCACAGCACCGAGAATACGGCCACTGAGGGCAACTGAGCCCGCCCCTTTCAAAATAATTCCTATAAAACTGTGCTTCTGCCTTTGGTATCTGTCTGACTTTGAGTCAAGACAACTTTAAAGAAGGAGCTCCACAGAAGGACAGCCGTGCAATGACCACCTTAAAAGAAGGCAACCGCCTTTATTTTCTATATTTCAGTGCTACAGCATGTTTATTTTATTCTCTGTTTAAACGAATTAAACAGGACAACGCAGTTAGTGTCCCAACATTTCATCTCTGAATCGGGTTTCACTACCGTTTGACCACAGGTGATACATTTAAGCAGATTCTTGATATTCACTTTTTGCTCAGTAATCTTTTAAATGTCTTATTAAGATTCTTTTGATTTATAAACTAAAGTTTTGCTTAGAGTTTATTTCATGCTAACCATTTTTGCCTGTTTATAACTACAGTCGTGCCTTTTCATTTCTACCTTTTTAACCCATCTGGCTTGGCCACCTTTGCTAGTATTTGTTCATGGGTAAAGCTTACACCTATGGCAGAGCGACATATTCGCAAATGGAGGTTACCCATAAGTGCTGACTGAAAGGTACAATTTGGTTCCGATGTGTCATGAAGCAATGTGTAACAAAGTCAAGGAAAATGAATCTGAATTGTATAATGAGATGACAATATGACAAAAGTGTAGCCATGAGAAAGTGTAACAGTGCATACATTTCAGGCATTAGTGGTTTTCTTTAGTGGTTTACATTTGTCACATTTTAGTCATACTCTGTTAGATGGTACAAATACGTTTATGATATAGTAGTGAATCAACAGATCAGTTAGCCATGAGTAATGCTTGCAGTGACAGGTGAAATCGAACAACTATAATGCATAGTTATCCAAAACTACATTTATTTCTGAGGGTCACATATGTTTTAGATAAAATAATGATGGACTGAATATTGTTCCAAAAAAGGGTGACAACTTGTATAATGCAGATTAGCAACAGCTAGACTGTTAAAAGGCAATTCAAGCAATGCTTGATGATTCAGAGAGACAGAAAAAAGGATGTGTGTGCATTATAATACACAGAAGTGTACGAGGAGAAATGCCTCTTGACTACAGTGTGGGGTGCATGAGTTCCTCTTTCTTTAGCAAGTACAGACCAGAAAATTTACATTTTTTCCCTGCCTAAATCTATTCTCTATCCTCTACCCAGCTATTAGGTAATTATTCAGCACATACTGTCAGTAAAGACTGACTAATATACAAGCAGGGTGGCATGATGCTGGCAAGTTAACTAAAACATGAGTCATTTTTAGAAAATAATCACAAACCTTCTCCTTGGTGTTTGCTAGTTTCTAAATGTGGCCTTTGTTGTATTAAAGCAGGTGGTTTACACTGAACAATAGCTCCTGCCATGACTGAGCACTGAGAATCATCAATATTTTCTCCAGAACTACACTTTCCTAGTCCAAAAACTGAAGCTGAATGTATAAACTATACATTTTGCTTAGTGGAACATTTAAAAACTGTAAGCACATTTCAAAACTAGAAAAGCTTTGTATATCTGCAAAGATTGAACAGAGTGATGTCTACTTCATATATTTACCTCACACACTTCCTACTCCAAGATGTAAGAATCTGACAAAAATACCATCTGGTTAAACCTTCATGATTATGTTGCACACACAAGGCCTTCTTGCATCTTATTTTAGTCTCCAAAATTAACTTTCATGCTAGAATATGATCTTACTACACCTTCAGAAGGCCCTCCCTTGCTCCACTCCTTCTAGTCAATGACTTTAAGTGCCTGTCGAGTCCACCAACTTTGCAACTGACTGATGGATCCAGCAGTTTACCCCAAATGTTATTTCATTTTGTCACACACGTGTCCATGGGAAGGCAACTAAAGGGATCTAAAGATGGTAATCCCACTCCGGACAGGTGCATGGCAGTGTGCATCCTTCTTTCCTGCAGACCACTCAGGGGAAATTCTGCCTGGACCTGTCCACATCACTTCCAGTTCTGGGCCCGTTGACATTACTTCCGGTTCCGGGCCTGATAACATCACTTTATCTTTAAAAACACTATTTTGTTAGCAGTGAATCAGTTCTGTTTTGGACTCAAGTCTGTAAAGACATATTGATGATTTTTTGCTCTTTTCCAGCCAAATGTTCAAGTATATGGGGTGGCAACCCCAAACATTTTCCAGTGTTCCTCTCTTTTATTTAGAAGTGGCACACGAAACTAAACACTTCAAATGTCCTCCACCCACCTCTAAATGTCAAGCATCCAGACACCTGACTTTTTTAGCTTTAAATACTTTGATACTGTATCTCTTCCCACTTACTCCAAGGTCACCTCAATAACTCCAACCTTATAATCCTATGTTGTGAAATTTTTAGTGAATGGACTTGGCAGTTCATTTTGAGTTTGGAAATTCATCGTAATCACCCACCACGACTGTAACTGTGATAGTGTTATGCTGTGGGAGCAGCTGAGTCATTGTTTTGTAGTGATAGGCAGTTTGTGTGTGTATACGTGTGTGTGTGTGCGTGTGTGTGTGCATGTGTGCTGCCTAACGATTAAATAAATAATAAGATGCTCTCTCCAGTTTCAGATGTAATGTGGGCTGTCATCTTATTGTCTGTAACTCCCTGTCTAATGTTGGCCATGCTGGTAACATCAAGGTGAGTATGGCAGACTAGCCTTCAGACTTCTAAAGGAAATGAGATTTGGTGATGAATTAAAACACTGTATTGTTTTCTTACTTACTGTATAAAATGTATATAAAAACTCACCAGTGCCTGCCACTGAGGCAACCTATTCTCGATTAGGCGCACAAGAAGTGAAGGCTATCATGCACAAGTAATCTTCAATGGGGAGTGATGGATGGATGCAATGCTAGAAGAGAGGGTGGATTGATGGGGCGAAGTATAGATGCATGGGTCAATGGGTAGTAGATAGATAGATAGATAGATAGATAGATAGATAGATAGATAGATAGATAGATAGCCCTAACCCTAACCCTTTTTATCCCTTGAATGGAGGAGCACATCCAAATGGAACATTTGACATCATTTCCTCTTAGACCCTGAATGTCAAGCCCCTTCCACCCTACAAACTGTTTAAATGATGGTCAGACCAGTAGTCAGCTTTTATTCATGGACCAGCAACTGAGGTAGATAGATTGTTAGCCTCAGAAGCTCTTCTTTTTGGCTGAATAAGCCCTAGTATGAAACAAAAACTTCCTTTCTGTAATTCACCATTAAATGTTGAATCCATAATGGACCACAACACATTATCAGTGGGTCACCTATCATTTCACAATGGATAAATAGGTAGATAGATTGCATCTTATCCTTATGAGCAACTAAAGGGACCAAACTAGTAGTTATGTAATAGGCACATATTTATGTATGGGCCTATACACTCACCTAAAGGATTATTAGGAACACCTGTTCAACCTCTCATTAATGCAATTATCTAATCGACCAATTACATGGCAGTTGCTTCAATGCATTTAGGGGTGTGGTCCTGGTAAAGACAATCTCCTGAACTCCAAACTGAATGTCAGAATGGGAAAGAAAGGTGATTTAAGCAATTTTGAGCGTGGCATGGTTGTTGGTGCCAGACGGGCCAGTCTGAGTATTTCACAATCTGCTCAGTTACTGGAATTTTCACGCACAACCATTTCTAGGGTTTACAAAGAATGGTGTGAAAAGGGAAAAACATCCAGTATGCAGCAATCCTGTGGGCGAAAATACCTTGTTGATGCTAGAGGTCAGAGGAGAATGGGCCGACTGATTCAAGCTGATAGAAGAGCAACTTTGACTGAATTAACCACTTGTTACAACCAAGGTATGCAGCAAAGCATTTGTGAAGCCACAACACACACAACCTTGAGGCGGATGGGCTACAACAGCAGAAGACCCCACCGGGTACCACTCATCTCCACTACAAATAGGAAAAAGAGGCTACAATTTGCACAAGCTCACCAAAATTGGACAGTTGAAGACTGGAAAAATGTTGCCTGGTCTGATGAGTCTCGATTTCTGTTGAGACATTCAAATGGTAGAGTCAGAATTTGGCGTAAACAGAATGAGAACATGGATCCATCATGCCTTGTTACCACTGTGCAGGCTGGTGGTGGTGGTGTAATGGTGTGGGGATGTTTTCTTGGCACACTTTAGGCCCCTTAGTGCCAATTGGGCATCGTTTAAATGCCACGGGCTACCTGAGCATTGTTTCAGACCATGTCCATCCCTTCAAGACCACCATGTACCCATCCTCTGATGGCTACTTCCAGCAGGATAATGCACCATGTCACAAAGCTCGAATCATTTCAAATTGGTTTCTTGAACATGACAATGAGTTCACTGTACTAAAATGGCCCCCACAGTCACCAGATCTCAACCCAATAGAGCATCTTTGGGATGTGGTGGAACGGGAGCTTCGTCCCCTTGATGTGCATCCCACAAATCTCCATCAACTGCAAGATGCTATCCTATCAATATGGGCCAACATTTCTAAAGAATGCTTTCAGCACCTTGTTGAATCAATGCCACATAGAATTAAGGCAGTTCTGAAGGCGAAAGGGGGTCAAACACCATATTAGTATGGTGTTCCTAATAATCCTTTAGGTGAGTGTAGATGTACATATGTATGCATCCTTTGAGGGGAGGATTTAAAAATGTGTTGGTAAAAGTTCCAGCACTAATTTGCACTGCTTCTTTATGCACAATGTCTAATAACAAATATTGTAATGTTGAAAAGCAAGAGTACATTTAAATATTTCCAGTCAAGCATTAAGTGTCAAAGCCACTGCAAAAGGCTTTAGTGTACAGCAGTACCAGAATCACATAAGTCGTGCTTTTATCAAAAAAGCACTAGACCATGGCAGTGGCACTAAATATCAAGCATCTGCGTCAGTGGCCTTGTGCCGCCAGGGTTGTGATATTGAACAGATGTAGCGTCTGATGCATGCACACTTTCAGCCGCACTCCAGTTTAATGCTGCTGTACTAGGGCTGAGTGGGTGATGAAGTCTGCTGTCGTATCCGTGCCAAGTGAAAATCCTGTTAAGAACAGCACTGAGAGTCTGCTAGGGAATGAGGGAATATTTATGAGAAAACAGATAGGAATCATTAATACAGTGCGGGAAGACAGAATGGCGAGAAAAAAATAGGTTTCCCTAAGCAAGACCCTATTAAAGAGAATTCTTGAAAGTTAAGAGGCTTTTGTTATCTGGTATTCATGTTCTGACTAATGGAGACACTTAGTGTGGTAATATGGAGAGGCGCCCACAACATCTGTCTGCCAGGAATAGTACCAAATACACACAGACATCTGAGGTCTGCTTAATCTGTAAGAAAACACCAGGCAGGGCCAAACAACAGAGGCAAATGATCAATAAAGCAAATCCCCTTGCCCATGACTCTCAGGTGGAGCAGCTTCCCCACCCTCCAAGGCTGTCCCTCTCTCCCACAGTACCATACCCACTTTCCCACCTGCCACTGAGTTGTCACTATCCGACCCAAATGTATTGTGGTTAGGAGCACATTTTAATCTTTTTCCCAGTGTCACTTATAAACCAAGGCCTAGGATCACTTCTGGGTTTGCCGTGGCTGCCTCTGAGTAAAGGGGCCACCAGGTTAGAGCTCCATCAAGCAAGTTCTAGTGTCAATATTTCATGAGTAAGCCAGGTCCCTGGGACAGCTATTGTGCTGCTTCAGTTTTGAAAAGACAAATATTCATTTGAAATGGGAACTCTGTGCTGTCAACCGCCTAAGAAAACACAGCTCATTTCTTGGTGCTGTTCCTTGTCTCCATCTTAAAGGTGCCCTCAGATCTAGTTTGAAAACATGTGCTGTTACTTGTTGGGCAGGAGGGTTTGTCGCCTACTGTTATCACTCTGTTTTCTCATTGTCTGTGTTAAGAGTGTGACTATATGCACAGCTTCACAAGTATTAAACTGACTACGGGGAAGGTCGTAAAGGAGGCCTGGAACTTTGCATGTCGCCTGCTTCTCTCCTGATTGTGATGCTATGGACCTGGAGGAGATCTCTACCTCCCAATGATCTCAAGTCATCCTTGCCACAAATTATGTATGTATTTATTTATTTGAAAAAAGCCAAATTTCCTCCAGAAGACAATTAAAGTTCAATCTACTCTCTCTATATATAAAATCCTGAGCCTAAAAGTGCAACGGTGACGTTTTTAGGTCACGTTTTTTGTCATGCTTTAAATTAGGCTTATTTTTAAAAGCTACATACTGTATATATGTTTGGTAGCATTCTTTTCAGAATTTATCGAACTTTAAAGTGATGTTATTAGATTTTCAGTTTCTTATTCTATTTTTAAATTATAAACTAAAAAATATAGAGAACTCACATTCTGCAAGACGAAAATTAACGACTTTTAACCATTCCATTACCCTGTAGTTAGGATATAGCGGGTTGGATAATGGATGGATGGACATTTAACCATGCCTGGGGGCGGAAATAAAAGACAAAAACTAGGACAGCTGCTGTACAGGCTTTTAAATGTTCGAAGCACCATGCGAGATTCAGATCACGCAGCACGGCATCAGCAGCAAGCCAGCAGCTGATCAAGCAAAGAGGGGGTAAAAAAAACTGTGTTTCCCATTGTATCACCATTTAAGAGAGGGTTTCGGAGGAGCGACCGCATCTCTTTGGAGTGTGTTCAGCCCCCCTCTTCACAACGCGAGCGGCAGAGACGCAAAGTGGCTGGCAAGCAAAGTGAGCAGGGGGGAACCCCCTAGTCAATCTATATTCTTCTTTTAGCAGGCCCTCAGCAGAGAGGGTTTTCTTTTTTTTTTTTTTATTTATTAATTTTATTACAATCAATACATAGCAATCAAGTTTTTACAAAAAAAAGAATTATGTTAAGAACAGATCGATCCCCACCCTTGAGAGAGAGAGCAAGCCAAACGGTGTAAAATTTAAGGCTTGTAAAAATACCTAAATTAATAAATTCTCTGTGCTTTATAAACTTATTTTAAAATATTACTGATTAGATCCTGCCATGTTTTGAAAAAGTCTGTACAGATCCTCTAACTGAGTATTTGATTTTTTCCAATTTTAAATAATATAACACATCAGTTTCCCACTGACTTAAAAGAGGAGAGTTTGGGTTCTTCCAGTTTATCAGAATAAGTCTGCGTGCCAACAGTGTAGTGAATGCAATCACAATTTGTTTGTCTTTCTCCACTTTAAGCCCCTCTGGAAGAACCCCAAACACAGCTGTTAATGGGTTAGGAGGGATTGTGAGTCCAAGGCTGTCTGAGAGGTAATTAAAAATTTTTGTCCAGAATAATGTTAATTTGGAGCAGGCCCAGAACATGTGACCTAGTGAGGCTGGGGCTTGGTTGCAACGTTCGCAGGTTGGATCATGCCCTGGAAACATTTTGGAGAGTTTTAGTCGAGACAGATGTGCTCGATATATAATTTTGAGTTGTATAATTGTATGCTTTATGCATATGGAGCTTGAGTGAATTCTCTGCATTGCTACTTTCCACTTCTTTTCTGATATATTAATTGAGAGATCTTTTTCCCAGTGTCCTCTTGGATCTTTGAAAGGAAGGGATTGTAAAATGATTTTATATATTGTAGAGATGGAGTCTAATCCCTGAAATTGAGCAATATTTTTCCAGCGTGGATGAGGGTGCAAGATGAGGAAAATCTGGAAGGTTCTGTTTAACAAAGTTCCTGATTTGAAGATAGTGAAAGAAATTTGTAGCTGGAATGTTAAATTTGGAATGTAATTGTTCATAGGATGCAAAGACGTGTCTATATAAAGATCTCTAAGCAAGTTAATTCCAAATTTTTCCAGATATTAAAACTGCATATGTTTGTGAAGGTTGAAAGAGGTGGTTCTTTGCAGAGGTGCCACAGATAGAAGCTTCTCCGCCTTAAAATGCTTTCTACATTGGTTCCAGATTCTAAGTGAGTGGAGCACAATTGGGTTATTAGTGTATTGCCGATAACGTGTGTTTATTGGAGCACAGAGCAGGAATACAAAGAAGTACTGCAGGATTTTACTTCTATTGGTCCATGCCTGTGTATGTTCTTCTATTTGTGTCCAGGTTCTTATCGACTGTATATTTGCTGCCCAGTAATAAAACTGGAAGTTAGGTAGAGCCATGCCGCCTTCTGCCTTTTGTCTTTGTAGGGTCGCTCTTTTGATGCGTGGATGTTTAGAATTCCAAATAAATGAGGTTATTGTTGAATCTAATTGCTTAAAGAATGATTTATTAATGTATATTGGTATGTTTTGAAATAAAAAGGAGCTTAGGAAGAATATTCATCTTAACAGTGTTAATTCTTCCAGCTAGTGTGAGATGAAGGGTTGACCATCTATGCAAGTCTTGTTTAATTTTTTCCATGCAGACGATGAAATTTTGTTGATATAGAGCTTTATGTTTACTTGTGATGTTTACCCCGAGGTATTTAAACTGTTCTGCAATGATAAAAGGTAGGGTGTCTAATCTAATATTATATGCTTGAGAATTCACTGGAAAGAGTACACTTTTATTCAGATTAATTCTGAGACCAGAGAGCTTTTGAAATTCTGTGAGTGCTGCTAAGACTGCAGGCACAGAATTTTCTGGGTCCGATATATACAGTACCATGTCATCTGCATATAATGAGATTTTCTGTTCCAGTCCTTCTCTGCTAATCCCCTTTATCTGATCAGTATTTCGACAATGTATTGCCAGTGGTTCAATGGCAATCGCAAACAGCAGTGGTGACAAAGGGCATCCTTGTCTTGTGCCACGTTCTAGTTTAAAGTAATCTGAGCAAATGTTATTGATGCAAACTGAAGCTTCTGGGTTAGTATACAGTATTTTAATCCATGCACAAATGTTCGGGCCAAACCCAAACTTCTCCAAAATAGTAAAAAGGTATTTCCATTCAATCATGTCGAATGCTTTTTCTGCATCCAATGATAATAATATTTCTGGGGTGTTTGATTTAGTTGGTGAGTATATTACATTAAACAGGTGTCGAAGAGAGGGTTTTCTGAACATATTATTCCAAAATTCTTTTTGATCATTGTGTTATTTAAGCTCAAAGTAAGGTATGCACACTCCATTAACTGCATCTTAATTAAACTTCGAACAGTAATAGTTCAACAATTAATTCATGGGCAGATTTTGTTGTTTTCTATTTATGTTAATCAGTTTCTGTATCTTTATATATGCTTGTTTTGTATTTAGTGCTTTGTATTATACAACACCAACAATGTTTATTTCTACAGCACATTTTCACACAAAGGATGTAGCTCAACATGTCGAAAAAGCAGTTACATGAAAAGAAAAACAATTTCAATTTAGATAAGGATAATGAAAAAAATAACAAACAAAAGATAAATGATTCACACTTACATCAGAAACATATATACATCCTTAAATCCTTAAAATATAAAATATAGAACTTTTTTTTTATAAATGTTCTAAATGACAGTTCAATGATAATGTCAGATGGCTAGGTGGACAGAAAAAAAAATAAAACCTCCAGTTAAGCTGGAGAAAAAAAACAAATTCTCTAGGGGTTCCTGGGCAAAAGACCACCGAGCTCCCACTGGGCATTCTACTTACCATTAATGATCTTAAATTATTCTTTATTGGATGTTTTTAGGCTTCATCTTAGAGGATTCTACTCAATGGGTCTCAAGGCAAAATGGGGTATATGCTTTGGGGTATCAGACATCACAGGTTGCTGTCCAGAACTTTAATCAGGTAGTGATCACCACGGAAGAAAAGGAAAAGAAAACAGAGAAAATTAAAGATTAATAATGATTGCAGACTCATTGAAGGGAATGATAATTCTATGCATATCAAGGTTATTAAGAATAGAACTAAATTGGAGGTATGAAAAAAGCAAAATTAAAAAAGTGGGATCTAAGGTTATCACTTGGAAAGTAGGAGGATAGAACTCCAAGATATAGGAAGGTGTATGATTATTTAAAACTTTACATAGCTTTACCAGATTTTTGCTGCTGTATTCTGGGCTCCCTGCAACCAATTGATGTCTTTGATAGGTGCATAGGAGAATTTGCTCACAGCACTTTGTGCCTGCACTTGGTGAAAAGTGCTATATAAAAAAAAAAGTTGTATTGTATTGCATAATTGAATTTAGGATTAGAATTAGAAGCTTTTACTGTCAGTATACCATGTATAATGAAATTACAGAGCAGCTTCTTCTTCAGATGCAATGAAAAAAAGAAAACAATCAATCATTTTTACAGTAACTGTAAAGTACTACATATAAAACTTCTAAATAAAATGAATATATAAAAAATACTAATTAATAGGTTGCTAAGCAAGAAATGTGGCATTACTAAACAAGAAATATTACTGTTCATGTGAGTAATGCATAATACCAATGATATGAATATTACACAAAGAATACTAATAACGTAAATATTGGCACATAGAACAAATAGATCAGTATTGTAGTAGACTGTGATTATTACAATTATTAGAAATGTGCACATCCAAAATTAAAGGTGAGTGAGAGAAGGAGAGAGAAAAGAGACAGAGGCACAGAGAGAGTGATGCTCTGTGCATGTTGAGATTCAATGTAGTTATGGATCTGGGAAAGAAATTGTCCCTGAGTTTATCCTTTATTTGATGGACCTGTAAGTGCCCACCAGTGGACAAAAAGGCAAACAGGTGAAAACCAGGATGTGAGTGGTCCTTCAAAATGATTTTTGTCCTGCCAAAGCAGTGAGAAGTATAGAAGCAACAATCTTCTGATCTGAGTTGATGACATGCTGAAGCCCCTTCAGGTCTGCTTTAGTACAACTTTTGTAACATACTATGATACAATATGTCAGCATGCTCTATATGGAGCGGTTAATGTTCACCAGCAGCTTTTGATCCGGATTATTCTTCCTAAGCAGTCTCAGGAAGTGAAGTTGCTGTTGTGCCTTTTTAATGACCTCTCTGGTATTTGCAGTCCAAGACAGTTTGGCAGAGAAGAAGGCACCCAAGAATCTAAAGGCTGAGACCCTCTCCTCACAATTCCCATTGATATGGAGGGAGGCCAGGTTTTTACAGTTTTTCCTGAAGTCAAAGAGTATATCCTTTGTTTTCATGGTGTTCAGTGTCAGGTTATTTGCTGAGCTCCAAGCAGACAATTTCAGGATTAATAAGAATATTGTGGTCAATGGTATCAAATGAGACACTCAGATCTAAGAGGATGTGAACAAATAAACAGTCTCTGTCTGCATTTACAAGCAAGTCATTTACTACTTTAATTAGTGCAGTTTCTGTACTGTGATTTGTTCTAAAACCCGACTGAAACTTGTCAAGAACAGAATATTTATTTAGGTGATCATTTAGCTACATAATGACCACCTTTTCTAGGATATTACTTAACAAAGGCAGGTTAGAAATAGGTCTATAATTGTTAAAATCAGAGGAGTTGAGATTATTTTTCTTGTTCAAGGGTTTAACAGCAGTCGTAAAACAGTCTGGGAAGACTGAATTTACTATGTCAAGCATGCTATCAATTACTACATCAGATACTTCTTTGAAAAAGCTTGTTGGTATTGAGTCAAGGACACAGGTGGAGGGTTTCAGTTAAATATACACACAAATATACACACAATCAGTGTGTGCAAAACAGTCCTGTAGTCAAGAAAGAGCATCCTCAGACCAGGTTTTAACAGACTTTGAGTGTGGCTTTGTATGCAGGAATGAGGAGCAGAGAAAGATGGTCTGACTGGCCTAAGTAGGGGAGGGGCTGGGCTCTATATGTATGTGTAATATTGGAGTAGACATGATCAACTGCATTTTCACCCCTTGTCAGATACTTCACATGTTGAAAGAATTTAAAAAGTACCAACTTCAGGTTCGCTTGATTAAAATCCCCTGCTATGGCGTGAAATCAATCTGGGTAAGCCTCCAAAAATGTTGCGTACGAACGTTTCCATGTTCAAATTGCGATGTATAAAACCTAAACTTGGTGTAAAGTCACGCACATTTCCACAGTAGCTCCAACCCTAGCGTACGCAAGTTGTCCATTTGGTTTTGCAAACTGGTGGCCCCCAGCGTCAAAGCAGTGCTACTGTTCCAGTGTGGTTTCCCTTTCTTTTTTAGATCCACATTCCTGACACAGCTTTATAAATACACTGAAATTAACCGCATACTGTTTATTAGTTTAAGGCATCTGATTGTAATTAACCTGCAACAATATAATGGTCCACAGAATGGTCAAAGTATTCCAAATACCACGGCTGCTTTAGCGTTGTTACTGATCATCTTTTTCCATATTACTCTCACCGCACCACTCGGAGTATTTATATCACTGTATCTGAGTGGGGAATCACAGCTCTACAGCAGCTGACTGGAAAAAGAATTATCGGTATACAGCATCAAGCACACGCTGCTTCAGCCTTGCTGTCTATTGAACTGGTCTCATATGGCAAACCCTTCAGAACCTTTCCTTGTGGTTCAGAAACTTTTTCATCCCAAGAACTATAAACGTGCTCCATCAGTCCATCAATTGCTCCTTGTAGAAAGCTTTGTACTTATAAGTGCAATTACCTCACTGTAAACTTGCGATACAGTTATAATATTGAAAAACCTGAGCCACTTTATAAAGCCCGTATTTACATATGATGATGATATCATTTTTAAGATGAAATGCAGCAAAATATGTTTATTATATTATACAGATAAAACTTTAACTTCATTTAAAAGTTTTGAAGAATCGGCGTTCTGAGATTACAGATGGCTTAACGTCTATTGCAGTGCTGATTGTGTGGTGATTGGTTACTTGGAGAAAGAAAAGGAAGGACCAGAATTGGGAGTTAGTATATTTGAAAGAGACAGTACTGCTGCAATAAATTATTTCATCGAAGGTCATGCACAGTGCAGCAAGCATCCTGCGTGTGGCATGAATAATCACTGCGCCACTGTGTTCCCAAGTTTAATAACATGCTTTAACTCCTATCATTATGAAAATGATAACAAGTATACATCTCAGTATTTTAATTATAGAGAGAGCTGTAATATTACAAATGTAATGGATTTTGTATCATGTCAGAGGAAGAGAAAGCCAGTTTATGAAGCACATAGTGATTCACACACATAGAGCACATAGAAGATCAAATACAAAACAAAGCATTTAACGTGCTACTTTAGTTACGATGCGATTTGAGAAACTAGTAAATTAAGCAATTTTAAGATGAAGTTTATGATGTTCTACTTTAATGACAAAATTAACTACCTGATTATAGTGGAAATTTCGAGATTAAAGTTGACATTTCGTGCTTTTTCCTCCCACTGTGTGCTTATTTTTGTCTTTTCTCTGTACCCTTATAAGCTTTCATATGACACTCAGACGGTGGGCTATGACTCGACTTTTCACAGTGACTTTGATATCTGACAACTTCTTTTTTATTTCTGGCACTGTGCAACTTTGTGAACTTGAGCTTTCGAGTTTCTCTGACACTCTATGTCACTCGATCAACTTCCTTTTGTTGTTTATACCACTGTTTAAACCAACAAATAGTACATTTTTCCTTGCCTCCACTTGGTATTCGCTGAAATTCTTCTATTTCCTCCCGTGTTTTTGCCATTGCTTTATCACAGAATGCTGAGCTTAAGGGCTATTTATATTGATTTGGATATTCAAAGAGGTGTAATTCTGGGAGACGGGGCAGGACAGCAGGCGTGTGCACGTGCGTTACTTTTCAGGCTGACTGGGATTTATGTAGTAGAAGAACGTGGGAGTTTCCATTCTCACAGATTTATGTATCTGGATTTTTTGTGCGTAAGCACATTTCCGCTTTTGTCCGTACGCCATGTTATAGTGTGAATTCTTCACACGCCGTTATGCATGAGGCCCCTGGTGTTTGTTTATGCCATTTAGCAGGAGATCAAAAGCCATACTAACTTTAGCATCGGGTGTTAAAGAGACAGCAGTGATCATCACTAGAAGAAAGTGCCATTTAGCTGAAAAACTTTAAGTCAGGAGAATAATGGCTGTCTATGATTATACTGTTTTTTGGCCAGTCATTATGCATGGAAATGCAAAGATCACCCCCTAACCCAAACTCTTACCAGAGTCTGTGTTTCAGTTCCCACGGTTTATTGTGAGGTCTGCAAGCTGCACTGCTGCATCTGGAATCATCAGGTGAAGCCAAGTTTCACTTATTATAATAACACAGCAGTCACAAACATAATGATTTCCAGCAATAAACAGTTCCAGTTCATGCCTTTTCTGAGTCATGGATCTTTCATTGGTGACAAACATACTCGGTATAAGAGGTTTATGTGGTTGTTTTCTACACCTCTCTAGTAGGCCGGACTGGCATCCCCTCTTCTGCTTCCTCTTCCTCTGCTGTATGTGGCATTTGCCAGACCCAATAACAATTCATGGTGATCCTTATGGTCTCGCAATGTCAGCGGCAATGTTGTGAGTGCGATGAAAATCAGCTGTAATGGGAAATTTTAGCCATGAACCAGCATCCACTAAATTTCGACAGCTATAGCAGAAATTTCCACAACTCTACACAAACATACTTAACCAACATTCTGCACAAAACAAAAACAACAGCATCTAAAAGAGAGCCACGAGCTGCTGTGTCCATACACACCGCCATAGATGAATGTATTTCTGCAGATAGTGAATTATGTGCATTCCAGGAATTTAGGTTATTATAACTAATTTCATTATTAGAGGTAGATATGCAATAGGAACAATATGAATACATATTACTATGGCCGCGGCAGAGGGATGCTTGTTGTTAGGGTAATTGCCATGATATTTCATGGCTCCTTCCATATCTGTGATGCAATGTCTGTGAATGTCAATCGCCTCCAGCTGGCTTTAATATACATGCTTTTCACAGTCCATGGACTCATTTGTTCAGTAAGTCATCCAGTTCTTTATTGTGAAATAAAACACAAATTTGTGAAATCACAATAAACAAGAAAATAGTTTGAAGCGGCACTCATGGATTCTACCCAGGAAGGAGTTACGTCAATTATGGAATCCAATCATGCACAAAAAGAACCAATTCTCAATTCGTAAGAGCAGACAAATCGATAAAGAGATGGGGTTCTTGTATTACAGCCAGCAGTGACAAAAAGGTCAACATTATTTGCTTTCTTACCTTAACCTATTATAGAATTGTGCCTGGGAAACACCAGATAACTCCCCCTAGTAACTTAATGACTTAATAGTAATAATAGTCTGCACATTCCCTCCTTTTTTAAGGCTGCACATTTTTCTCCCAAATTCAATCTCATGTGTGTTTTAGGTTAATTGGTTACTCTTAATTGGTTTTGCATTGGTGAGAGTGGCCTGTGATGAATAGGCGTTCAATCCAAGGTTGGTTTCCGCTTTGTACTTATTGCTGCCATGTTGCATTCTGTATCCACTATTTACGATGCAAATCTTTTACTTTTTTTTACTGTTCTTCTCTAGAACTTTGTGTTCTTTATTTTAGTGTCTATATGTTAATTATGGACATTCAGTACAGTTCTGAATAGCAATATCAATTGCATTTTAAGCAAATTCAAATGTTCTGTGGAAAATATTCATATATTGATTTTTCTGTTTTTATTAAGGCGCCACTGCCTTATATTTTAAAAAGCTCACTTTACTATATTATACATATTTTGTTCTGCAGGGAGTCACTTAAGTTGTGTTGTGCACTGTTACAGGTCGGATTTGAGCTGGAAATCCTTGTGGTGTGGCCACATCCTGCTAAATCTTCATCTTTATATTTCTGAAAGCAACCCATTGTATTAGATCATATTTTGCAGAAGTGTCTTTAACTTTGAAAAAGTATGTCATTAAATGCTGCGATTCATTTATACTGCATGAGAGTCTTCAGTGTGCCATTCCTACTGTACTATTAGCACAGCTGCCTCACGTGTAACTGGAAGGGACCACAGGAAGCAAATGTGAAGCCATTACTGCATGAACAAATTGTGCCCAATTAGGTCCTAAACTGCATGTTGCCACATTAATGTCAAGAGCCTACATAGTCTAAAAGCCTCTAGCACATAATTTTGGAAAATGGCAAGAATTTAACTAAAATCAAAATTCTAGGGAAGAAAAATCTCTTTTATTGTCTCTGAATGTTTTCTGTATTGGAGACTTTCATTTAAAGGAACAATTTAATTTTCTCCTAGTAGTGTTTAAAATTGTTCTTGGGTGATTTGTTTAGATATGTTAAGATTTTGATAAATTGTAGTGATATCAGTTTATATCTACTAAATATTTTCTATTGATATTGATCATTTTTACTTAAAATTAGGCATATTCAAGGAGGGTATAGAACTTTCTTTCTCGGTGCAGAAAGAATTATCTGCAACTTAACTTTAGCATCACTTGCGTTATGGATACTAACTTCTTAATTGGATTGATTGTTGGAGGCACAATTACCATTGCACATGGCAGTCATGTTATTGAAGAACAAGTAAAAATCCCATCTTAATTTTGCATAAACAGAAGGAATTTTGCTCGAGGGTTAATTTGGGATTGTCTTTCAACTTTAAGTTTTTTGTTCTGCTCATTAGTATTTGGATTTTTCTTTAATTTAGCCTCCTATGCTAAGCTTGTTGGTTTGACCCTGCCTATCGTTCTTTGGTAACACTGCTGTTTTCTTCTTAAATAGTCACGTTAGATTGCTGTTTCTTTAACATAGCATATAACTACAAGGCTTATGGCAATTGCATAGTGAAGTCATCAGCTTTGAGGTAGACTAAAATAACTTTAAAATATCTTTAAAAATAACTTTCAGAGATTAACATTAACACATATATGTCATGATTTAGCCAGGGTTCTAGTACTGTTTCAGGTTTAATTGTTGTTTTTCAAATATTATATGCTTTTTAATATTGTTGATTATATTTGTCTTTTTTGTCATTTCTGTATCTATTCATTCATTCATCCAATTTTTGCCCCTTACCTAGGTCAAGGTTACTGGGACAACAGTCTAAGCAAGGATGACTAGACAACTTTTTTTTTTTTTGACACCTCCTAAATCTCTTCCAGGGGGATAGTGACGCATTTCTAGGCCTGTTGAAAGATATAATCTCTCCATCATGTCTGGTGTCTCCCCTGAGGTGTTTTCCAGATTGGACAAGGGGGCGGTCCAGGAGGCATCCTCATCTGGTGCCCAAATACCTCAACTGGCTCTTTTCGATGTGGAGGAGATGCTGCTCCACTTTGAGCGTCTGTGGCCCCTTCTTTACAGCTGAGCTGAAAAACAAGGCAATCAACACTAAATTATGTTTCATTAATTATAGTAATTTCATTATTTTTGTTTATACTGTGTTATTATTTATTCACCATTTATATATTATGTAAATACCTTCTTTGCTTTCATTCCTTGTGTTTTGTGGGTAGAACCCTAAGGGGCAGGGCCACCCTAATCTCAGTCTTTTGTATTTCAGGCTTGAGATTTGTTCCTTCACTGGTACATTGATGTTCAAAGAGTGCATTATTATATTGATTATTTTTGTTTCTGGATGTTCTCCTTCTGTTTTTGGTATTTGATTATTGTAATTCATCTTCGAATTTGTTTGCTGTGGGTTGCCTTTTTAGGCAAACCCTGTGCCTACATTTTTCATTTCTGACATTTTTGTGATTCTCTTTTGGAATTCAAATAAAATATTTTACTTTATTTTACTAAGATCCTTTGTTGCTTTTCTCTCTCTACTCATATGTATTTGGGGACATTTAAGATATTTTTGTTCAACTTTTAAGGCCAACTCCCCATTTTCAACCTGTACAGACTGAAGTCTGCTTGTGAAATTTCGGGGTCAGGCTGACTGAGATGAAGCCTGATTGGTTTTTGTCTTCCTCACACCCTTTTTCTAATTTGAGTACATTGCTAATAACGCAAGGGAATGGAAGTAATTGTTGTGTTCAAACAGGACACATTGTGTGTCATCTAGGACAAACTTTAATAATGAGTTTCAGAGATCAAAATGAGATCTTATTTTAATGGAATAAAAGAAGAGGTATTCATTGAATTATGAACACCTTGAAGAGCATGTGCCCTGAAGATGTATTATAGCCAAACTGGCCTGGAGATGAAAGTGCCAAGTGCCAAGAGATTGAACACATCTTAATCGTGGTGAAGGCAAAGCATCGGAATACAAGTAGTAAAACAGAATAAAAAAATGACAAACCCAAAACAGAATAAAGCCCAAGGAAGAAAAACAAAAAGGCGCCAAAACTAAAAATGTTCAGGGAAAACTAAGGGTTCTTCTAAGGGCTCCTTTTTAGACTAAATCAGAAACTGATTTTTGCCTCCCCGGCTGTTTGCTTTTCATCATGGAAGCTGATAAGTCCTTAATCTACTTGGCATTAACCCCTAGTCTCAGAATTCTATATAAAAATGGTTAACTCTGAGTGAGACTTGGGATAATCTGCTGTTATTTGAAGTACAGCCTTGAGCCCAAATTATGCTTGGAAGTGTATTTGTCTGCTATCTAGTAAATAAAATAGCATTATGCTGCAAAAAAATAAGTAGTTCTATGCATTCTGACAATTCATAGAGACTCTATGGTAACTCATCAGAAATCATGAGTGATGCGGAGCATTCAACCTAAAACACAATAACATGTAAGTGAAAATCTTCAAAGCTAGATTCAGAACAAAGTAAAATGGAACCATTGCTAGATTCAAATTGGTCATTAGACATTGACATGAACAGGGAAACATGTATTCGGCAGATTCGGACCTGCCAAGTTTTCAGTGATGTTTGTGTTTAGTGTTGCCTTGATACTCCTGACTATGGTCCCTTTCATCACTCATCACCCTTTCATCATTATTTGGATAACAGTGGTAATTTTAGAGCTAAAACAAACAAAATAGCCAGGCAGTGTGGCACATTGGTTAAGGCTTGGACTTTGCAGATTAAATCCTGAGGTTGTGGGTTCACATCTCATTACTGACACTGTGTGACCCTGAGAAAGTCTCTATCTATCTAAATAAAGGAGTCATCCAAGTAAGTTAATACAGTACTACCGCTCACAGTTCTGCACCTCCTGTTTCCCATTTTCAGGTAACCCCAGTCCAAAGGTGTCTGTAGGTTCGGATTATGTGGACTGTTTTCAACTGTTTCTTGATGATAGCCTGGTGGAAAAAAATAGTTCTTAAAATGAACCGTTATGATGAGCAGTGCTGGAGAAGTCAAAGCAAACCATTTTCATCTGGCAGCTACAGTAGATACACTTTTCCTACTGTATAAATCTTGACATTTTGGTATTTACAAATTTCTGTTACACATAATAACATTATCTTTAAAAGAAAATCAATGTTTTTGGCACCTTTTTATAGAGTGAACATAACACTACGGAGATTACAAGCCACATTTACACAGGGAGCTAACGTCACCTTCAACAACAAATAAAACACTCAACTAATAGTAAACTGAAGGTTTGCTAGTGATCTGCAAATTTTAGTTTGTACCATGTAGGTTGAATTTGCACGAGTCTTCATTCTGCAATAAAATTCATTCTCCTCACAGTTCTCATTGCTTGCAAACTGCACAAGAAATCATCTGATGTCTCCAGTATAGGTCTACCATTCATTTTAACATAATTTATTTTATTTTACCAGATGGGTAGTGGCACTGCTGCCTTACAGATGCAGCATTTTGGGTTTGAATCTGATGGCTTTCTATTTGGAGTTTGCGTATTCACTCCGCGCCTGCCTTGGTTTTCCTCCAGACATTTCGGTTTTCCCCAAGATGTGCTGGTTAGGTTAACTGGTCCAGGGTGAGTGTGAGTGTAGGTGTGTGCATGACAGGACTGGTGTCGTGTCCAGTGCTGGTTCCTGCCCTTTGTCTGATGCCTGCCAGAGTAGGCTTAGTGCTCCACAATCCAAAATCAAATGAAGCTGTTATTCAATGTATGTATTGTGATAAACACATTCATGTCTATAATACACTGTAAGAATAACTGGACTTTAATTTTTATATCTATTTAGTTAAACATGCTCAGTCCTGTCTCGCTTCAGCACTTCTGTAACACAATCTTATTCTTCCCGACTTAATCTCTCACCTGTAAAAGAAAATCTCCCAGGGTCCACATACATGCTTGTCATTTTCAGCATTACAGTATAATTAGTTTTTGACCTCCTGCATAATTTAGTTTAATGTATTTCTGTTTGTGAAATGTCATTATTTTGTTTATTTTTAGACATATTGATCCACTCCACTTGATTTGCTGTTGCTTTTCAATTGCGTATTTACAGAGTAGGGGTATCTGTCGTGAAACAACTCTGCAGTGTTTTATTTTGAAATGCCCAATTTGAAATTGTATTTAATAACAATGTTCCCCTTCATTACATAAATGGATTTTATGAAAACTAAACTTGATTAATAAGACACTTTTTTGAGGATCGCAGAAGCATGGAATCCACATACATAAATGAAGATGAAGACAGGAGGGGGTATAAATGATGAGAGAATGAGTCGTAGACAAGTGACTCTGAGCAAAGAGGCAAAACAAATGTTCACACATTTATATTATTCCTATATAAAATAAAGAAAAAAATTAGGTGCACTGGCAATTCTAAATTGTCCCTAGTGTATGCTTGGTGTGTGTGTGTGTGCCCTGCGGTGGGCTGGCACCCTGCCCGGGGTTTGTTTCCTGCCTTGCGCCCTGTGTTGGCTGAGATTGGCTCCAGCAGACCCCCGTGACCCTGTAGTTAGGATATAGCAGGTTGGATAATGGATGGTAATTTAGAGTGGAATAAAATAGGAACTCTAAGAAAAAGGGGGCTGTCAATACTATATATAGAACATATAATACATTGTAAGTAATAATAATAGTTAATTACATTTATATAGTGCACTTCTTGCTACTCAAAGTGCTTTACATATTAAGAGAGGAACCACTTCAACCACCACCATTGTCTAGCAGCAACCTGGATGATGTAGCAGCAGCCACTATTGTGCCAGTACAGTCACCACACATTAACTGTTAGGGGGTGAAGGGGTGAGAGAGATAGTCAATTAGAGATGGGGGATGATCAGGGGGCCAAAACGGACAAGGTTGTGATGGGCAGTTTAGCCATGACATACACCCGGATACACCCTGCTTTTTATAAAGGATGCCCAGGGACCTTTAATGACCACAGAGAGTCAGGACCTCATCCAATAGACAGTGCCATATTCACAGCACAATGTCTCAATCACTGCACTGGGGCAATGGGATCCACACACAGGCCACAGGTTTAGCGCCCCCTGCTGGCCTTACCAACACCTCTTCCAGCAACAATCCCAGCTTTTCCTAGATGGTCTCCCATCCAAGTGCACAGGTGGTATGGCTGCTGACAAAAATAAAACTGTAAAAGTGTTAATTAAAATGTAGACATTTTCAGCATTAGTATCATTTTTTTGTGAATTCTACCAAAACTCTTTCTAGAAAATCTTGGTGTGATGGGGGCTTCTGCGCCTCACATACTTTGTCTGGAGATGCACGCTACTGATAGGGTTACCCACAGCAAACAGCTGTAAACATAGGAGTTAGTCGAAGGATAACCCATAATTTGTTCTTCATGGATTTTCTAATTAAATTTAAGATAATCTTACTTGAAAAAGGAATGCTGGGATTCACTCCTGAAGCCAGGCTTGTGGCTGGTGTTCACCAAAGAGTTGCCTAGTGGCTTGGTGACTCACATATCCTGATTGTAGCTAACCAGTGGTGAAGTAGGTGGAACTAACCTAGACATACTAGTCTTTAGCAATGGAACTTGCCTCCTGGGCAATGGAATAACTCCAGTGCCTGTCGAAGCCCATTTGAAGCCCTAGGCATGGTGGATGGACATTGCCCCTCATAGTACTAGTCAGTATTGAGAATGGTGTTCCTTTGTTGTCCAGAGAGCATGTCCCTTCAGTAACACAGATGGCTCCAAATGTGTATGTATAGTGGTCTTTAAGGAGTGTGTGCCCCCCGTTAGTGTGAGGGCTTTTACTTTCATAAACAGCACCCACTCAGTATCCTCACATTTTACCAACCCTTGATGGAGAGTTGTTCCCCCTCTGTGTCCCTCTTGACGGCTGGATTGTGTGCCCCTTAACTTTCATAAATGGCACTTTTGAGATGACAGTGCCTAGGGGGATACCTATGATTGTTTACTGACTCTTCTCTCTCTTTTTTGTTTCTTTTCTCTATATCTGCAGAGGCACTTCATGTCACTGTTACATTGCCAGCCTGCTACTCATCTATGAGAAGTAACACTAGAAATACTGTGAGCCTTGAAATCCAAACATGGAAAGACTGAATTTCCTTATAGTATTGTAGAATGCCCAAGAGGGAGGGAGTGACTAGTTGGTGTAAGTCATCAGAAATGTGAATTAATTAAACTCTGGGTTTGTGTTACAAGTCACCATGGACCTCCATTGGTTAATTTTTATCTCAGAAATGCTGCAGATTGGACCATTATATTATTATACTACTTTGAATTCCAACATATGCGCTACAATACTGTAGGGTCCTTAGGAAAGGTAGGATGGCTTATTGGTGTAAGTCAGGCAAATAAAAGTCAAAGCTTATTGCAAAGGACCATGGATCATCAAGAGGCTGATTGTCTCAGGAAATGATGGAGTTTTTGTTTACTTCTCCTGCGTTATCAACTGGCCAGATCTCATTTATAATGTTAATGGAGTTACATTGTCTTCCATTTCTTTATAGTAATCAAATTGAAGTTTGCTCTATATTTCTCTCTGTTCAACCTAATTTATGTATTTGTGTATGTAAATGATTTATGGTTTAACTGCTTGCATCATTGCTGGAAATTTCTGGAAGCACTCTCAGTCTGTACTCAATAAAGAGCATTACAGAGAAATAAATTAAATTGAATCCAGTTGCCGGTATGAGTTACCAGTTAGCTGCTACTGCGTTGGCCATGTTTGGCATCTTTACTACTAAAAAAAAAAACAATTAAAATTGACATTGACATCAATTTGAAGATACTATCCATTAATATTTTTTTGTGAAAAAAGACTGTGCAGGATGAGAAGTCTGTTTTTTTCAAATTTGATAACTTACTGGAAAAAACACAATTTCAGAAGATGCAACAGATGGGTGAGTTTTTGTTTAAGCATTGTCACACACGTGTGCCTAGAAGACAACTTCAGGGCTCACTGACTGTAATTCCACCCCAAGTCAAGGGCTGACGCTGCCTTATACTCTAATACTTCTTCTGTACTTCCTTATGCAGATCCAGAAACCAAATCTTGAGGGAAAATGACATCACTTCTGGTCCTGGGTCTGCACTCCCACCTCATTGCCTTCAAAGCTGGTACTGCTGCCATCTTTCTACAATCTAGTCTTAGACTCATGTCTTAAAAGATGTCCTTGTATTTATCACCTTGTTATTTTGGCAACAATTATATGGGGATCACCTTTGGTGTCCCAACTCTTCATAATTTCTTTTTCTTGTTATTACAACATATTTTGTGAGTGCCACAGTAGATGGACCAGCATCCCAGAGGGTGATTTCTTGCCCAGACAGGATGCTACAATAAAAGAATCCTTACCAGGCAGGGAGATCAGTATGCTGGGAGGTCCTGTAGAGACACCAGCATCCAGGAACAAAGTCTCCCGATATACCAGAGGAAAGTGTCCCCGGGGTTCAGTTCCCCTTCAGATACCCACAGGGCATCATGGGAATTCAATTTGCAGAATATAGCCCTGTTGGGTTCCATGGGTGCTACTAAGGGGTGCTGCAGGGACATATGGTCCCTACTTTTTGGGACTCCAATCTAACCTGGAAGAGCTTCCGACAGACCAGGTCCTATCCATGGAAGTACTTCTGGGTCAAAGATGAAATGAACCATGTCATCTTGAACAGAACATGAGAGCTGGGAGTCGGTGGGCAAGGGTTGATGGGCGAAGTGAGAAGGAAGAGGATTGTTTTCTGGGCTGTGTATACTTTGGTCATCGCAGGTTGTCTGTGAAGATATTAGTTATTGATAAAGGGACTATATTAGGACCAGTGACTGGTTTAGGTGCGATTGTGTCTGGCGTTTGGAGCTCAGTGGTACCTCCTACTGGTATGCAAAATTCAAAGCAGACACAATCTCATTTTTTTCAAATGTTCTGCTTCCTGAAAACTTTTTGGTGGTAATTACAGCATCAAGCTGAACACAAATATATTTTAAATTTGACTGTACCATGTAGAAATGTGGAGAAACATAGAATTAGCTTTCATCGAGTTTAGAGTGTTTAATCACTTAATGATGCTGGCACATTGTATTAGTTCAATAGAGCTAAAATGTTTTGCTGCTGATTTTCATTTATATTCAGAGTCTGATGCTTCTTGCTTCAGTTCCAATAATATTAAGCCAGCACTGATGGACTCCTTTTGCTATGATACTGCTTATCCATCATTTTAATGTCTTGGTGAAACCTTTCATAATGTTTGTCACTGACTACACTAAGATTAGCAGAGAAGAAATGCAAGTGTGTGGATGCAGTAAAGTAAATTTTTACCGACACGTTTCACTTCATAGTTTTGTATGCTTGAAGCGTGTTAACATCCAGTCTTACATAGTTTGGTATTCTGTGGTTGCCAAGAAACATTTCAACTGCCTTCTATGCAGTTTCCTCCAGCTCAACTAGCAGATCTCCAGACCATTAGTCACTGATGGCGTATCTGATTTGTTAATCACCCAAAATGTTGTCCCTATTCTTGGCATCGGTTATTCATGGAAACATCAATTAAATATGTCAAATATTGACATCCTTTGCCTTCCTTGTTCACTTTTATGAATATTTTCATCAGTCCAAGTTTTATATGAAGAGACGATAAAAATATCTTTGTTGGATTGAAAAATGTTCTTCTTAATGTAATGACACTCTTTAGCCTGGCTAGCCCATTCACAAATGAGACAAAAGGACTTGGGTATCCAAGTTGCATTCTCAGTAGCCACTGTTTTTAGATGTTCCAGCTGTAGTTGTTGCACTGTACATGAAAACAGGTGATGACAATAAAATAGTATGTAATAGAAAAATGTGATAAGAAAAGACAAAGGTGAATTTTAAGATCAGCGGGCCAGTGCAATTTGACAATTCCAGTTCTCCTTTATTTTCAGTATGTGCGCTACTTTTTGTATTTACTATTCCCAAAGTATGCTTCGCAGAATAAAATATTCAAACTGTGATACATTTTCTAAATGTTAGTGAGTGGGACTAATATGTTTCAGCTCATAAACTTCTGAAACCCAGTGATACAGTACACCGTGGAGACAGCGGTGCTTCTTTTATCTGGGTTTTATTTTTCCATTTGCATCAAAATTAAACCCTCAGGCTAACAGATAACAGGAAAAAATGAAGAGGATGGACTATTTCCTTGCAAATCAAATGAAATAAAAAGATTTCCAGATGCAATATAGTTTGGAAAAGAACTGGGAGGATACTTATTTTTAGAAATTTGTGCCTCGGAGAGTGATTGCCTTTAAAGTTCCTGGCAACTCCATTTGAGGCAAGGAGCTGTTTTTTTGCTGATATTGTTATTTGTTATTTACCATATAAAACTGACAAGTGCAAATGGTTTTAAAAAAAAAGCTCACTTTATTTTTTGCTCTACTACAATATCAGCTGGATCTAAAGCTATTTTTGGTATCCTTTCCAGCTCTGCTCGCTACCAGCCTCCTAAATTGCTGTGTGCAACGAACACACAGTCAGCCAGGCTTTAAATAGTATAAATTGGTGGGTCCAATTTGTACTATAGCATGAATATGCTCTTCTCTATAAAGATAGAAGCACTTCAAACAGATGAGCAATGCATGAAAATCTGTCTATACAGGTACTACAGTGGTGTGAAAAACTATTTGCCCCCTTCCTGATTTCTTATTCTTTTGCATGTTTGTCACACAAAATGTTTCTGATCATCAAACACATTTAACCATTAGTCAAATATAACACAAGTAAACACAAAATGCAGTTTTTAAATGATGGTTTTATTATTTAGGGAGAAAAAATCCAAACCTACATGGACCTGTGTGAAAAAGTAATTGCCCCCTGAACCTAATAACTGGTTGGGCCACCCTTAGCAGCAATAACTGCAATCAAGCGTTTGCGATAACTTACAATGAGTCTTTTACAGCGATCTGGAGGAATTTGGGCCCACTCATCTTTGCAGAATTGTTGTAATTCAGCTTTATTTGAGGGTTTTCTAGCATGAACCGCCTTTTTAAGGTCATGCCATAGCATCTCAATTGGATTCAGGTCAGGACTTTGACTAGGCCACTCCAAAGTCTTCATTTTGTTTTTCTTCAGCCATTCAGAGGTGGATTTGCTGGTGTGTTTTGGGTCATTGTCCTGTTGCAGCACCCAAGATCGCTTTAGCTTTAGTTGACGAACAGATGGCCGGACATTCTCCTTCAGGATTTCTTGGTAGACAGTAGAATTCATGGTTCCATCTATCACAGCAAGCCTTCCAGGTCCTGAAGCAGCAAAACACCCCCAGACCATCAAACTACCACCACCATATTTTACTGTTGGTATGATGTTCTTTTCTGAAATGCTGTGTTCCTTTTACGCCAGATGTAACGGGACATTTGCCTTCCAAAAAGTTCAACTTTTGTCTCATCAGTCCACAAGGTATTTTCCCAAAAGTCTTGGCAATCATTGAGATGTTTCTTAGCAAAATTGAGACGAGCCCTAATGTTCTTTTGCTTAACAGTGGTTTGCGTCTTGGAAATCTGCCATGCAGGCGTTTTGCCCAGTCTCTTTCTTATGGTGGAGTCGTGAACACTGACCTTAATTGAGGCAAGTGAGGCCTGCAGTCCTTTAGACGTTGTCCTGGGGTCTTTTGTGACCTCTCGGATGAGTCGTCTCTGCGCTCTTGGGGTAATTTTGGTCGGCCGCCACTCCTGGGAAGGTTCACCACTGTTCCATGTTTTTGCCATTTGTGGATAATGGCTCTCACTGTGGTTTGCTGGAGTCCCAAAGCTTTAGAAATGGCTTTATAACCTTTACCAGACTGATAGATCTCAATAACTTCTGTTCTCATTTGTTCCTGAATTTCTTTGGATCTTGGCATGATGTCTAGCTTTTGAGGTGCTTTTGGTCTACTTCTCTGTGTCAGGCAGCTCCTATTTAAGTGATTTCTTGATTGAAACAGGTGTGGCAGTAATCAGGCCTGGGGGTGGCTACGGAAATTGAACTCAGGTGTGATACACCACAGTTAGGTTATTTTTTAACAAGGGGGCAATTACTTTTCACACAGGGCCATGTAGGTTTGGATTTTTTCTCCCTAAATAATAAAACCATCATTTAAAAACTGCATTTTGTGTTTACTTGTGTTATATTTGACTAATGGTTAAATGTGTTTGATGATCAGAAACATTTTGTGTGACAAACATGCAAAAGAATAAGAAATCAGGAAGGGGACAAATAGTTTTTCACACCACTGTATGAAGTTAACGGATTTAATTTTTTTTTAATTAAATTAAAAATATGAGAATTGCGTAACATTCTCATGTCTAGTATAGCATTGTGAAAATCCAGCGCCAATCCAGAGCTGGGAACAAGGCAGGAAACCATCCTCCATCACAGTGCCTTCTCAAACACACAGACACACACATACACACAGACAGAAGTCCAATTTAGAAGTGGGGATGGGAGAGGAAAAGCAGAGTACCCTGTGGACAACTCATCCAGTCATGAGGTGAACTTGCAAGGACCACACAGAAAAAGACCAGACACAGGATTCCTAGCTAAGAAGCTGGATATGTACAAACCACTACACTGTTTTATCATTCATTCAAAGGGCCAGGAAGGAAAAAAAAGTGCATTAAAGATGTGTGAGTCCAGTGTAGTGTCAGTAGGTTAATACTGTCGGACATCCTTGCACTGTTTTCTTTGTTTTATTGTAAATGTGACAGACCATTTACTTAGTGCACTTTAAATCTGTCCCTGAAGGCTGCAGAAAGGTTTACCAATCACACCATCTCAATTAAATTGCCTCTTTTTCTGATTTAGCAGTATTCATTATCGATATTTGTTGTTTTTTTCCTTCACTCAGGTCTCTGCTTCCACAGAGCCTGACTGCATTAGTCACCCTGTAAAAAGGCAGCTCTCTGGCCCATATGTTGCCTTTAGCTTTTAGCAACATTCAAATAATTACATGTGCTGCTGGAGAGAGCAAAAAAAAAAAGATTGCTTACTTTCATATCTATCAGTGCTTCTTATATAACCTTGGTCTTGCCTCATCACTCGCAACAAAGCCAGGATTAATAAGTGTGAATGAAAAGTGAGAGAGTAGGAGTGCATCTTCATCTGTGGTGAAGTGTAAAAACCTAATCATCTGGGCTCTAGCTCTTCTCAAATTGTACAGTAGATGCAACATTTATGTTTCTCATGTAGGTTGTAAGAACAAGATAAATATTGAGACTGAAATGAGATATCGCTTTTGTTTGACAACTATTTATTTTTGGAGCACTGACATGTCTCTCAGTTCTTACAACGTAGTCCATCTCATCTTTCAATTAACCTGCGGTCGTGTTAAATGTCTCCACCTGTCTGACCATTGTCAGCTGAAAGGTAAAGCTGCACAATTGAATTAATCTTATCTTCATGATGCACAGAAAGGGAGTCTCACCTGTATTCTTAATTCTCTTATATTTGTCAATGTTTCATACTATAATAACTATTAGCATAACTTGTCAATACCCTGCCATGCAAGTAGCAGCAATTTAATTTCAACCAAACTAAAGCTGATATGATGCTCACTAAACATGTAATTGTATGTTTTAGTCATAGCTCCTTTATCCTTTTCTCTCTTTTAGATTCTGCTGTTGTACTGGTTCAGGATATTCAGATTTCCAATCCTTTCCAAACACTCACTAATTTATATCTTACATGCAACATCACTCTTTGAGAAGACATAACTAGGGCTGAGGTGTGACACCCTGGGTAAGGACACTGCTGTGCAAATCCCAACTTGGGGTGTCAATAGATGAGACTGTGCAACCAAGGGATGGAGTAAGAGAGACTTAGACTAAAAAAAAAATATTCAAAATCAGGAACCTGTTTTATTCCAGCAATGTCCATACTATCTTACAAATAAATATCTTGCAAAAAAATATTTACTAAGTCTAATGCAAAGACACTTCCAAAAAAAACTCAGTGCAGGTGTTATAATATTTACAGTTGTTTCCAAATCAAAAGTGAAGACCAAATCAGAAAAAAAAACCTCTCCCACCACCTTTGTCCAGCTATAAAACGGATCTAGATAGATAGATAGATAGAAAGTGTCACGCTTGCGCGAGTAGGTGGGGTACTAACCTTTCTCCTTTGTCTTCCAGAAAAAGAGACGCTCCGCCATCAAGAGTCGAATCTGCGGTTCACCAGGTGGTGTCTGGACTTACAGCCCTATAAGTTCGCGGTCACTTATCACTGCGGCGGCCTTCACGCCAATGCCGATACCCTCTCTTGCATCCACAACCTCTCAGTTAGGTCCGCCCAACCTGACGATCTTGGGCTAAGGGGGGGTCATGTCACACATGCACGAGTAGGAGGCCGCGGACGGATCTTACACCGCTTCGAAAGACATTCACCGGCAGGGAGTGGCGGGTACTAACCTTTCTCCTTTGTCTTCCAGAAAAAGAGACGCTCCGCCATCATAGCCTGCCCGCATTACATCCACTTCCGCCCTTCCTCCGCCATCTTTCCTGACGTCAGCAGTCCCACCCTCCCTCACGGTTCCTTCCCAGCATTCCTCCACTTCCGGCTCCTCCTCTATAAAATGGCCGCCGATGCCTCTGAAGGGCATCGCTCATATGAACTGTTTTGTTTATATTTTGACCGGTTTTCTTTTTGAAATATTGTGGATTGTCTGCAATATACGGGGCCAGAAAACCCCAAACCTTTATGTTGTCTATTGCTTCATCTTTTACAGTGGCGTAGTCGGCAGGATAAGAACCCGAGAGAGATGACTGAAGGGCAAGACCTAAACACAGTGCTGCAGGGGATGAATACCCAGATCCTGGCCCTGCAGCAGGCGCAAGCAGCAACCACCCGCGAGTTGGAGGAAACGAAGGCCAGGTTGGCAGAAGCCCGAAGGGTAAGACCCGATCCGCCTCGTCCAACGCCTGTCATAGGCACCAGAGGCAGATGACATCGAGTCCTACCTGGGCATATTTGAACGGACGGCCACCTAGAACGAGTGGCAGCGGTCCGAGTGGGGTCCATTCTGGCGCCCTACCTGAAGGGACCGCAACCTCCTCCCGAGGAGGAGGCCGCGAGTTATGACCTCCTAAAGCAGGAGATCCTTGCACGTTACGGCATCACGCCGGGCCAGCAGGCGACCGAATGGCGGAGCTGGCATTTTGACCCGGAGAAGCCGGCCCGTGCACAGGCCTTCGACTTCTGGGGCAAAATGGGATGCTGGTTACGGCCCAAAGGTCCCCAGGCCTGGAAGGTTGTAGAGCAGGTGGCCTGTGAGGGCCTGGTAAACGCCTTGCCAAGCTCCCTCGCCCAGCAGGATCGGTGCCATCCTTATAAGGACATGCCAGGCCTCCTGGAAGTCCTGGAGCGTCAGCTTGCAGTCTACCAAGCCGGGGGGTCGGAAAGGCACGCTCGTGGGAACCAACAGGGACGGGCGGCTACCCCCGAGCCCTCTCAACGCGCTGTGGAAGCACCGCAGAGGCCTAAGGAAAAGCTGGCCTCCCCGCACTGTTACAAGTGCGGCGAGACCGGCCATCTACTGCCGACCTGTCCCCTCAACACCCCAACGGAGCCGATGGACTGCACCTGGGCCACCGCCGAAAGGTACTGTACTCCGTCGCACCCGCTGGCAAGTCCAAACACGGGAGTGGTGTTATTAAACGGGCACTCGGTGGTGGCTCTATTTGACTCCGGCAGCAACATTACAATTGCCGCTCGCCGTTACGTATTACCGCGACAGTGGCTTACGCGGCACTTACAAGTCACTTGTGTGCATGGGGAGACCAAGTCTTACCTTTCCGCCAGCTGTTACATCACATGGAAGGGGCAAGTTTCCAACTTGATGGTCGCGGTGTTGCCCGACCCCCCCCTATCCAGTAATTTTGGGACAAGACTGGTCGCACAGGAAAAGCGGTAAGACGAACACTGCTTCCGGGGCCTCACTAGGTCTGGTTATTAGGGGGCGAGGCACCCTTCCCGCGGTCTCCACGCCATGCTCTGAGGCAAGCCATAATGGCGCAGGCACATCGGGGGAAGTTTCTCAGGCGACGGACTCTGACCCGGAAGTATCCACCGGGGAAGGGAAGAGCCAGGGAACACTTCCGCCAACCCGCTCCCAAGACCCCTTGAGTAATTTGGACCACCAATTTCGGTCCACGTCTGCCGCGTTTAAAAGGGAGCAGTGGAATGACGATTCCCTGCGGTTTGCCCGGAATGCGATTGTTCTTCCAGGCAGCTCACAAGCTGATGGTTCCATGCCACGCGAGCCCTTCTTTGTGCTGGAGAATGATCTGTTGTATCGGGTGGCAACCCACGAGGGTGAGGTGCAGAAATTGTTGCTAGTGGCGCGTACCTTCTGGCGAGAGGTATGTGAACTAGCTCACGCTCACCTCCTAGGCACCCACCTTGGAGCCGAAAAGACATTGGAGAGAATCAAGCTCCGCTTTTACTGGCCCGGGATCAACAAGGAGGTCTGGCGCTTCTGTCAATCCTGTTCCGGAATGTCAGATTCACCAGATTCCTGGGAGGGACCGCTCTCCTCTCATCCCAATACCCCTGATAGACATCCCGTTTGACCGAATAGGGGTGGACTTAGCAGGACCCCTGGAACCCTCAAACCGTGGCCACAAGTACATACTGGTCATGGTAGATTATGCAACCCGATACCCAGAGGCGGTTTCGCTGCGCTCCGCTAACACCAAAAATATCGCACGGGAATTAGTCAACCTATTTTCGAGAGTGGGTATCCCCAAAGAAGTCCTCACGGACCAGATACGTTCAGGGAGGTTGCCAAATTACTGAGAATAAAGCACCTGAAGACGTCTGCCTACCACCCCGAAACAGACGGGCTGGTAGAACGTTTTAACCAGACGCTTAAACAGATGCTCCGCAAGATAGTCAGCGCTGATGGCAGGAATTGGGACCAGCTCCTACCGCTCGTGCTTTTTGCCTACCGGGAGGTGCCCCAGGCTTCTACAGGCTTCTCCCCTTTTGAATTATTGTACGGCCGACAACCCCGGGGACTTTTAGACATACTAAAAGAGGGCTGGGAGGCTGAGGCCCTTCCATCCTCCAATATATTGGAGTATGTGGCCCAACTGCGCGACAGGCTCGCTAAAATCAGGCCACTCCTAAAGGACCACGTGACTCGTGCGCAGGCAGCGCATGCCTGGTGTTACAACCGCAACTTCGCCCTCCGGGAGTTCCACCCGGGGGATCGAGTGATGGTGCTCATTCCTACCTCCCACTCCAAGTTGCTAGCTCACTGGCAGGGGCCATATGAGGTTAAGGAAAGAAAGGGGCTCGTCGACTATTTAGTTAAGCAACCTAATCGTCGACCGAGTGAGAGGATCTACAATGTCAATTTGTTAAAACCATGGAAGGACAGGGACGAGCCTCCTGACACTCGTAGATCCCTCTCCCTTTTTGCTAGCACGTCTGCCCTTAACTTCGGTGACGAGCTGACACCCCTACAGCGGCGAGAGTTAACCCAGGCTATCCACGCCATCCCCGAAGTAGTGAGCGAGTCACCAGGCCGGACCTCGCTGATTGCACACGATATAGTCACGGACCCCGGAGTGATCGTCCGGGAGAGGCCCTATAGACTCCCGGAGGCAAAACGCGCCGAAGTGGAACTGGAGGTGCAACGAATGTTGGATATGGACATTATCGAGGAAAGCCATAGCCCTTGGTCCAGCCCAATCATCCTCGTTTCCAAGCTGGACGGCTCCTGGAGGTTCTGCAATGACTTTAGACGTCTAAACCAGGCCTCCAAGTTCGACGCCTACCCGATGCCCCGCATTGACGACCTGCTCGAGCGGCTGGGTGCGGCTCGGTACTTGACTACTCTTGATATGGCGAAAGGGTATTGGCAAATTCCCTTAACGGCATCTGTAAAAGAAAAGACGGCCTTTAGCACCCCTAGTGGACATTGGCAATACAAGGTCCTCCCATTTGGGCTGCACGGGGCCCCAGCGACCTTTCAGCGTCTGGTGGATAGGGTGCTGAAGCCCCACCAGTCCTATAGTGCCGCCTACCTGGATGACGTCGTCATCTATTCTGGCACCTGGGAGGAGCATCTATTGCAGGTCTCTGCTGTCCTCGCGACACTGGCTAAAGCCAGCCTCCGCATTAACCCCCGTAAGTGTTTTTTTGGCTTAAAGGAGGCCAAGTATTTAGGCTACCTTGTGGGACAAGGACAGGTGAGACCCCAATGTTCCACAGTCAAAGACATCCTGGAATGCCCCCGTCCGAATACCAAGAGACAGGTGCAGGCTTTCTTGGGGCTGGCGGGGTACTACCGCCGGTTCATACCCCATTTCTCCGAAAGGGCAGCACCCTTGACTAATCTGACAAAGAAGGGCACTCCCCTGCATGTGGTATGGAACGACAAGGCGGAACACGCATTCAATGATATGAAAAAGGCCCTAACGTCGGCACCTGTATTAAGGACTCCTGATTTTGGGCGGCCTTTTATCCTCCAGACCGACGCTTCGGACACAGGCCTGGGCACAGTGTTGAGCCAAAGCGTCGATTGTGTCGAACACCCCGTGATGTACCTAAGCCGGAAACTACTGGACCGAGAGGCCAGGTATGCGGCAGTGGAGAGGGAAGCCTTGGCCATTAAGTGGGCCGTGACTTATCTCCGGTACTACCTGTTGGGTCGCGAATTCACTCTGGTGACTGATCACGCTGCTCTTCAGTGGATGTCCCTACACAAAGAGTCGAATCCGCGGGTCACCAGGTGGTTTCTGGACTTAGCCCTATAAGTTTGCGGTCACTTATCGCCACGGCGGCCTTTACGCCAATGCCGATGCCCTCTCTTGCATCCACGACCTCTCAGTTAGGTCCACCCGACCTGACGGTCTTGGGCTAAGGGGGGGGTTGTGTCACGCATGCACGAGTAGGAGGCCGCGGACGGATCTTAAACCGCTTGAAAGACGTTCGCGGCAGGGAGTGGCGGGTACTAACCTTTCTCCTTTGTCTTCCAGAAAAAGAGACGCTCTGCCATCATAGCCTGCCCGCAGTACGTCCACTTCCGCCCTTCCTCCGCCATCTTTCCTGACGCCAGCAGTCCCATCCTCCCTCACAGTTTCTTCACAGCATTCCTCCACTTCCGGCTCCTCCTCTATAAAATGGCCGACGCATCTGAAGGGCGTCGCGCATATGAACTGTTTTGTTTATATTTTGACCGGTTTTCTTTTTGAAATATTGTGGATTGTCTGCAATATACGGGGCCGGAAAACCCCAAACCTTTATGTTGTCTATTGGTTCATCTTTTACAATAGATACTTTATTAATCCCAAAGGGAAATTCACATAATCCAGCAGCAGTATACTGATATAAAGAAACAATATTAAATTAAATAGTAATAAAAATGAAAAAAAAATTAAAGACTGAAGACCTGGTCAAAAGACGACCTCTGGTGTTCGGACCCTGGTTTTATATTGCAAGCCCTATTGACTATTGAATCCGCCTTTATGTTTCCCGTGGACTTCAGATAATCAAACACGTTGGGACGTGCACCATTCAACAACACTTGCTCTGGTACAGTCCACCCTATTTAAATGTTCCTGCTCTATCGCTCGCACGTGTACCCATCTGTCTTGATGACTTGCGGGCTCCATGTTCATCCTCTATTAATTAAGTACTATTTTACTTTCTTCTGCCTTCACTTCTATACTTTGCCACACATGTGAATTCCCTTTTTGCTGGCTACTTTAAGACTGAGCTTTCTATCCTTCAGACCTGTTCCTCTGATTTTAAATTTACCACTTTCGCCCTCTCTCCTCCAGTGGTTACAGAAGCGTGCCTCTGCACTGGGCCGTCAGAAACCATGAGCGCTCTCGAAAAAATGGCCCCAGGTGCGTGCCTTGCCGTTGGCAAGTTTGAGCCCCACGGCTTGCTCTCAGAGCACCTGTAGGCCTCTAGGCAGCCCTTCAAACATCCCGGCACTCAAACCGCAGCTAAAACTTTGTCCTGCTGCTGTGTTAATCTGTGTAGGGGTGTTTAAACAGGTAAATGAAAACTTTATTTCTTTTACTTTTTTTCCAAATGTCTGTGATAAACCGATTAGCTGCCTCTTTATTTGCATTATTTATGGCCTCTGAACTTGGCTTATCACATGAGGTTCAGATATTTCTTAAATAAAAACACTTATAAGTTACTAATAATAAAGAAAACACAACTGAAATATTCATTGAAAATCAAAAGAACTGATTCAGAATCCCAGTCAATGCACAATGAGCTATGAAATGCTTCCAATGAAAGTTGTCATGGCGCAAATAAAAATATGTAATTAATATATAATAATCTTTTAAATCTGTAACAACTATATATACAATATCTGTAACTATAACAGAATGAGTTATTAAACACAAGGAAAAGGACTGAGTGTAACATAAAGAGCACAACAGGTTTTTGTCTTGTCTTAGGAAAGCTAGCAACGTAATTTTCCAGAGTTAGAATGAGGTAAATAAGTAACAAACACCCCTGCAGAAAGGGGGGATAAACTGATGGGGAAGCCTATACACCACTCGCGTGAAGCAGTACTATGATCAACAGGACAATCCGCAAAACACACCCTCTTAAAGAAGAGGTGTTCAGAATAATGGGAAAATCGACATGAGTCAGAAATTACTGGAGACGTTGGTTGATTGGAGGAGGTAATAAAGTTCTGCATATTAGCTGACATGATGTATTAAATAAGGTGATGTAATCAGACAAAAGTATAAAAGCAGATGAATTGTTTAATTGACTGAGCACTCCCTGGACTCAGGCATTTGTGATTTTATTGACTTCAATAAAATATTTTCTGAGGCTTTGGACAGAATGGACGAATGGTGGGGAGAGCTGAAGTTAGATCTCATTTCCCACCCTGCAGCAGTGAACCAGGTTTCAGCCCCCAGCGCTTTTGATGATGTTAGCAGAAGACTTTTAAAGACATGGTTTGAGCGTGCTGACCCTGTCTTGAACCAAGAGGATTATGTGCATGGATGGCTGCTGTCTGAGAGGAATATGGTGTGCCTCAGAAAAATTAAGCTAGAAATTGATAAAAAACGAGATAACAGATTGAAGTGGGGCATGAACAGAACATAGGTGTCTTATTATTGGGGAGAACTCTTGAAGCAGATTCTCTTTTCTGAAAAATTCCAGAGTGGGTCTGATATGTGAGAATGGGGCATATTTAGGGATGAATAACACCCAATACATTTATGAGTACATCCAATAAAGTCTTGAGTTTTATACATTTAGACATGATGAAAATGAAGAACTGAGAGGCATAATAAATATAATACTTGCTGACTTGCTTCTTAGTAGAATAAAAACTAAGCTGTGGTCAAATAAGTCAATGCAGGTTCCACAAATAAATGTTGAGGCGGCAACCCGGTTGCACCCATTTAATTCAGTCACAGAAAAAGTAACAAAAAGGGTCGCTATGCATGGCAGTACTAAGAACAAAAGGAAAAGCTGTCTGTCTAAGACAATGAGATTCGTCTTCCTTTTCAAGTTTTGTGAAGCTCCATTTTACGTTGCAATCTGTTCACAACTGACTGTCCTCTTCTGGCAGCTGCAGGCTTTATAGGTGGGAAATTGGAAGGGTTGGAGTCAATTGTCCTCATTGGGCATCTTCTTGGTATTACAGAGAGACGAAAAGAGGAGAAGGTTAGCATGAGCACCCTCAACCCGTGGTTGTAGTACCTGCTTCAGATGAGCCTAGAAAGTAATCCATAGACGTGCATGCATTGCAGACTATGTCAAATGGCGATAATAAAAAAAAATAGATATTAAGGTTCCTTTTGACACATTAGCAGTTATTGTAATTATAAAACAAGATGCATTTTTCTTTGAACCAAAGAACATCAAATACTAGAGAATATTTGTGAAGCCAATAAGTATTGTATTAACATGAAATTATAGTAAAATAATTAACAGTTTTCCCAGAAGCAGCATTAAATAAATCAATGCTTTTATGCTTTGTTTTTGGATTTTTGTGCAAACCATGAACTACAGGATAAACAAATCAATTCTTTTTAGAGCACCTCAAATCCACATTCAGTGAAGCTGAATCCAAAATGTTTTGGTTGTGTGTTAATAAAGAAAAAATGTTAATGCTAGGAAAGGGGAAAGGTAAAACAAGAAGAGGTCAAGAGGCTGACATCACACAGTGAAAGATGCTGAAGTTTTGCCCTAAAATTTAAGGGTAAAATCAGTTGAGAGAAAAACATGGAATGTAATAAAAAAAAATAAATCATTTGCAAGAAAAGAGAAAACATGAATGAAAAGCAATTAAGTAATAAAAGAAATTGATTAGGACATATAATTATTTTAACAAAAGAAACAAAATTGTTTACAAAGAAAACAATAAACTACAGCAAACACGGCAAACCATGACAAATCTATGGCCTCCAGATACTCCAACAATTAACCATATGTTAAATGTCTCAGTGACAAGGATAAACAGTCCTGCACTGTTTGAGGTGCTGCCACCAGTTCTGGAGTATCCGTCAACTTGGGCACAATTTTGTGTTTGGGGACACCCTCTGAAGAAGAAATGTCTTCTCCTGGGTACACTGTTATTGACTCTGACAGTCCCTCTGGCAAGAATGCAAGGAAGACCTTCTAATTGGATCGAGAGCAGTAACTGAAAGCAGCAACTTCTGAAACCACCAGAACAACCCCTCCTAGGGCTGCAGACACCACACCACTGTCTGGAAGGGATAACTGGACTGTAAGACAAAACTCTGGCAGTGAGACAGGAGATGCTTGACAGCAACCTCTTGACACTGTGATTGGGCAGCAGCGAAAACTGCAACTGAAGGCATCAAAACTTGACTTGAGCTGGAGGTTTCTGCTTGGCTGCAAGTTTCTTGACTTTTTTTTTAATTACCAAAGTATCCTAAGTGAGGTTCAGCAGAACACTTAGCACTTTTATTATACGTTCACTACTACTTCAGAACATATTGTAATAGAATACTACTTAAATTTAAGTGGTCAAAAATATCATTTAATTTGTCAGGATACCAGAGAACAAAAATGCTTTGTAAATATCTTGGAATTATTTTTTAATTTTTCCTGAATGTCAAGAGCTTGTTTTAAATAAATGGAACATTATGTAGTAGAGAAACTTGTCTAAGTGTACTTAAATAAAATGCCAATTTCATTAGAATGATTAAACAGAACTTTTGCAGTTTGTTTAAATTAACTGTAATAGGATCACGTTTTTGCTTTGTTGTTTTAGTATCTAGGGAATTTTGCCATGCTTTTTGCATGAAACAGTAAGCATCAAAAATTATAATTATAAATAATGATAAAATGATAATTCATTTTATAAAGGTTTATTGTTTAAAAGCAGAACATCACTTTGTAATAATATTTAAGTAAACAAGTGATAGCAGCAAAACAGATAAAACTGAGTGTACTGATGTGCTGACATTATCTTTGCAAACAAGGGAGACGCAACTGAGAGTTTTGTGTTGTGCTATGTGAAAGTTAATTAAAAGTACTTCTTGCTCCTAAAAACGTTGTTTTTTTGGTTGCCGGTAAGGAGCCAGGTTGGAATTTTTAAAGCTATTTTTCCCTTTAAAAAGGTTTTTTTGCCGTTTTTGCCTGCACATGTGCAAAAGCAGCTGGGTGTTTCGGAGAGTGTTACTTGTTACTTTGTACTTATCATCAAAGTGATAAGGAGAAAGGCTCAGTGATATACTGGCAGGTAGCTAGCGTTATGATGCCGATTAGGCACAAGCACCTGTAGGAACAGACATGTCAATAGGAAATGAACTAGCAGTGGACATTCAGCAAGTGAGTTTTTCTACACTGAACAGTTTGTAGCAGTCAGGAAAGCAGAGCAGTTAAGAGGGCAACAGCATAAGGGTTCATTAACACTAAGGAGTACAAAAAGTGTGAGTTGAGAGCTTTTAAGTGTGAGAGAAAAGTAAGAGAAAAGTAAAGTTAACCTCACAGAAAGACACATAACACTGTGGAAGCTACCTGCTTTGAGGTACTTCAGTATAACATTGAAGTACTTACAAGGTACAATGCTGTACCACCGGAAGCACTCCCCAGCCCAGCACAAAAAAGCAAGCCTTCTCCTATGGAATTATCAGAATCGGGGGGAGAGTGGATAAGACCACTTGAGACATGTGGAAGTGGACTAGGAGATCTGTAAAGGTGTTGTAAAATAACCATCTTTTGTTTGATCCCAAGACAGTGCTGTGTAGTTATAGCTTGGGGTTTAGGGGCTCAGTCATGCCCACTACTGGTCACAAACTATAAAGGGGTAAAGAAAACTTGATCTGCCTTACTAGCAGAAAAAAATATTTCTTTGAAAAAAAAAGAAAAAGTATTTCATTATACATTTTTATTGAATTCAGGCTCCAGACTTCAGCCTAGGTTAGTATGAGCTTAAATACAGCCATACATATGCCCCATGGTATTACCCAGGCACCACCTCATCTCTTATCTTCCCCTTCATTTACTGGCTGAGCTGTTCTTCCATGTCCTCTGGTGCTTGTCACTTTTGTTTCTTAATTTCAGAGTAAGAGGACGTTTATTTATTCTGTCCTGTCCTGCCTCTAAAATAACAAGTCACAGAAAACCACCCAGTGTTGACTGTGGTTCTTGAAAAGATTTCAAAGTCAAGGACTTTCAGCCGTCAGCAATGGTCTCTTTATCCCAGTGCTTCTCAAACTGCCACATTAGTGGGACAAGGTCAGCTCTATCATTTTGCTACCCTAAGTCAGTCAGTCAGTCAATCATTATCCAACCCGCCATATCCTAACACAGGGTCACGGGGGTCTGCTGGAGCCAATCCAGCCAACACAGGACGGAAGGCAGGAACAAATCCCGGGCAGGGCGCCAGTCCACCACAGGCTGCCCTAAGTGAAGCTGCAAATAATGAACACCCCAATCACGCACTGTATAACCTAATATAACACATAAGAGTTTAATAAATGTAGGATTATTAGTACTTTTACCTATTGATATAGTATTAACATAATCTGGTAGTTTAAACAGATTATGAACTGTTAACACTAACATATGCAGTTTATCTGGATTATTGGTAAATATTTGTTTTGATAAACTTTGCAATTCTTAGTATATGTTGCCAAGAAAAAACAGAAATTTACAACAAATATTATTTAGATTAATGTAAACTGGCTGCTACAGTAATAATAATTATAAAATTATAGTCATGTAAAACATGCAGGTTGTCAGCCATCACTAGTACATGGAAAGGTGGACAGCTGTATTGAGTTCAGGTGTTTGTAAGTCAGGACCAGTATTGTTTAAAATTTTTCCACCCTAAGCGACCAACTAGTTTGCCTAAATGGTGGAGCTGGCCCTGTAGAGTGGGATTATACTGTGTAATAGCCTAACCCTTTACATTAGCACTATGCACTTAACTACCCCTAAAAGAAAAGCCACTCTATAAGTAAGACCCTGAGGGCATGACACACAATTACAAAATGCCCTGTCTGAAATCCACACTGGAGGCAGGTATGTGCCATGCTCTGCTGGCAATTTTGTTTGCCACCAAAGGAAATAACAGAATTCAACAGATCTTTGTCTTAGGTGAACTAAGCAAGTCAGTTAATTTTAACAGCGCAATCAACTGCCTTACACCGAAGAGTTCAAGTTGAAAAGTGCCTATTTATTTTACTGAATGGTTTTGAAACTCTATTAAGTACTAGATTGAGTTACAAAGAAAGGCAAACAGTAGGGTACCCTGGTAGGTATTCAAGAAAGTCAGAATTAAAGGAAAGAAAAGATGGAAAACTTGAATACAAGAAGCACTTTAAAAAGCACTCATTCTGTGTTGTGTATGCCTTTGCAGGTTATATAAAACAATACTGCGTGATAATAATGACAAGCTTGAAAGCATAGCAATAGATTGCCACCTCATTCAACTACATAAGCTTTGGAGAAACAAAGGAAAAGTGAATAATAGAGTGCAACGTGAGTCATGCAGCAATTCAAATCACTGCTTGATGTGTGGATTTTAACTAAGAAGTCCCCACTGAGCAATAAATTCACACCACAGCTCCTGTGAGTAAAGGCTGCTGCCTTCTCACTGACACAGGCCAGAAAAAAGTTGATGTTTCTGTCTACCAATAATTAATCATTATAAGTAATTAAACATTTTCAAAATTTGCAAATGCTACAATGCATGCATTTTAATCTGTCCCTTGTAGTCAAAGAATTTAATGGTCCAACAGCCATTTAATTGCCCGTTTCATTTTCTAAACTTGATTTTCCGTTACTTGGCCACAGGTAGCTAAAGATTATGCCAAGAACATGAGGCTCAACGTTTGGACCAGCACTGGATCGGGTATCATTTTATCACAAGTCACATTGCTGCTCATACCAGCCTGACTTTGGGAGGAGGTGAGAGGAAATCAGAGTGTTTGGAAAAAGCCTGAGCCAACACAACAGGAATATGAAGACTGGAGGAAGCAGCCTATTCCTGCAACAAAATATTTCTTACATGAATGGTGGATTCTATATCAGTTGTTATAGGGGCTCAGCAGTCCAGATCTAGGTTGACTCAAGAGATATAAAAATCCAGTATATATTTACCTAAAAATGTATCAGCATTTGAATGTATATGAGATGCAGTCATCATCAGTGGCAAACCTGGGCCATAAATCTTTAAAGGAAATGTTAACAAAGGCTGTGAAAAGAACAACTTTAATGTGAGTAAGTATTAAACAGTAAATGTATCATTATAGTTGTGCCTAAACTTTGGTTGTCTGTGACTGGTTCCTGCCTTACATGCAATGCTCCTCTATTTTGGAAATATCAATATGGATTAACCAGACTTTCTGGTTCTTAATCTGATCATATAAGGGCTGTGGTGGGGGGAGGGGAAGAATTCCTAAAATTGGTCAATAGCATGTGAATATGGTGTAGTTATTGAATATGCTGCCTACAGTCTGGTTAATCAGTCCACATCGTGCGTATTTCTAGCATTTATTCTGCACCAGAGTACCTCTGGTGCTAGAGCACAGCCTGATGAAAGCACTTCTGGGTCAAAAGGAGGTCCCAGAGAGTAGTGATCACAAATCACCCCAGCAACCTCTGGTGGCACACCCAGAACCCAACAAGGCTTCCCTATGGGACTACAGATCCCAGCATGCCTTGTGGGTGTCCATACTAGAAGCGCCGCCCAGGGATGCTGCCATCTAATGTGTTAGGATGCATTTAGCCAGTACACAAGGGTCAAGGGGATTTCCAGTGACAGAATATAATGATGAGGAGCCTTGATGATTCACATGCGAGAAAAAGGATCCTGATGAGGCCTCCACAAGTCAGCAGGAGCACAAGGGAGAACAGCTGGCAATCATCTTGAGTGGGCGCGCAGTGGGAACAACACGAGGTGAGGATTGACTTGTCCCAGAGTTTAGCAGCATACTTGTTGTTACTGTGATGTTTCCTGTGGCCACTAGCCACTAGCCCTTGCTGTGTGTTGTATCCCTCATGTTCTTCTGTCACACTGGTCTCCTAGCTGAGTACTATTTCTTGATCCAATCCTGCCGGGACATCAGAGTACCAAGTTCCAAACTGGCATCTTCTGTTGATTTCCTGGCTAAGGCAAGAAACACCCTGCCTTTCTTCTTGTGCTCTTGTGCTTATCGGCCTAGCACCCAGGTAACAAACTTCACCTTTTCACTCCTTTCCATTGTGTGTCATCCTTTACAATAGACAGATAGATAATTCATGTTAACACTAATATAGTGCAACTATGCAAACATCACTACTGCCAGTGGGCAATCATGCAGGTCAGTTTGGCGATATGTTTTCTCCAAGCCACCATGGCAGATTATCAAGAGACGATGATGATTGTGTTTTTGACACTGATTGACTTATTATCATTATAGATGTACCTAAACTTGGGCTTCCTGGGACCAGTTCCTGCCTTTTGGGGAATACCGATATGGAGCTACCAGGCCTTCAGGTTTTTAATCTGATTTTACAAACGAGGAACCAAGAATTCTGGAAATTCATCAGTATCATGGGAGTATGGTGTACTTATTGACTATGCTGCCTACAGTCTGGTTAATCAGTCCACCAAGTGGCATTGTACTGAGCCGATCGAGTGTAGGTGACTTTCGCTGATTTTCAAGAGACAAAGAAGATTGTGTTATTTGACATGGATGGACTTGTTCAAGAGTTTGTTTTCCAACCAACTGCCATTCAGTGACATTACATTAAACTGTTGAGACAGCTGTGGGAAAGCATCAGGAAAAAAACGCCATAGCAGTGGCTCATGAAAAACTACATTTTGTACCATTACAAGGCACCTGCACACACCAAAAATGTAGTTGCCATGTCACAAGTAGAAGAAGTGTATTACGTCTCAAGAAGAGTATTTTGAAGGTGGCTAAAAGGGGATTGCCATATGTTTTACAATGACTTATTTTTTTTTTAATAGTTCTGTAAATTTGTGGGTCCCCTGTCGTATATCCTCAACCAGTCTGGCCCTGAAACACATCAAATGGCGGGCTAACGGCAAGTTTTAAGCGAGAAAGAGGTGCAACACAATTAGCACCAACAAGACAGCTGAACAGCTGACTTGTAACCATCACAGATCTCCTCCTCCTCCTCCATTGATGAAGATTTTTGGCTCATTCATTTAAGAACTTAACTGCACTGGGAAGTGAAGTAGGATAAAGTTTGCAGTTTTAAGTTACAATATTTGTGTATCTCCTTGAGTTGAAATGAGGCAGCAGATACTCCAGATATGCACTGCAGATTCTTCCAGGGGAAGCAGATATCTGCCTGCCTCCTTTGTAAACCTCCAGGGTCTCAGTTCAGTGTGGCACATTTTCAGTTGTTTACTGGTTGTTTAATGGCACTTTATGATCCTTTACTGGGTTGTGTGGTTCATCGTAGAGCTATTGCTTGAGAAAGTTTTTTTGTACTTTGAAAAACGTCCTAATATGCAGAAAAAAACCTGAAATCTTTAATGTATGGTACACTTCCTAGAAGGACACTAACAGATTAAGAAAACCTAAATTTAACCCGTGTTATTGTACGTATGCTGCAAGAGTCCTTTTAAAATCAGGACCCACTGGTATTTCACACATCTGTTACCATCTATTCACAGTTATTTACTGTATGGGGTTTGTTACAGATCTAAATACCTGTATATAAAAGTTCTTTCTAGAACCTTCATTTGGATGGATTTTTTAGAACCAAAAATGGTTCCCCTATGGCATCACTCTGAAAAACCACCCTTATTTTTAAGAGTGTGGCTTAAACCAAGTAGTCATGGGCATTTCGATTCAATTTACTGAATGGATTCTTCCAAGCTTCTTGTTTAAGTGAACTGATTCTTTTGATTCATTTTTAGGGATAGTTCTATGGGGGTTTGACAGTGCAGGTTGGCCCCATGCTACTGGGTCCATTTGGGGAGCCTCTTGAACCTGCTACCACCAATAATGTAACCGAGGGATGAGTCAGCAGATAAGAACACAACACACAAACATAGCAAGGGGCTGGTGCAAAAGTTCTCCAGTGCTTTTATTAAAACCAGTGAAAAAACAATTAATGAATAATCCTTCCTGCTATGGCAGACAAACCCAGCGCAACTCCCCCTTTGTCTCCCCAGCTCACCCATTGCTCGCTCAGCTGGTGGAGACACTAGCAGCCGAGGTCCTTACCTTCTGACCCCTGTCTTAGCTGCCTCAAATGGCATCGTCCAGATGACTCGGGGTGGGATGTCTTCCTGTCTTCCTTCTCACTCACCTGGCGTACCTCTGATCCATGAGGAAGGACTCCCTCTCAGTCACACCCACTTCTCACCATTATTAAGTGGCAACAATCCGCCACCTAGAGCACCAATCCTTCACTAATTCATGGCCATGCTGCCCTTCACTGCACTAGCTGTCTGGCTTGTCCTGCCTCTTCCCCCTGATGCTGTTCCTACGGCTGTTCTTTCTTGTTCTTTATTTTTTCCTTCTCCTCTGTCCCATGCAGGCTCCTCTTTTACTAACGCTCCTTACGGGACACAGACGCGAATGCGCATCATCCTCCTAGGAATTAATGAGGCGCCTGCCTGATGTGTTCACTTGCACGTGTCTTCATGATCAGACAAGCACCCCCAGCCATCCTCGGAGTGAAGTGGGCTCAAGTCCGAATAGAGCCTACACTCTTGTGGGGCGCAAAATCTTAATTTAAAATCAACACAGTGCTTTGGGCCACTTATCATGGGCGAGGTATAAGTTTAATAATCTGTACATTAGTTCCATATACAAGTGTATGTTCAAGTGTGTATATAAATATATAATAATTATTGTTTGCAAATTTATATTGACCTGTCAGTGGTCCAATGGAAAAAACAAAAGAAAAGCAATCAATTCTAACTCAAATGTTGTACGTCACCTTAAATAGTAGTACAGTAGTATAAGGCCAGTGCAAGGAGCAAAATATGAGCATCTGGAGAGAAACCCCATAGAGACATGGGAAAAAACATGCAACCTCCACACAGTCAATACAAGAGATGGAGGAGAGGCAAAGAGTGGGATAAAGAAATCATTTAGCACAAAACAAAAGTAATCTTGGTAATCTGGAGTAGGGTGATAAGAAGAGCTACCTATTCATTTTAAAGTATGCTTCAATGTGCTGTAGTTATAACCTTTAGAAGTGAATTACTGTGCTGTAAGCAGGAAATGATTTAAAAAGCCTTTCCTGAACAACATCATTGAATCACCAGCCTGTGCCACAAACGTTTCACACATCATTTAATTCTGTTTTGCAAAGATTAGCAAGCACACTATTATTATTTATGCATCCCTTTCTATGTCATAGGTATCTTCTCAAGTCACTTTACACATACGGTATCATTTCTATATTTGTACACACCACCAAGTATTGAATTGCATTTGCACCACCAAGTTCAGAGTTACACAGGTACTTATTCTAAACCAGCTACTTTGTCATTCAAAGTCCTGTGCCTCATCCACTAGGCCATGTTGCTTATTAAGCTAAAGTCCTAATTTTTATTTGACTCTGTTAATTATAGCAGAGGAATTGGTGTAGTTTTTAGGTAACATATTATAAAAAATTGACTGTAAAATCTAACAGGAGTTAAGCAGGTGTGAAAAATGTGATTTGTATCTTAAACAGTTACATGAGCAGCATATTTTTCATTTTTTTATTCAAAGCGACAATGCATTTAACTAAATTTGAAACTATTCTGCTGAGATTAGAGTATGCAACCAGCAACTAAGATTTCTGCTTTAAAAAAAAATCACATTTCTTAATTACATAACATCTACTGACTCATAGGCATACAAACACAACTAAATTAAACACCAGTTTCAAAAATTGCAAATATAACAATCAAGAAACATACACAATGCCAGATCAGTTCCAAACTGTTACAGTTTAGATTGCTTTCAAGGCCCATGCAGACTACAGGATATTAAAAAGTGAAATATGATGTCCTCATTCAGTGTGCATTTTTGAATTTGAACACTCTAGAGCTGTGGCAAGCAATGGGCGAAATACAAAGTGATAAATTCAGGCAATGCATCAATCATGGAGGAGACAAGGCCGTCATGGAAACTAACTGTAAGTAACTCCAGTATGTTAGCCCCGAGTAATGTTTCTTGTGGTTATACTGTACATTTGTCCCACTTTAGCTTATTGTCACACCTATGATGACACTTAACTTGCAGTGCACCTCACCGATGCATGATTAAACATAAAAGTTAATGTATAAATTAGTGCTCTCATTTTAGCATCATTTGTATTTTGCTTTATATATAGGGACCTGTATAATTAAAAAAAAATCAACTCCGAAATCGCATCTATGATCACCTCATAGTTATCTTTTGGACATTCCTGGCACAAACATTAATGGGAAATGTTTAGAATGAATTTATTTAAATAAAAATGTTAGCCATGTTTCTTTCTGATTTACAACTTTTGTTAAATGAAAGTTTATTTATAAGTTTGAGTTATAATACAAAAAGCTGATAGAACCCTAAATGATTTAAATGAGGAAGTATGAAGGAATAAACACTTCAACAGTGGGAGATTCAGGTTGATTACTATATGCTATGATTTAGATATAATGTATTTAAAGGTTTATACAGTGGAGGGGACAATGGCACACACATGTTGCTGATGCTCCTTCCTGTTAACAACACTCTTCATTAACATTTGTGTTAAATTTGCACTTCTTATACTTTCTTTTATTGTATGTGTAGTTCATGGATGCATCTGACTGAACTCTATTGATTTGGACAATTTTTTATAGACTTTATGAACTTTGCCTCAACTGGATTTGTAGCCTTGGGGACAACTGATTCTTTCTGTGGTTCATGGGATGAGTCTTATGAACATTTTTTGCACCGTGGTGACCTAGGAGCCATAGAAGATCTGTCTGCTTGATTATACTGGATTGTTCTCTATTCCATCTATACGTACTGAACGACTGAGAAATGATCTGATTTTACACTTAACTGGTGTGTGGCTCTGGGGAGAATACGCCTGTAACACCCAGTGTTATATGTATGTGGCTGTATGTTGAAACGTACGCATTCTGGTATTTTCTCCTACTATGCTTCTTTTGCTGCTTGCTATTGCTGCTCATCTGCACCATCCCAGTCATCTCTGCTATTGTCAGATAAGTATTGCTCTGTACTATGCTAAAATACTCTTGGGACAAATTCCTTTATATTAAACAGTTTGTCCAGAGCAAATGGTCAGACTGGAATTTTCTAAAAGATACTGGCATTGTGTGGCACCTGAAATATTTACATTGTGGGTCAGGGTGATACCCCTGCCAGGCTGCATACAAAAAGACCAATGGCAGCATTGCTTCAGGAGCATGCCATTCTACAGCTTTGGAAATAGGAGTGTTAGTGTCCAAATTTACAAAATGTTAAACTAAACTCATGGATACAGTTCTGCTTGAAAGTTTGTGAACCCTTTAGAATTTTCTATATTTCTGCATAAATATGACCTAAAACATCATCAGATTTTCACTCAAGTCCTAAAAGTAGATAATGAGAAACCAGTTAAACAAATGAGACAAAAATATTATAGTTGGTCATTTATTTATTAAGGAAAATGATTGAAAATTACATATTTGTGAGTGGCAAAAGTATGTGAACCTTTGCTTTCAGTATCTGGTGTGACCCCCTTTTGCATCAATAACTGCAACTAAACGTTTCTGGTAACTTTTGATCATTCCTGCACACCGACTTGGAGGAATTTTAGCCCATTCCTCCATACAGAACAGCTTCAACTCTGGGATGTTGGTGGGTTTCCTCACATTAACTGCTCGCTTCAGGTCTTTCCACAACATTTCGATTGGATTAAGGTCAAGACTTTGACTTGGTCATTACAAAACATTAACTTTATTCTTCTTTAACCATTCTTTGGTAGAACGACTTGTGTGCTTAGGGTCATTGTCTTGCTGCATGACCCACCTTCTCTTGAGATTCAGTTCATGGACAGATGTCCGGATATTCTCCTTTACAATTCTCTGATATAATTCAGAATTCATTGTTCCGTCAATGAAGGCAAGCCGTCATGGCCCAGATGCAGCAAAACAGGCCCAAACCATAATACTACCACCACCATGTTTCACAGATGGGATAAGGTTCTTATGCTGGAATGCAGTGTTTTCTTTTCTCCAAACATAACGCTTTTCATTTAAACCAAAAGTTCTACTTTGGTCTCATCCGTCCACAAAACATTCTTCCAATAACCTTCTGGTTTGTCCACATGATCTTTAGCAAACTGCATACGAGCAGCAATGTTTTTTTTGGAGAGCAGTGGCTTACTTCTTGCAACCCTGCCGTGCACACCACTGTTGTTCAGTGTTCTCCTGATGGTGGACTCATGAACATGAACATTAGCCAATGTGAGAGAGACCTTCAGTTACTTAGAAGTTACCCTGGGGTTCTTTGTGACCTCACCGACTACTACACGCCTTGCTCTTGGAGTGATCTTTGTTGGTCGACCACTCCTGGGGAGGGTAACAATGGTCTTGAATTTCCTCCATTCGTACACAATCTGTCTGACTGTGGATTGGTGGAGTTCAAACTCTTTAGAGATGGTTTTGTAACCTTTTCCAGCCTGATGAGCATCAACAACTCTTTTTCTGAGGTCCTCAGAAATCTCCTTTGTTTGTGCCATGATACACTTCCACAAACGTGTTGTGAAGAGCAGACTTTGATAGATCCCCGTTTTTTAAATAACACAGGGTGCCCACTCACACCTGATTGTCATCCCATTGATTGAAAGCACCTGACTCGAATTTCACCTTCAAACTAACTGCTAATCCTAGAGGTTCACATACTTTTGCCACTCACAAATATGTAATATTCAATCATTTTCCTCAATAAATAAATGACCAAGTATAATATTTTTGTCTCATTTGTTTAACTGGTTTCTCTTTATCTACTTTTAGGACTTGAGTGAAAATCTGATGATGTTTCAGGTCATATTTATGCAGAAATATAGAAAATTCTAAAGAGTTCACAAACTTTTTAGCACAACTGTATGTGCATAATGAATCCTCATCAGCTTATAGTGCATTGCTTAACTCAAAATCTCTTACTGTCAAAGTGTTGGTTCTGTCAGAATTTATTACAGACACTAACCTTAACACAGTATGCCTAACAGAAACCAAACAATGTTACGTCACTCACAGAGGCGACACCATCCCGATACATTTACTTCGTAGAGCCTCGCAGCTCAAGACAAGGTGGAGGGGTCGCAGTAATGGTTAGAGTAGAGCTAAACATCAAAACAATCGCAATTGACTGCTCATTGTCTTTTGAGTCTCTAGCTCTTAAGCTAATAATGAAATCAGGTCCTGTCTTACTCATTGTTCTTTATTGTCCCCCAAAATACAATGTGTCTTTTTAGCTGATCTTACTGAATTATTAACCCACTTAAGTTCTCTTTCCTGGCGAGTCATTCTTGGCGATTTCAACATCCATATTGACATTACTACATGTAGACTGAGAAATGAATTCCTATCTTTACTGGACTTTAATGACTTGGTGTAACATGTTGATTTTCCTACTCACTATGGTGGTCATATATTGGACTTGATCTGTACATCTGGATTATCTGTTGGCAACACTTATAGCAATGATTTGGGACTCTCTGACTATAAAGCAGTGCTTTTGACTGTCTCATTACCTCTCCCTCCTCTTACCTGTAAACGTCAAATTTCTTTCAGAAAACCTATAAATATCTGTCCCTCTATCCTTGTTGGATCCATTTCTGATCTTTTTCTGTCTTTAAAGCATAAGGAGGTTTCATTTAAGTGCTCGTCTCCATGGTACGATTCAGAATTACAGTCTATGAAAACAGCTGGCCGACATCTTGAGAGAATGTCAAGTAAGACTGGCCTCACTGTAAATATCCAGGCTTTCTCTGACCATCAAAGAGCTTACAGGGATGAACTAACTGCAGCCAAGAACACACATTATGACAGAATAATAGAAAGTGGCCATGATAACCCGAGGGTTTGATTCTCTATAGTTAATAGTTAATAAACTACTTCAAACTGCATCTGCCCCAATTACCTCCTCTACTGAAGTCTGTAAAATATTCATCAACTTTTTCCTCAATTAAATTAAAGATCTAAATAATTCCACTAACATAAACATATCATCTATTATATCTTTGTTTGTCTTCCTACTCCACCCAGCTACTTTAATACATTTTCACACATCACATCTGCATTGGTTAACGACCTGCTTTGTAAGATGAGGCCAACTTCTTATGTACTGGACCCCATCCCCACCACACTTCTTAAGTCTTGCCTTCATGCCATAATCCTGACTATTACAAGAATAATATATACATCCCTTGACATTGCCTTTATGCCAGCCACTTTAAAAACACTTCTGTAACCAAAGGTTTAAAAAGTCTGGTCTTGATGCTAATAATTTTAACAGTCTTTGGCCTATATCTCAATTACCTTTATAGTTAAAAGTTCTTGAGCATGTAGTAGCCTTCCAACTCACCAGTTACTTAACCTCTAATAAACTGATCGAACCCTTTCAGTCAGGTTTCAGGGTATGGCTCAGTTGTGAAACTGCTCTGCTTCAAGTAACTAATGATTTGCTTATGGCAGCAGATTTTGGACAAACCAGCATATTCATTTTGTTAGATCTTAGTGCAGCTTTTAAAACTGTCAGACATGACTTTCTACTGTCCAGAATGGAGAACAAGTTGGGTATCTCTGGCATTGCCCACCAGTGGTTCAAGTCCTATCTGACTGGCAGTCAAGAGTTTGTTTGGCAACAGCAGATCCCATTCAGTGCCAGTCACACAAGGAGTTCCTCAGGGCTTGTCCTCAGCCTTCTTCTCTTCTGCATCTTTATGATTCTCCTTGGCCGTATTATTCGTAGCTTTGGAGTGGGTTATCATTTTTATGCAGATAAGACTCAACTCTATTTCAAAATAAAAGTAAATTTCATCAGGGCTTTCTCAGCTTGTAACTTGCATCAGTGAAATTAAAAACTGGATGGAGCAGATCTCTTTAAAATGAAATTGCAACAAACCTGAACTCCTGCAGATTGGCATTAAAGCACAACTTAAGAAAATGAGCTTCTTCTCAGTTACTCTTCATGGTGATCTCTTCAGACCTTCTTCTAATACAATCTTGGTGTCATTTTTGATTTCTCCCTTTCTTATTCCTCCCACATAAACCACATTAAGAAACTTTCTTACATTCACCTGTAAAATATCCTGTGTTCACTCATTTCCTCCTTTTCTAATGCTGAGAAACTTGTCTATGCTTTGATCACATCCCACATCGATTACTGTAACTCGCTGCTGGCAGGTGTCCCTTCTAATTTTATATCACAGCTCCAGTTGATTCAAAACTCTGCTGCAAGAATCCTAACATGAACCAGCAACAGCAGGCACATAACACATATCCTGCATTGCCTCCACTGGCTTCCTGTGTCTTACAGAATCGAATATAAAATTCTATTAATAACTACAAAGCTATAAATGGCCTCCCACTGGACTACATCAGTGACACCTTCTTTATCACTCCCCTCCTTTCCCTACCTAAGGTCCTCTGTTTCTGGCAATCTTGTTGTGCCCCATACTAACCTGCACTGTATGGATTAGAGGGCCTTCAGCTGTATAGTGCCCAGACTTTGGAATGACCTCCCAAAATGAATAAGATCAGCTGACTGAATTCATTCTTTTAAAAAACAACTGAAATCTTATCTGTTTAGGAAGGCTTTTAACTTAACCTGACATTCTGCCTCCTCCTTCAGTCTTCCTCTCTGTCCTGATGCCAAGTATGATTTGTGTTATATCACAAATGATGTTACTTGCTAGGCTTTTCTTTTAGTATTGAATTTAGTATTTTACTCTGGTTTATTTCCTTTTATTCTATTTAATGCTTTGTATATCCTATATCTATCTGGTTTAGTGTTCTATTCAGGAAACATTTGTAACCAATCTTACATATCCCCTGCTGTTTCTTTCTGAGAATCTGTAGAGCAACTTGAACATGGGAAAAGTTCTATATAAATAAAGAATATTATTATTATTATTATTATTATTATTATTATTATTATCAGTCTGGATTTCTATCCACCTTTCCCTATGCGGCAGTAACTTGCCAAAGCGGACAGACTGTACCACCCTCACCACATCAATGGTCTCCAGTTCTTTTTGACAATTCCCTCATAATCCTAGAGCTATCATCCTTCTAGCAAATTCTTGATCTGCCCTCGCTTCTTCTCTCATCAGGCCATGTCTGGTTGTCTCCCAGAAATCCAATATAAACTGACCATAAGGATTCACACTAGGGTGGTTGTAAGGACTGAAGTCTTATCAAAGAACTGTGAAGTCTGTTGGTATTGCTTTTTCAGGCGCCATATCCACTGTCCCTAAAAGCCACATATTTTGCATAGATGTTATGTGCGTACACAAAAGCAGCAGTCAAAGTGCTCCTCTGTGCAACTTAAAGTTTCATAAGGTAACCACCTACTCTAATCGTATAAACTGCAACTTTACACCTCTTTAATATCCATATACTTACCCTATGAAAAAGAGAGACCACCCTTAATTAAAATGTCTAATTCTAGAGCTAATTCTGATCAAAAAGTGTGGTTAAATATATCTTTAATATTTGCATTCTAAGCCCTAAGCTCCAGTTTCCATCGTCAAGGTTTAGTACACCTTAATCTGTTTCACTCTTGTCTGCCACTTAGCTGATTGCAACTGACCTTTAAACCTCAGTTTACTGGTGGAAAGACCACATGGCAGCTCCTAGTAACAATTTAATCTCAGACCAACCTGGCTATATTGGGTGACCTGGCCACCAGGTGGTCACCAGCAAACACCTCCCTGACATCTTCTCACAGTTGTGATGCTCTATATATACTTGGTCCAAATAAAGCACTTTTACATTTATCATGAGTAATTTTTTTTACTATTATTAGTATAGCCCCCTCCCTTAGAATTATTTCAACAAATAAATATTTGGCCAACTTCACTACAACATCATGGATGGGATTTCCAGCTTCTGGATTGTTCCTTTGTGTCCTGTCTGGGCAGTGAAACTGACCAAGCCCCCAGATGGCACATTGATATCCTGCCTGGGTTGTGTTCCCAATCAATCCTTGGATGGCTCAATGGGCTCTCTTTGAGGCAGTGTTCCTGGCACATTGGCTTACCTTCCAGGTAAAATTCCCAACAAGCTATGACACTGCACATGAAAAACCTTTGCGGGTCACTTCTGTGTCCTACTGAGCATCATATTATCTAACAGACAGGTTATTAAACATTCAAAACCCAAAGAGATTGATGGATGATGAAGCTTCCAAAGAAAAATTTCAGATTACATCAAATATATGTTGAAAATCAGCCATTAACTGTTATTTGATTATTGAACTTAAATTTCACTGCAAGCCACTTTGATGGATTCTCCATAATTCAGTTTATCTAGCAGCCCCATCTTTAGTTGAAGTCACATTACAGTAAGTTAATTTTACATGTAACTGCTAGATTCAAGTGAACCACAGCACTGCAAAGATGATAAAGGGATTAGGAAAAGGCTGTGCAAAACTGAGTACATGACTGATGCATGGATTGTAAAACCTGGGTAAAAAAGAGGTAATTATTTCCGACCTCAAAAATGATGACATTGTCTATTCTGTTGAATATTTTGACTTCAGTTTTAAGAGCCACTGTTATGACTGTTATGTTACAGGAAGACTCGAGTTTGACTCTTTGAGATTTGTCAGCAATAGCAGCAGGCATATTTGTCAAACTCTGGAATGTTTTACATCTGCTAAAAGCATTCCTGCTGTGTTCTGTGCTTTGCTCTGCAGAGTCCTCAGTTCAACCAAGAAACAAACAGAATAATGCCTGGCCATCTGCTGCTTAAACTTTCCATTTTAATCAGAGTTATTAAACATCAAGATCCTGAAATGTTAAATAAGATTTACCCATACAAAAAAAATGTTTTATTTTCTTTTATTAGAACAAATGGGTTTTCTTTTATTTTCTCTTGATAATGCTCAAGTATATATATATATATATATATTTATATATATATATATATATATATATATATATATATACAGTGGAACCTCGACATATGAGTTTAATTCGTTCCAGCACTGAGCTTGTATAGCGAATTTCTTATATCTAGAGCAAACTCCCCCATTCAAAATAATGAACATCCAGTTAATCTGTTCCATACCCCCAAAAATATCAACATAAAAATCAATTTTCCTAACAAATAACACTGATAAATAATATATACAAGGGGATCTTCGGTATGCAAGTAACTTGGTTTACGAGTGTTTTGCAAGACGAGCTAAATTTTTAAATTAATTTTGACTTGATAAAACGAGCAATGCCTTGCAATACAAGTAGTATGGATACGTTTTGTCTGCTGAGCGTCATAACTGAGCTGATGGTTCTTCTCTCTCGTGCGCGTCTCTCTCCCCTTATCTCTCTCGTTTCGCCTCCTCTCTCTCTCTCTCTCTCTCTCTCTACTCTTGAGGGCAATCGTCTCCTATTCTCCGTCTGCATGTCCGCGATATTTTTGGATACACTTATACAGCAAACTGCTACAGCTATACAATGAAATCACAAGCGCACAAACGCGTAGATCCTCACGCTATGGGAGAACAAGGAACACTGAGTGAGCTGACGGGCTGGCAGCCTCAGCTTGGGTGAATCCCCGAGTCGGGGCAGATCGGGAAACGCGTCACGCATACCCACAGCCTGGCTCGTGGCTCTTTACGCGAGCCAATGCTCGTATTTAGATCCAAATTTTTCGCTCATACTTTCCTCTTATCTTGAATTTCTTGTATACAGAGGTGATCGTATCTCGAGGTTCCACTGTATATATATATATATTTCATATCATATCATTATGTATGTGTATATAGTTGCCCAATTTGTATAATTTTTGCATCATAGACCATCACAATGGATTTGTAACAAACCAATCAAGATGTGACTTAAGTATTGACTATTAGTTCAAATTCAAGGCCATTCTAAAGCCATTTAGAAAAGACAGACATTTTATACATGGTCTCCCCATTTTCAGAGCCTCAAAAGCATTTGGACAAACTAACATAATCATAATTATAATGATCATTTTCATGTTTCCAGCCTGAAATCTGGAACACATAGCCATCTCCAAGTTCTCCATTTACACTCTAATGATACTTTGCCAGGCCTTTACTGCAGTTGTCTTCAGTTGCTGCTTGTTCATTGGACTTTCTGACATCAGTTTTGATGATCATGACATAAAACTACCTCCACCATGGATCACAATGATGTGGTATTCATCGGATCATGAGCCTTTTCTTCTGTTCTCCATACTCTTCTCTTTCCAACATTCTGGTATAAATTGCTAATAGTCTCCATTGTCGAAAGAAAATTGTTTTCTAACTTTTAAAAAATGTTTTTGGCTTTTTTTAATCTATCCATGCCTGAGGTTTACCAGTGGTTTGCACCTTGCGGTAAACCTTCTTTCTTTACTTTCATGAAGTCTTCTCTTGACTGTAATCTTTGCCAATGATGGGTCTACCTCCCAGAGAGAGTTCTTAGTTTGCTTAAATTTTGTTAAGGGATTCTTTTTCACCAAGGACAGAATTCTGCTATCATTTGTGGTTTTCCAGACCTTCTGGTGTTGTTTACTTCACCAGTGTGTTCCTTATTTTTAGGAATATAGCAAATGGTTGATTTGACCACTTCTTATGCTTCTGCTATCTCTTTAAAGGATTTATTTTGTTTTCTCAGCCTAATGATGGACTTTTTATTTAGATGGACAACTCATATGGAGAGTTCACAGTCACAGCTTCCAAATGCAAATTCCACATTTGGAATCAATTCCAACCCTTTTTCCTGCTTAATAGTTAATGAAATAATGAGGGCACTGCCCCCACCTGGCTATAGAACACCTTTTCAGTCAAATGTCCAAATACTTTTGAGCATTGAGCAATGAAGAAAAATGGCTATCATTCCTAAACGGCTCATACAATATTTTGGGTAAACCCCTTAACTTAAAACTGAAAATCTAACCTTCAGTCACATAATGATTGCATTATTTCAAATCCATTATGGTGGCTTATAGAGCCAAAATTATGAAAATTGTGTCACTGTCCAAATACTTATGGATATGACTGTAGGTAGTGAATTAAAAACAAGCATGATAATTAAAGATTAGATTAAGGAGGAACAATATGGCTATGAAAAGTGAACTGATTTGTGGCCACAGAAATCCTTGAGGGTTGACTGGAATTTGTCAATCCTGTCTATGCCTTGTCTGCTAACCTGGAAGAAGTAGTAGGTAGACAATGTGGTGTATTGCATTTCCAGTTAACTTCCCCACTGGTGTACACCATTTGGCCCTGAGCAGGTCACATAATCTGCTTGTGCGTTAGCCTTAAACAAATGCAGGTTAACAGTTGTCCTACCTATCTGCTCTTGTTAAGTGCCATGGAATGCTATTTGCTCTGGAAACGTGCTACAGTATATAAAATAAGGGCTGTGTGGTTAGTTGAGTCCACTCAACATGAACATGTGCTCCACCAGGAGACTCTCTTGTTTCATCTTTAGGTCAATATTTTATAGATAGGGCATTAAGGTGCATGCCCTTGTTTTGGGAGTCTAAGGACTGCATCTCTGCTTTTCTAGGTGATGTTGTCCTTGTGGTATGATTAGATTGACCTCTAATCATTGAGCACACACAAGAAAGGTTTACAGCTGAACATGATGCAGTTGGGAAGAGAATTATTATCTTCAAATCTGAGATCATGACTGTCTCCAGAAAAAAATGACTTGTTCACTGCAAGGGTCAGTAGCTGCAACAAGTGAAGGAGTTCAGGCATTTTGGGATGTTGTTCACAACTGAGGATTGTTGTGACTGTTAAGTGTGAAAGATGAACTGGTGCAGCACAAGCGGTTTTGCAGAAGTTGTATCAGGCCATTACCATGTGGGAGCTTTTGATTTACTGGACAGTCTACATCCTTGTCATCCTCTATGGTTATAAGCGCTGATTAGTTACTGAAAGAAAGAGATCGGAAGTACAAGCAGCCAAAAGGTTGTTACTGGGCAGAGTTGCTGAACTCACTTGCCATGATAAGATGAGGAAATCACCGTTATGGGAGGTTCTCATAGTTGAACTGCTGCTTCTCCTGCTCAAGTTGAGCCAGTTAAGAAATTTTTGAAGAATTAATTGAGATACCTCTCACTGCCTCTTGAAAGCGTTGCAGAATGCATAACTGATCATGTGAAAAACCACATACTGGAAGTATGAAGGCCACATTACTCTGTTATAGCAATATAAAACATAGCAGCCCTAGATGATGTGCAGAGGAAAGGAGTCAAGTGCATCCTGGGACTAAAGGGCAAGTCCTACTCTGATTGGCTAAGTGAGTTAAACCTCTTTAACTCTGAGCAGAAAAGGTTGGATGGGGCCCTAGAGCAGGTTTCAAAATTCTCAAAGACATTGATTAAGTTCAATCAACAGAATTCTTTCAGTTGAATATGGAATCACCAGGGCCGTCTTAACAGCATTATAGGGCCCTGGGCAAAGCAGTGCACTGGGGCCCCTACCTACACAACCACTCACAGGAATAAAATGTAAATGGTTGTTAAAATTAGACAAATATTTATTTTTATTGGTACTAGCAACAAAATCAGCGTTTTAACATTAAAAAAATATGCTGTACAGCAAAGATTAATCAACACAAACATTTGAACAATATAACATGAGCCTTGAAAAACACAAAAATTGCAACATATAAATGATACTCAACTGGTATACCATACAGACGGAAATGGTATTTCATAATTGCTATAATTAATAATTACATAATTACATTACTAATTACATAATAATTACATTACTAATTACATAATTACTATGAATTATTTATTATTAATTAAGTGTTCAACACAAACATTTGCGAAATTTCTTTGCAGAGAATTGAGTTGAAGTGATGCTAACATATACGCTTTTACGTTATGTAGTGCGTGAGATCCGTACACATACATGCACCTGAGGTTGCAGAAGTGATCTAGGTGCTCTGTTTATTATACAGAAAGCTGCATGAGGGATTACTTACTTCCACTTACTGTACTTGGAACTGCTAGCACGCACTTTTCAAGACTGTAGTGTGGCAACTTAAGCAGTCTTCGGAAGACATTGGCAGTCACTTTGGAGACCAACAGATTTCATGTTGTCCTGCTTTTTAGTGAATATGTAAGCTGGTGAGCAGCTGGCTCCACAAGCTGAATTCTCATAGAAGAAGGCTCAGTGGAAGAACTATTGAATGTGCAGCTTAGCCTCCATGTTTGATGTATGCATGTGCCTTTCATTAAAGCATGACATGTTTACTGTGGTGGTTGAGTACGGCAATAATGACTATCAGTTAATAGGCAGAAAAGGGAATAAAAGTGAGTACACAAGCACATGGAGCATGGGGTGAACTTTTTTTTGGAAGTTCAGATGAAAAAAGGCAGAGTTACACCAAGTCTATGTATGGGGAGATACTTTAGCCTTTGCAGCTGTCAGATTTCAGGTAATAGGTCTTAGCTTGAACATCTTGTCAAGCTGGAGTGCAATGTATTCTGGGAAAGCGGATAGGCAAAGCTTTATGGTGTTCTGCTTAGTTAGAATATGTATCCTTTGATTCCCATGAGAAAATAACCTTAAACTTAGTGATAATGATTCAGTAACCATCTGTGCTTTGAGAAACTGAAAAATGTAAGCTGTCCTTCTAGGACTAACATCCAATGGCAACAAGTTGCCTGTAAAGATCGAAATGGCACCTTGATAAGTGCAAACCATAAAATAATAAGTACATAACCATAACAAATTAGGAAATATGTGGTATACTTTTAGAAAACTATATTTGTGCAACAGAAAAATATACATTAAGGATAGGAAAAAACTGTAAAGTGTGCATAATCATAACATTCTGCATGTAGTCCATATCATCCAAAAGTACATTAATATGGTTAATATAAATTGGTCCAAAGTGAATGTGATGGAGTAATAAGGTGTCTGACTTCTAAGGTCTGCCTTAAAATGAAGCATATGCATAAACAATCATTTATAAAATATAAAATGTTCACGTAACCAAAACACAATGATATTACCACATTTACTTGACTACTACAAGGAGAATTCTTGAACATTATATTACAACCTTAATAAGAGACAGAATATTTCACATAGCCACTTTGTTTTAAGAATGAAAATAAAATCTCATTCAGTTTTTCCAGTACCATGACAAAAGTATTAGGATTGTGCTTTCCAGTTATATTTGAATATATGTTTATCAGGAAACACTTCAGATTTTAATTTATAATGTTGGAAAATGAGACTTAATCATTTTATACCAGCCTGGAGCAGTGCTGTCAAGATAAAATTATCAACAAAAAGTATTACATTTCATGCAAATCCACATATAGCCATGTAATTGCACTTTTGAAAGGAAATCCTTCGGTTGACTGAAAAGAAACTATTTATTTAGTCAGCTTAAATAATTGGAAAGTCTTCTCCCAGGAATGGTGCATCTGGCATGCATACTCTCATTTTTCCTGATTTATCTCTTTTATTAAGAGCTTACTTCAGAAAGAAAATCACATTATCTTTATTAACATTTGAATATGTGAAATGTCCATCATTTGTCCTGCGCACAATTTAAAATCAACATGAAGTTTTCATTTAAGCCTCTGTAATAAGCACAAAAGAACATTTCTTGATTGTAAAAAAAGAAGAAAAGCTTCAATTTAATATGTTTCAGCAGTGAATATCCTTAAGTTATTTCTTTATTATAGGTAATTTAATAGTAAACACTGACAAAAACACTATGTTGTAACTAACACGGAAAATGCTTGTGGATGTATCCATACGTCAATGATCAAATAAATCATGAATGCGGAGACCAGATACTATCATGGTAGCCTCGGACACAAGGCAGTATCCAGCCCTAAGCTGGGATAGAGTCAAGTGCACGGCACCCTCATTTGCACTTTAACAGTTAACCTGTTAGCCTAACACATGCACAAACACACACACACACACAAACACACACACATTTGTGCTATTGCTTGGGGTACTTGGAGAAACCTCAAACAGAAAAAGAAAGTCATTCTTTCTGCTTGTATGGCATAATGCATATTATGTAATGACAATGCAGTGGATGTAATGTAGATTATGGCTACTAGTGATGAGGGAAACAATTTGTGTGAAAATGAATTTATCGTGAAAGTCATATTACAAAAACAGTTTCACTTCCAGCAAAATGTGTGCCATTCACACAAAAACTAAGTTTTTGGAAGCAAAAAGCATTATTGTAAAGAGAAACTCTTTTGAGTTTTACTGCATTTTCAATTTTGCATGAATCATTTCACCCATTTCTACACTCTATCCCAACTTTAATGACTGGTAAAACATAAATATCTGGTTATGAATCTGTGAAGCATGTATGAAAATTAAGAAATTCAACAGCTGTCTGTTCACAGTATACCTACTTCAAATGCTTTAGTTGACACTTTGATGTTAATGTTTTTAATCGTGCATTTACAATTACCAATTCCTGCAGATGTTCTATCAGACGGTTGTGGTGAGTGCCCTCTTCTAAGCAGTGGTGTGCTGGGGAGGCAGCATAAAGAAGAGGGACGCTTTAAGCCTGGACAAACTGGTGAGGAAGGAAGGATCTATTGTAGGCATGGAGCTGGACAGTTTAACATCCGTGGCAGAGTGACGGGCACTGAGCAGGCTCCTGTCAATCATGGAGAATGCACTGCATTCACTGAACAGTATCATCTCCAGACAGAGGAGCAGCTTCAGCGACAGACTGCTGTCACTGTCCTGCTCCACTGACAGACTGAGGAGATCGTTCATTGCCTACACTATGCGACTCTTCAATTCCACCTCATTTGGGATGCAAACATTAACATTTTACAAAGTTATTGTCTGTTTTACCTGCATTTTTATCACTTTTTAATTTAATATTGTTTTTTATCAGTATGCTGCTGCTGGAGTATGTGAATTTCCTCTTGGGATTAATAATAAAGTCTATCTATCTATCTATCTATCTATCTATCTATCTATCTATCTATCTATCTATCTATCTATCTATCTCACATGGACACAGGAACAACAAGAAAACTCCATGCAGGGAAGACCCGGGACATGAACTTACTATGAGGTAGCAGTGCTACCACTGAACCGCCATGCTACCCCCAATTCAATACAGTGCCAGCAAAATTAGCCTTTTGTCCTATGGTTATTACTGACTTCTCCGTATGTTAATGCTACATAACAGCTGAGTTATTAATGACAAAATAAACTTTATAATGAGTGACTTTGCATTATACACTACTGGTCAAACGTTTTAGAACACCTCAGTTTTTTCAGAAATTAAATATTGGTCAGAACAATCTTCCCATCACTGTTGCAGAATTTTCAACAAAATGTTTTAATCCCTAATTAACTCAATGAGTTGTAAGTCTGGAGACTGTGCTGTCCAGTCCATGTTTTGAAGTGTACATACTTGATCTTTTCTTTTAACGCAGTTCTGAAATAGCCTGGAGGTTGTATTTTGGGTCATTGTCTTGCTGAATTCCTGACTTACCAGACATAGAACAAAAGGTATTGTGTGGTGCTGCAAAATGCTGTGGTAACCCTTTTCATTCACAATGCCAGTCACTCTGTTGAAGTCACCAGCTCTGGCTCCAGCAAAACAACCCCAGACAATCACACTATCTCTTCCATGTATGACAGTTGGTGTCACACACTGAGGCACCATCTTTTAACCAACTTGATGGTGTACAAACACCCTGCATGACTTCAAGTTATGATTCATCGGTCCATAACGTTTTCTTCCAGTCTGCTGTAGTCCACAGCCAGTATTTCATGGTTCTATTTTGTCTTTTAATGAATGCCCTTCTTACTGCCATTCGGCCTGTCAAAACCTTCAGCCCAACGTCTCCTCTTCACAGTAGAAACTGAGACTTTCTTTTTTCGACCACGGTTAAGCTGTGCTTGAAGCTGATGTGCTGTGAGGCGACTGTCACGTAAGCTGGTGATCTTCAGAAACTTGTCTTCTGATTGGGTTGTGACTTTGGGTTTGTCAGTTTTCTTCCTATGAGAGTTTCTTCCAGCTTCCAATTGCCTTTGGATTGTATAGGACACCATTGTACTCATTAACACTTTTTTTTCCAATTTCTCAAAATGTAAGGCCTGCTATTCCAAGGGTAATAATGCTCTGTCTCATTTCCTTTGTTAATTGACATTTTCTTGCCATTATCTAGTCAAGTCAAGTCAAGTAGAGCTTTATTGTCATCCTAACAATATACTTACAGTACACAGTAGGAGGAAATATCGTCCTCTAGAGTCAAAATCAATTTACAACTTTCTTAAGTTTAATATTGTCCACGTAGGACTTCAGAGGGTGTAGTAACAAAGTCTGTTCCAACTCTGCTTTAAGACAGACAGAGGACTTTTAAGTAATCAACAGAAGTTGGGACACCTGTGTATATTGTATGCTTGCAACTTGTAAGGCTTAATCTACGTCTGTAGGTTGTAATCTATTCGTTGTTCCCTGTAATACTGTAATATTCTAAACTATCCTTTTTTCAGTTTTTGTTAACCTAAACTGTAAATTTTAACCTCTGCCAATTTACTAATTATGTACAGTATTCACCTTTTTAGGTCCTTTATTGCATTTCAATTGATTAAACCTAAAGAAAAACTGAGGTGTTCTAAAACAGCCATGGGCGGCATACTACTTCCCCCAGAACACTTGGTGACAGCCCCCTTGAGCTGTTTCGGGGCCTCCGGAGCTCAGCCCTGTAGGGGTCAGTAGCCACCGCCAGGGATAGCTGCACGGCATCCTGAGCCTGTCTGGGGGCAAAGCAGCCTCACCCGGAAGTGCAGCAAGATGCAGGTTATCAAGCACATGCTGCACTTCCGGGTGGGCTATAAAAGGAGCCAGCAGCCACTCAGCAGCCTTTGGGAGCCAGAGTCAGGAGGAGGAAGACAATGCCAGCTGGGAGTAGTGGTGAAGAGTGTGTTTTTTGCTTTGGTGACTTGTTTGTGCTTGTGGGACTGTGTTAGGGCTGAAGAACATGGGGAAGATGTGGCCCCCAGCTGAAGAGAAATAAAAGTTTGGTTTCTTTTTACGTGTGCCTCCGTGTCACTCTGTGCCGGGTCGGGTGCCAATATCGTGCCTTTCAACTATATATATATATATATATATATATACTCAGCAAAAAAAGAAACGTCCCTTTTCCAGGACTGTGTATTTCAACGATAATGTTTTAAAAATCCAAATAACTTTACAGATCTTCATTGTAAAGGGTTTAAACAATGTTTTCCATGCATGTTCAATTAACCATAATCAATTAATTAACATGCACCTGTGGAATGGTCGTTAAGACCTTAACAGCTTACAGAAAGTAGGCATTTAAGGTCACAGTTCTAAAAACGCAGGACACTAAAGAGACTTGTCTACCGACTGTGAAAAACACCCAAAGAAAGATGCCCAGGGTCCCTGCTCATCTGCGTGAACGTGCATTAGGCATGCTGAAGGGAGGCATGAGGACTGCTGATGTGGCTAGGGCAATAAATTGCCATGTCCGCACTGTGAGACGCCTAAGACAGCGCTACAGGGAGACAGGAAGGACAGCTGATCATCCTTGCAGCGGAAGACCACGTATAACAACACCTGCACAGGATCAGTACATCCGAATATCACACCTGTGTGACAGGTACAGGATGGCCACAACAACTGCCCGAGTCACACCAGGAACACACAATCCCTCCATCAGTGCTTAGACTGCCCGCAATAGGCTGAGAGAGGCTGGACTGAGGGCTTGTAGGCCTGTTGTAAGGCAGGTCCTTACCAGACATCACCAGCAACAACGCCGCCTATGGGCACAAACCCACCTTCGCTGGACCAGACAGGAGTGGCAAAAAGTGCTCTTCACTGATGAGTCACGGTTTTGTCTCACCAGGGGTGATGGACGGATTCGTGTTTATCGTCGAAGGAATTGAGCACATCTGGGACCTGTTGGATCGCAGGGTGAGGGCTACGGCCATTCCCCCCAGAAATGTCCAGGAACTTGCAGGTGCCTTGGTGGAAGAGTGGGGTAACATCTCACAGCAAGAACTGACAAATCTGGTCCAGTCCATGAGGAGGAGATGCACTGCAGTACTTCAAGCAGCTGGTGGCCACACCAGATACTGACTGGTACTTTTGATTTTGAGCCTCCCTTCATTCAGGGACACATTGTGAAACATTTTTAGTTTATGTCTTATGGTGTTGACTCTTTTAGTGTTCATACAAATATTTACACATTAAGTTTACTGAAAGTAAAAACAGTTGAAAGTCAGAGGACGTTTCTTTTTTTGCTGAGTATATATACAACTGTAAAAAGCGTAGAGAACTCAGAACAACATAGGAAAATGGGAAAAAGCAAATCCCATCAGCCATACAGACCAGAACACCACCTGCCACCAATCTGTTTTCTCTGAGGTTCATGCCTCTCCATCTCCTAATTCTAGGTCTGTATGTTTCCAGCTAGTGTAATCACATCTAAGTCATTTAGAACATCTGCCCTGTAACATCCTAGGAGCTTCTGGAGGCTTCTTCAAGTCCATTCATTTTTGACCTTTACATTCAAATTTTATTTATTAAAAATACAATTGTAATACAAAACTCTGTTCTGTTTTTCTCTTTGCTAGAGTAGCTGTTCAGAACACGTCTGCGGTGAGTTAATTTACAGTGTAAGTGTGAAACTTGAATAGGAGCTTCATTATAGTCGCACATTCAATCTCTTCATTTCTACAGCACTTTGAACTTTAATTAGCTCACATTTTTTTTTTACTTACTGAAGTTTCTGGAATTTTGGCATAAATTAAGAGTGGGTTGAAGCCATAATTGCTGGGTTCCTGTTAAAGCCTTCCGTTCAGCTCATTCAGCACAATTCCCTGTGAGTTGTCATTTTAACTCACAAACTAATTTCAATATGTGTGGCTCAGACTTTGGCTACATGAGGATAAGCCCTGTGTGGAAGTTTTGTAAAGCAGTTAGTAGCATCATTTGTGGGTTTGAGAGTAATAATTTAGATTATTATTTTACGTAGTCCCCTAGCAAAAAGAGCACGTCCTAAAAATATAAAAGAACATTTTTGTATTTGTGTTGCTGAAAATGTCAAAGCTATAGACAATTCAGCAACACTAAATGGCTCTTGCTTGCTCACCTAGTGGTATATAGTTTTAAAAAATATCTCTCGTCTGGTGATTTTAAATGGTAAGGTAATATTTTCTTGCAAATACAAAGGAGCAGAATAAAATATGAAAAGTGCTGGAAGCTGTTTTTCTCTGCCTTGACAGGTGAGAACTCATTTCACTGTCAATGTGAGCAATATGATCTCTAATAAATGTTGAGTACCATACTGCAGGTTCGGAAGAAAATAGAACTCTTCATAATTTTATTGTGAAAACATATGTGGTTTCTCAAAATATGACTGTTTTAGAAATTGAGTTACGTTTATTGCTGTGAAAGAAGACTGTTCAGAATAAGGACAACATGTTAATACTGTGATACAATGCAGAATATATGGAATTCAGCACATACACTCTAAAGCATGGCTACATGTTAGCAAAGGGAAAATATGGCAGACATTGAAAGTCATGATGCCCTAGAAGAGTGAGGCCACGAAGGTCTGTAAGAATCAATAAGTGGCTGCACATAATAATAATAATATTATTAATAATTCTTTACATTTTTTCGTGCTTTTCTCACTACTTTATATAGTGAGTGGGGAGCCACTTCAACCACCATACCAATGTGCAGCATCCACTTGGACAATGTGACAGCAGCCATTTTACACCGGTACGCTCACCACATATTAGCTGTTTAGTTATGAAGGGGTAAGTGAGATAGCCAGTTAGAGACAGGGGATGATTAAGGGGCCAGAATGTCTCAATGAGGGTTGAGCTTTTAAGCTCTGTTCCCATGGTCCCCAAAGACACCAGGGCGGTCGCCCCCTCGTGATATGGAGGAGACGTAATCCCTCCTCCGGTCCTTCTGGGCGTCCTGGCTGAGTACCACCCCCAGCCGCTTGCCACCATAGATAGATTGATGGATTTTTGCAGAAGCTTTAAAAAAATATAGTCTGAACACACCAGAATTACTAAAAACAAAGAAAACTTCTGACTTGACCATCACCATCCCAGTGAGGCATTATGCAGGTGTATTATAACACAACATAATTGTGTTGGTATAAAGGAGCCCCAATAACATTTGTTGTCACACTTCCACTGAGTAAGTTGTTGGCTGAAAGTCCTCAGTGTCAGTGTGTCAGAGAGAGGATGTGCAGCATTGTTCATAATGGCACTCAGTTTTGTTTTCATACTCTCTTTTGCTACTACCTCCAGGGGTCCAGAGTGTGTCCCATAACTGAGCCTGCTCTTGTTGATTCTGTAGGCCCCTTCTGAAGTTATGTTACGAGCCCGGCACACCACACCATAGAAAATTGCACTGGCCATCACAGAGTTGTAGAACATGTGAGCCTGCTCTGCTCTTTCTTATATACAGTAGTTCCTCTTTTTTCCTAGACCAGTCCAAATTGTTATCGATGCTGACCCCCAAGGACTTGTCTGTACTAAAAGTTATCATTGTAAGATAAACAGTGGAGTTCAGAAATAAAGTGCTTCATGGTATATTGGAGGTACACTACTCCATTTGGTAGACAGAGCAGAAGCTTAATCATTTCCAAAGGAGCAAAAGAAGTGGCACTTTCTGAATATTGGGACATTGTTTTCTGCCATGTGTTTCCCTCTCTTGTATACCTTGTTTTATAACTGTGTCTGTTGTGGTTAAGCTTCTAGTTTTATCACTTTGAGAGGAGAAAGACATGAGACATGAGAAAAAAGAAATAAACCAGGAGTCTTCAGGTCCATGAACTCAGGACTGAGGGTTCAACCAACAACATTTGACATTTTACATTATTGCCAGTGGCACTCAGGCAGTGCCTTAGGCCAGGCTTATTAGTGTGCCAGCTGACTGTTCGGTAGCTAACCCATGCACCTGGGTTTTCCCCCTCTAATGATTTGCGCCATAGGTGAATGCCTAATTAGCCTTAAAGGTGGAGCCAGCTCTACACTCAGGTCAGGCTACATAAAGCTCCATGTCTGCACTTTTCCATACAAATTTTGTTTATTTTGAAACATTGTTGCAAGATAAGGACAGCTTGTGTTTAGCCACTGCGAACATAACAGAAGGTTCTTCCTAGTGCCATGAAGACATAAGACGAAAAGAAACGAAAAGGATCATGACAGATTTTAAAATCAACCAGGAGACCATTTCGGCCATGCAGTTTGTTTGATCAGTTTCTATAAATTTATCTTAAATTCTGTGATTCTGTCTGCATAAACTACATGACTACTGTACCGTTATTTCTCTCTTTCTTTGCTATTCATCCTTTTCACGTTTAACTGATGTTCTTGAGCATGTGATTCACAACCTACAACGTGGTGAATAAATTGTTCATCTGTATGGCTAATATAGCAGACAACATACAGTAGTTTACTTATTCAGATGATATTTGTATAATTTAAGCAAGTTATTAGTGTTTGCAGGATTAGATCTGAGGAGGATAGAAGAAAACATGAGCTATTTAGAACTGAATAAATAACAGCACATTCTGATGCACTTTCTCAATAACTATAAGAATAAGAGTGTATTTACTTTTTATACGTGGCTTATATACAGTATGTTAGCTTATTTTTTGTTTAACAGTGACAATAGTAACAATAGTTTAGTTTCAGGCAAATCATTTTGCTCTGCATTGTTCCTGTGGTTGCATGGATTTTCTCAACATCTCTCAAGTTTTCTCCCATATTACAAAATTGTGTAGGCTAAATTGAACATTTGAACATTAGAACAATCTAGACGAGAACAGGCCATTCAGCCCAATAAAGCTCGCCAGTCCTATCCACTTATGTCTTCCAAAAAACATTGAGTCGAGATTTGAAAGTCCCTGACATCTTACTGTCTACCACACTACTTGGTAGCATATTCTAAGTGTCTATCGTTCTTTGTGTAAAGAAAAATTCCCTAATGTTTGTGCAAAATTTACCCTTAACAAGTTTCCAACTGTGTCCCCGTGTTCTTGATGAACTCATTTTAAAATACAAGTCTCTATCCACTGTACTAATTCCCTTCAGAATTTTAAACACTTCAATCATGTCACCTCTTAATCTTCTTTTGCTTAAACTGTAAAGGCTCAGCTCTTTTAATCTTTCCTCATAATTCAAACCCTGTAGACCTGGAATCAGCCTAGTCGCTCTTCTCTGGACCTTTTCTAGTGCTGCTATGTCCTTTTTGTAGCCTGGAGACCAAAACTGTACACAGTACTGAAGATGAGGCCTCACCAGTGCATTATAAAGGTTGAGCTTAACCTCCTTGGACTTGTACTCCACAGATCGTTCTATATAACCTAACATTCTGTTAGCCTTCTTAATGGCTTCTGAACACTGGTGGGAAGTTGATAGCTTGGTGTCCACTATGACTCCTAAATCCTTCTCATAAGGTGTCCTCTCGATTTTCCAACCGCCCATTGTGTATTCAAACCTAACATTTTTACTTCCTATGTGTAATACGTTACATTTACTGACATTAAATTTCATCTGCTACAAATCTGCCCAAGCCTGTATGCTATCCAAGTCCTTCTGTAATGATATAACGGATTCCAAATTATCTGTTAATCCACCTATCTTGGTATCATCTGCAAACTTAGCCATCTTGTTACTTAAATTCTTATCTAAATCATTTATATATATTAAAAATAGCAGCGGCCCTAGCACTGATCCCTGTGGAACACCACTCTTAACATCGGCCAGTTCTGATGAGGTTCCTCGCACCATCACCCTGTGCTTCCTGTGTTCGAGCCAATTCTGTACCCATCTAAAATCATCACCCTGAACTCCCACTTCATTTAACTTGATGCCCAACCTCTCATGTGGCACCTTATCAAATGCTTTCTGAAAGTCCAGATAAATAATATCAAAAGCTCCACTTTGATCGTATCCTTTTGTTGCCTCCTCATAGAATTCCAGCATGCTAGTAAAACACAACCTCCCTCTTCTGAACCCATGTTGACTGTTCAGAATAACTCCTGTCCTTGCCATGTGTGGCTCAATCTTATCCTTAATATATATTTGCCATTTTCCAGTCCTTTGGAATCTCTCCAGTATTTTTAGTGACTTCCTAAAAATATGTGTCAAGGGTTTATATATGTACTCACTAGCTTCCTTTAGAACACGAGAATAAATATTATCTGGTCCTGGTGACTTGTTTGATCTCAGGTAATTTAATCTGAGCAGCACTTCTCCCTCTACAATTTCCAAATCCCTCAGTACCTCCTTAGTAGTTGTGTTTACCTCTGGCAGGTTATCCACTTGCTCACTTGTAAACACCTCAGAAAAATGTAAGTTTAGGACATCTGCTATTTCACTGTCTGTGTCTTTTAATTCCCCTTTACTATTGCTGATGCACTTGACCTCCTCCTTAACTGTTCTTTTACTGCTAAAATACTGAAAGAATCTATTGGGGTCTTCCTTTGCCTTATCTGCTATATTCCTCATTTAGCCTCCCTGATATCCTTCTTAATGGTTGCCCTCATGTTCTCATACGCGCTACGATTCTCTTTGCAGTCATTAGTCTTATATGCCCTATAAAGCAGTTTTTTCCTTTGCAACTTCTTTTTTAAATCTTTATTAATCCATCGTGGAGTTTTTTTTAGTTTCCTATTAATTCCAAATTTAGGTATGTATCTGTCCCGCATTACGTGTAAAACATTTTTAAACTTGTTCCACTGCTCCTCGACTGTCTCCACATTTAAAAGCTTATCCCAGTCTATCCTATTTAGGCTTTGTCGCATCTGCTCAAAATTAGCCCTACCAAAGTTCAACTTAACAATTTTAGTCTTTGCATCTGTACTCTTACAAAATACTGAGAGCTGTATTACATTATGGTCACTTGACCCTAGTGGTTCAATCACCTCTACACCCTCAATTCTATCCTGATTATTACAGAATACTAAATCCAGACAGGCTTCAACCCGTGTTGGTGCTTTAACATGCTGTGTTAAAAAACAGTCGCTGATTACTTCTAAAAACTCCTGCTCTTGTGCTCCTCCATCTGCAAGGTTATCCCAGTTAATATTTGGATAATTAAAGTCCCCCATGACTATAATATCCCCCTGTAAACTTGCCTTGCTCCTCAGCTTGGAACCTAACTCTTTGAATTTGGATCGCAGATCTGACAGACTACCATTATGTATGTCATTTGTTCCAACATGGACAATGACAACTGGATTCACCCCGCTCTGGCCAAGAGCCTATCCACCCTTCCAGGGAGGTCTCCCACCTGTGCTCCCGGAAGGCAACACACTGTGTGAGACTCTCTTTCTCTGGAGCAAATCTGCGCTTCAATTCCCCCTAATGATCGAGTCCCTAACTATCACTACCTCTCTCTTTTTGGGAACTGGTTTTGAGGTGGTCTGTTGCGGCGCTTCATCCCTGTCTACCACCTCAGAATTATCAGAGACACCGTCCAGCTCCGCAAGGACATGATAACGGTTTGACACTTCTAATTCTGGGGTTGATGCACCCTTTACCTTACGCCTTGTGACCGTGACTCACCTATTCCTACCTGTCTGGTCTGGAATCTCCTCCCACACCACCTTGGGGGTGCACACTATCTCTCTAAAGGACACCTGGGCCAAGTCCGCCAATTCTCTATTACAACACAGGTCAGCCAACTCCTCCTCCAGATCGGCGACCCTGGGCTCCAGGTGCTGGATCAGCTGGAATATCTTGCAGATTTAGCCCTCATAGAGAACTGGCTCTTCCAAACCATCATCTAAAAAGTCCAACATCCAACAGGATTTGCATTGCACTGATCAAATTATTAAAATTTGATTTGGGATTAGAAAACTGATTGGCCTGCCATGTGCAGGCATGGGTGTGCTTGAGTCTACTCTGGAATGGTTCCTGTACAATGCCTAATAATGTCGAGATGTTTAACCTTGCTTTATGCCTGATGTTGTCCAGAGGGCAATAATGAATGGATGGATGGATGAAGTCCACCAGCATGATTAGTTATTTCAATCAGCCCTTTGTGTCTTGTCCATTAGTCCAGGCAATGTGGTGTTGTGGTTAAGACGTTGGGCTTCAAATCCAGAATTTGTGGGTTCAAATCCCACTACTAACACTGTGTGACCATCCAGTTACTTGACCAGCCTGTGCTCCAATTAGAAAACCAAAAGAAATGTAACCAGTTGTATCACAAATTTTATAAGTCATATTGGATAAAGGTGCCAGCCAAATAAGTAAACATAAATACATCAAAGGCCCCCAAGTGGTTAAACCTTTTAGCCATTTCTTTATCTTACAATTAGTTATTGGAGCTGAAGTCTCTCCAGCTTATTGAAAGCATATTAAAAAAAAAACAAAAAAACAAGAAGTGTCTCGTCTCTAGTGCCAAAACAAAGCTCAACATGCAATGTAATACTTAGCATAATAACAATCATTAAAAACAATGATACCTTATTTCATTGGCAGAATTATTATTATTGTTGCTCATTTTCTTATTGTTTTCACTGTAATTAAAGAAGTTGGAGTCACAAAATTGCTCAGAGTTTCTGCTGTAGGGTACTTGTAGGAAAACAGTAATTCCGACTACTTTTGGTAGAGTCAATGAAAAACACTTTGCTTTCACTTGTGTGGCTAAAATGTTTTATGTCATAATAAACTACACAGCTGGGTATGTGGGCAGTGAGACAATATGCAAAACACAGCCGGCACAGTTATGACCTTCAACACACATGAAATTACTTTTTCAGCTGCACACTCTTTATATTTACAAAATGTTAGTGTACCTGGTCATTCTTTGATTCAGGACAAATATGACCATATGTCAAAATAGTATTATTAACCTAGACTCTATCATAGCACCCATGTAATGCTATGGCTGTCTATACTGGGCAAAATCAAAATTAGACTGAAACCAATGGTGGTGTTTGGGGAGACAAAAGATAGGAAGACATAGGCGCTGCTGAACTTGAGTCTTGATGGACATTTTATTTATTTATTACTCTGAAGGCTTTTTGTAATATGAGATCTTATATAACAGACAATAGTAGTATCTGTTTTATGGTTCTCCTCATGCTGTGCCTAGAGCAGCTTTTTTGGTTTTGGGTTCCTCTCCCTGTAGGGTCCGCAAACAAAAATTCCATTGGGACCAACTCCTGGTAGAGATATGACTAGAAAATCCAGGCCTCATGACAGCACCTTGCACTTCTAAGGTAAGTTTAAATCCCCAAACTCCTTGTGTTTCCACAGATTTGTGTCCTGGGGCCTCATGCATAACGGCGTGCATAGAATTCGCACTATAACATGACATAAGCACAAAAGCCGAAATGTGCTTACGCACAGAAAAATCCAAATGCAGGAATCTGTGTGTTCGCAAACTTCCGCGTTCTTCCACGTTCTTCCGCTACATTAATCCCGGTCAGCGTGAAAAGTAACATTCGTGCACGCGCCTACTGTCCTGCCCCAACTCCTCCCAGAATTACGCCTCTTTGAATATGCAAATCAATATAAATAGCCCTTAAGCTTAGAGTTCTGTGAAAAGACAATGGGAAAATCAAGAGATAAAATGGAAGAATTTAAGCGACTACCAAGTGGAGGCAAGGAAAAACGCACCATTTGTTGGTTTAAACAGTGGTATAAACAACAAAAGGAAGTTGAATGAGTGGCATAGCGTGTTGGAGAAACTCAAAAGCTCAAGTTCACAAATTCCCACAGTGCCCGAAATTAAAAAGAAGTTGTCAGATATCATAGTCGTCTGAGTGTCATATGAAAGCTTATTAGGGTACAGAGAAAAAAAAAAGGCACACAGTGGGAAAAAGCACGAAATGTCAACTTTAATCTTGAAATTTCCATTTTAATCACGTACTTTATTTTGTTATTAAAGTAGAACATCATAAACTTCATCTTAAAATTGTTAAATTTACCAGTTTATCAAATCCCATTGTAACTAAAGTAGCACGTTAAATGCTTTGTTTTGTATTTGATCTTCTATGTGCTCTGTGTGTGTGAATCACTACGTGCTTCTTAAACGGGCTTTTTCTTCTTCCGAAGGGACACAGAATCCATTACATTCGTGATATTACAGCTCTTTGAATAATTAAAATACTGAGATGTATACGTGATATCATTTTCATGATGATAGGAGTTAAAGCATGTTATTAAACACGGGAACATGGTGGTGCAGTGATTGGTCATGTCTCACACAAGATGCTTGCTGTGGCATGCGTGACCTTCGATGAAATACTTTATTGTAGCAGTACTGTCTCTTTCAAACGTACTAACCCTCAATTCCTGTCCTTTTCTTTCTCCAAATACCCAATCGCCATACAATCAGCTCTGTAATTAACGTTAAGCCGTATGTAAGCTTAGAATGCCGATTCTTCAAAGCTTTTAAGGAACATTGCAATATCTTCATAGTATGTATTTAATTATTTCATCCATCTATCCTTCCAGTGTCACGTCAGCACCAACAAGAATAGAGCGAGGCAGGAACAATCCGTGAACGGAGCTCCAGTGGCTCAATAGTGCTGCGGCACCGTGTCCTCACATGTTTAATTATTAACAATATAGATTATTTAAATTAAGTTAAAGTTTTATCTGTTCAATATAATAAACATATTTTGCTGCATTTCATCTTAAAAATGATATCGTCATCATATGTAAATACGCGCTTTATAAAGTGGCTCAGGTTGTGCAATATTATAATTGTAGTACAAGTTTACAGTGAGGTAATTGTACTTATAAGTACAAACCGTTCTACAAGGAGCACTTGATGGACTGATTGATTGCATTTAGAGTTGTTGGGATGAAACTGTTTCTGAACCGCGAGGAAAGGCTCTGAAGCATTTGCCGTATGAGAGCAGTTCAATATACAGCGTGGCTGAGGCAACGTGTGCTTGATGCTGTATATCGATAATTCTCTTTCCAATCAGCTGCTGTACTCCTGTGATTCACACTCAGATACTGTAATATAAATACTCTGCGTGGTGCAGTGAGAGTAATATGGAAAAAAATGATTCGATGTGGCAACCCCTAATGGGAGCAACTGAAAGAAGAAGAAGAAGGTGCAGTGAGAGTAACAACGCTAAAGCAGTTATGGTATTTGGAATAGTTTGACCATTCTGTGGACCATTATATTCTTACAGGTTAATTACAATCAGATGCATTAAACTAATAAACAATATGCGGTTAATTTCAGTGTATTTATAAAGCCACGTCAAGGATGTGGATCTAAAAAAGAAAGGGTAACCACACAGGAACAGTAGCACTGCTTTGACGCTGGGTGCCACCAGTCTGCAAAACCAAGTGCAGAACTTGTGTACGACAGGGTTATGACCTACCGTGGAAATGTGCGTGGCTTTACGCCAAGTTTAGGTTTTATACATCGCGATTTGAATGTGGAAACGTTCTTATACAACATTTTTGTGCTTACACACCGTTTATACATGAGGCCCTTGGTCACTGCATTGTAATTAGTCTGTCAGCACACAAACCTGGAATTCTGGAAGAGGGAGGATTTCATATGTTTACACTACAGCTCGTTTTCTTTCTTCTGTTTAACACAAATACAATATTTTAAAGAAGTGTGAGCAGCAAATAAACACATGGAATAAGAACATTTCAGATGAGACCGAAACCACTTTGTTATGTGAGACTAAATCGGATACAGATGTACTGTATGCAACTTGCGTTTGAATGACAGAATTGTATTTGTCTGGAGATTTGCACACCCCAAATAATTTTTCTTTGTTAGGTCTGACAGTAGCAGGTTAGATGACAGTATCAATGAAAAGAAAGGAAGGTTGAAGACTTAATGAGTATTAACAGCCCAAATTCTCTGTATTTTCTAAAGGATATGGTCAAAAGTATATTCTTCTAAGAGTCCTGCAGACAGACAATGGCATAATTCATTGAACATCTCCCTTGACATTCTGACATATTGTTAATCCACTGTTTTGCATCAAAACTCACCATGTCTCACTCCTCCCAGATCAGGCTCCTCTCTCATGTTCACAATTCTTTACATATGGATGCAGTAGTGATTATTCCATCTAAAAGTATCAGATATCATTTTTTGTCTTCTATTTCACTTTTTGCCATTATAAGCCAGTGAATTTACGGATTCCAGGACTGTTGGCATTCATTGTTGTCTATTAGGTCACATCTGTCTGATAAATTTGTTTTAATTAATTTTGCACATGCAAGGCACATTCTGGTCAGATATCTGTACACACTCAAATTGATTTGAACCTCTTGCAAAATTAATTTGAACAGTCAAATATAAAAAGGATATGAGCCAAAAATCACATCTGAGTTACTTTTAGCTTCAGTGTGAACATCGATTAAGGTAGCTCACCCTTTAGTCTCTGTAGCTGAAGACACCTGCATTATTTATTACCTGGAAGAAAACCTGCAGAAAACATTAGCAAAAGAACCCATAAGTAGAATGCAGCAACCTTTAAGCTACATCTTAAACTGTTACCATAGACGTTATAGAGGGGATCCAAATGCTTTAATGGAACACAGTGTCCTGCCAAGGACTGGTGGATCATGCAGAATTAGTTCTTTAGGTGCACCTACAGCTTCTAGTATAGCCTCTGGCTTCCCATAATGCTGAACTACATTGCAATCCTAGCATATTCACATTTTGTCTGTGTGCACTTTCTTCATCTTCTTTTATTCTTTTGTTAGAAAAGGTGCTATATACACAGACTGGACCCGGAGGCATGTATAAAAACAAAGTAACTTTTATTTTTCTTCAGCTGGAGGGCATGTCTTCCCCGTAATCCCTCCAGCCACAACACAGTCCCAAGTACAGTAAGCACCACACTAACACTCCTTTTCTCTCTTCTACCACCACTCCTCCACAAGCTTTGTCCTCCTCCTCCCAACTCTGGCTGCTGAGTGGTGGTCGTTGGCTCCCTTTTATTGGGTACCCGGAAATGCTCCAGTTCTTTGATTGCCGACATCTGGCTGCACTTCCGGGGTAAGGCGAAACCAGTGTCCAAAAGGGGCCACAGAGCTGCACAGAACTCCAACCCTCATGAAGCCCTGGGGGAGTCCGAGGCACCACTGCAACCCAGGGAGGCTGCCAACTAGTGTCCAGAGGGTGATACTGGGCTTCCCACCCTTGTCCCCCTAGCAGATGTGGTGAGGGGGCGTCCTGGCCAGGCATGGGCCCCGGGCATCTGTCACACTCTAAAAAATAAATATTGACTCTTAATGTGCCCATTTTAAATGAATGTGGGAGTGTGTGTGTGTAAGTGTGCCCTACAATGACACCCTTTCTTGCACCCAATGCTTCCTTTGTAGTTCGGACCTCCCAATATATCCATACGAGCCTTCACAAGAAGGTTTGCTGTGTCTCCCAGCACAGTCTCAAAAGCAGGGTGGAGATACCAAGAGATGAGCCATCCTGGAGGAACTGGACTGCCCACGTAGCCTGAATGAGCTGCAGGTACTGTCTCATGCTACCAGTCGTGACAAGGACACTAGCAAAATGCAAAACTAGAGAAATTCAGTCAGGAGGGACAATGAGAGATCAATAGTTTGTGGGCACCAACTGCCAAACCACTCCCATTTTGGGGGGTTGCCTCTCCAGTGTACCTGTTGTCCCTTTTATCTGCACTAAAGTAGGTAAAGTTGATTCACAATCCCTTATACTGGACAGATTGATATCCCAACCCACTTGGTGTTAGACTGTGACGATTAAGGGTTCCCTTAATTTTTTTTGAGAAGTAATACAGATAGATAGATAGATAGATAGATAGATAGATAGATAGATAGATAGATAGATAGATAGATAATCTTTTTCTAAAGATTAAAGGCTAGCAGTAAACAAGTTCTGCATCTAAAGTATTATATTGTGGATGAAAAGCACCAAACAGTACCATGGATTGATAATTTAAGCAGAAACAGGGTGAGGGAAAGCGAATCAAATCAACATATTTGTGCAGCAAAAAAACCCAAACAAAGGCAAAGCCAGCATTTCGTACCCAAACACACTCCCACATGAATGGAAATAACAAGCTTGTGAAATAAATTTGACCACTGGGGTACAATAGGACTCTGATAAATTCTCTGCCCAGTGTTTATCTTTGACATATTTTCCATTTCCCTGATGTGAAAAGCTCTGCCTCTCCTTGACACTTCATCTGTCAACATGTTAGAAAATTACTGATAGGAAAATTACTTTAAGCAAGAGCATTCCCCATTAATGAATGATATGCAATGCTCTTTATGTTTTTCAATCTTTTTTTTTTTCCTGTGCAAATGACTGAAATGAATACTTCAATGTAAAAAGCAGCGTCTGCGGCAATTTAAAGACTCTGCAATAAAGATCTCAGACAAGGCCTAATAACATAATGGCACAAACTTTAAATTTACATACTCTTAAAAAAATTACAGGTTCTAACATATCATGGCATTCTCTGACTGGCTTTATTCAATTCATGGTAGTACCTTTCCTGGCAGCTTTGGGTATGCATCCCTACATCTGTGCTCCTCATGAGAGCTATAATATCAGAAGGAAAGCTTTAAATGAATTGCTTTAATTAAATAATGAAAGAAACCTCAAATGAATATTTGTTTTGATGGTTTCCTTTAATACTCCTAAAACAATATGATCTAAAACAAATGCCTTCTGATGCAGCAGCATTCTATAGCAGTGTAAAGGTTTTAGTTCAAATTCATTAATGTCTCATCCCCTTTCATGGAAAACTGGGACATAACTGAAGGACCAAATGATGGAAACTGCTTTTGATCTAACTTTGATACACGGCAGGGACAGGAAGCTTAACCACAATAGACGCAGCCTGCTTTTTCCACAATGTCATAATGAGCCTCCCCTTTTGGGGACCTGGTGCAGTGCTGGCTTTGTTCTTGCTCTCAATGTGTTAGTAATGGCCTTTGTTCTGAATGGCATAGCCATTATCAAGTGTCACTCAGAGATCTAAGCCTGCAAAGTCCTGAAGCAGTGAACACCATGAGTCATGTTAGATGATATGTCAGGGAAGAGTGCAAGCGGTTGGTTAAAAGAGCATGATGTCAGTTGGAGGTAGCTGTAAGCTCACATTTTCATCCTGTCAGGGCTTTTTAATGGAAACCAGGTTACTCAATCATTCATTCATTTGTGTAAACCCACTACTTCCAGTAAAAAAAAGTACTGGGAAACTATAGCCAATGTCAGAAATGTGCTTGAGACAACAATCCTTCTTTAATAGGGTGCTAGTTTGTCCCAGGGCCCATGCCACACTCTCACTCATACAGAGTCAATCTGGAACAGCCAACCAACCAAACGTGCATGTTTTTGGATGTGCAAAGACACCAATTCACCTTAAGGAAGCTCACATAGGCATGGGGAGAACAGATATGGCCTGAAATTTATAAACTTGTGGTAGTGGAACTGGCTGAATGGTAGACTTTGCTGCTTGTTATTCCAAGGTCCTAGCTTTACATCCCACCTATGATATCTGAGTGGGAGCAACACCCTGCGTAGAATATCCATGATAAGATTCAAACCCAGGATTCTAGTGCTATCAGGCTGCAATACCAGAAAAATGTTAAAAGCAAATGAGTTCAAAAGGGTACTCTAGAAATTACAGAGGAGAAACTTAAAGAAGATACATGGAAAAAAATAGTGAATGATATTTATTTATCTTCTGATACAGTTATATATCTGTTTAAGGCAATTCTTGTTTGGGTGAGCTAATTGATCACATACACAGAACCACACAAGCATTTGCCACTTTAAATGTGGGAGGACATGAGAAGAACATGTAATCTTCACATAGACAATGACCAGAACATAATTCAGAACCATTCTTCTTTAGCTTGTGGGAAAGCAGTACTGGATTTTGTGCCACAGCGCTTTCAGTCTTTAAGTAAAGTTTAATTTCAATTTGTTTAACTTATCTACAAGTTTAGCACAGCATGAATTGACATGTCAATGAACAATGTTAGTTATATAGAGAACAGAATTTGGGTCACTATTTAGAAAAAGAAGGGGGTGCTACTTGTGAAGATCTGGGTTAGGCAAGGCTCAAGAGTGAAGAGTAGTTTTACTTAATGTGTTGGCGTTCCCCAAGTCCCTAGAGGGCAATGTAGGGTGGTCTCACAAGGGAACCAGAAAGAACAGCCAGGTTAGGTCCCCCAAGTACAATTCTATGTTGAGGATGCTATATAAGTTAGTACCTGGTGCTTCTAGGGAAAGTTCAACCCGTTCAGCAAGAGATGGCCTCCAGAGAACTTAAAATAAATGATTATAGGTTATCTGGAAGTGATTGTCGGTCTGGCCTTAAAAAGGCACTTCTGACCAGAAGTCCAGTGAACTAAGGAGAGTCAGGCAAAGGTTTATCTTCAACTGGTGGTGGAAAAGAGGCCAGAAAGGTAGTAGAGATAAGAAGGGAGTGTACTTTAGTGTGTTTAAGGTGAGCACCCTTTTCGAACAATATAGATAGAGAACCTTTTCAAAAGGGGAAAGATGGCCCTAGTTTCACTGTTTTCCTAATTTATTTTAGAACATTCTACCCTCTTCTTGTATTTATTGTTCATTTAGTAAAACACCTTTGTTTAATTCACTTCAGTTGTTCTTGGAGTCATTCTATTTTCAGAGAAATTGTAATCTAAGAATCCGTTGAACAAACATTGATATCGTTTAATCTGTTTTTCAACTCATTGCAATGTTTAACATCTTATCTGTGCCATCTTGTGGTTTGATTTATTTAGATGTGTCACCATTTCATGGACATTTTACACGGTCAGTTGTTCTGTTTCCTATGCTTCATCTCCAGGCACAAAACCACAGTCTTCACCAGATGTGATGTCAGCAATTTAATAGATTTTTTTTTATCAATTTTGGATAAAGTAAAAGAAGATCTGAAGGAAAAGGGCTTGACTGGCAAGAAGGTGCAGAACCGAGCTGTTTGGAGAAGGTGGATCAAGTCTATCGACTCCACATAGAAATGGGAAAAGATGAAGACAAAGAAATAGAAGAATTATAAATAATACACATCTCTTTTACTGGTTTAGTTACTTTTCCAGGATTTTTAAAAGCAAACTTGTACCAGTAAAACTTGACATTTTTATTTAGCTACAGGTGAATTTTGAACACCATTCACACTTAATTTGGAGAACATGTAAGTGCAAACAAAAATGTAGCACATAACAAGGACAACATTTGCTGCACAAAATATTAAGTAATCAAGTTAATGTTGTGCTTGACATCAGATACATTTGATAAGTCCAGTGATGCAGCAAGTGATGCAGTGCCTGCTGGATTATCTTTCTTTTTCTGGGCAGACCACAGCTGATTCACTGCCAACTGGTCAATTGTCAGCATTAAGCCAATAAATGTTGCATATGGGACATGGCCCGGCAATATGTTTACTGAAAGAGCCACAATAAGGACAATTAAAACTGTTCTAATCTATATAGTGTATATTATATGCTACAGTAAAAAGAAACGCGAGCAGCTGGCTCTAAAGCACAATTATGATTTCCGAATCTTATTTCTGTTTGGTTTACTTTACTGTTACAGATTTTAACAGGGCCATGCCACAATATACCCTAATAGTATTCTGTTTAAGTTTATGTTAAGTTATGTTTAAAGACATATCTTACATACTGTCTGGCTATCTGCCCCTTTCTTCTTTTTTCTCTTTGTATCTACTGTAATGTGTTATTCCATTCTCTGACTATAATTGCTTTTTTAAACTTTTTGCATTTTCTCCCATCTTGTATAAAATTATATTCCCTCAAGGCACTTGGAGCTAATGTTGTTAAACTCACCAATGAGTTAGACCAAATGGGATGGTACTAAAGGTAAGCAAATTATTCTTTTGGTTTTCCCATTCCCGTACCATTCTCAGTTACATTTTCCAGTATTATTACAGAGCTGCATTTCTTTATCTCCAGATAATCAGATTCTTGTATTTTATTTCTGCAAAAAAACTGAAATCATTAGAATATAATGATCCACATTAACAATCTCATGTAATTCTTAAACCACTTCAGTTAGATCTTTTCAATCCAAAGCAGCACAGACTATAATTCAAGAGTTTTTCCTCAGCTGTAAAGCACCTTAACCAACCAAGAAGAACTTCATTTAGTTGACTTGAAACCACAAATTCATTGGGTTTTTTTTCCACTACCCAGAATTAGAAATGATAATGGGGATTATTAAGATCTCATAATGATCACCATCGGCCGAGTCAAAGAAGTGTGATCAGGAGATGGAATTACACAAAAGGAACAGGCAATATCACTGTCAAAGGACAATGTAATTCAGCCTCAGCTATATTTTAGGGTGAAAAGAATTATATTCAATGTCTTTTGGACAAGATTGCTACTTGCAACAAATGGGGACTGCAATAGGCTGTCGGTTTACACCTCACTATGCAAACCTATTTATGGCAAAATTGGAGGAAGATTTCAAGTCAATGTGCATCTTAAAACCAATGTTATATCTCCGTTACATAGATGACATCTTCATAATCTGGACTGCCAGTGAGACGGACCTTCTCCATTTCCATAATGAATATAATTATTTTCACCCCAACATAAAGCTGAAGCTTAATTACTTAAAAATAGAAGTCAGCTTCCTTGACACCACTGAAAGACAACACCCTTGTAACTTCTGTTTTTCACAAACCAACAGACAGACGCATCTACCTAAGAAATAATAGCTTCCACCCCAAGCATATAAGGCGCTCCATTATTTTCAGCCAAGCAATACGGTACGATCGTATTTGCTCAGACCCGACAGACCGGGATAAACAACTGCAGGAGCTCAGACAAGATTTCATCAGACAAGGTTATACCCCCAAAACAACAGACACTCAAATAAGAAGAGCTACTGCCATACCCAGAGACAACCTTCTGGAATATAAAAACAAAGACAACAAGAAATGCATCCCCCTTGTTGTCATCTACAACCCACATCTTGAAACACTTCAAAAAATTATAAAAGAACTTCAGCCAATACTAAACAATGACCAAACACTGAAAAATGTATTTTCTGAACCTCCCCTCCTGGCATACAGACAACCACAAAACCTTCAGCAACTAATTGTCCGAAGCTCCCTAAGTGAATCAACAGAAAATGGCACATCTCCTTGCCTACAGAAAAGATGTAAAACGTGTGCCCACATATATAATACAGACCGTATAGTTATACCACACTGCCGACTTGAACATCACGTAAAGGGATCATTCTCCTGCAGATCATCTAATGTGGTCTACCTAATTCTCTGCATGAAATGTCCTGACACTGCACTCTATGTGGGAGAAACTGGACAAACACTCCGCCAGAGAATGAATTTGCACAGATTCCACATTAAACATGGCAACACAGAAGTTCCTGTAGCGGCCCACTTCAACAGCCATGGAAACTGTAAGAGGGACTTTAAAGTCACAGTGCTTATGGGCAACTTCAAAACACAGCAAGAGAGAAAAGAATGGGAAGTGAAACTGATGTTAAAATTTAATACATTACAACACGGCTTGAATAAAGTCAAGAGTTTTATGGCCAGGTATGAGGACTGTTTGCCTCTCTCAGACTGACACAGATAACCTGTCTACAGATCCACATTGTTTTGAAAAACTCATTACAAACTTCAAAAGACTTTGTTGGACAGTTATCTTATCCAAAGATCTTGACCATACATTGTTCTTCTCTCTCTTGTTAAATTAATCTTAGCCTGGATGAATCTATTAATTTTTTACATTTAAGATTTCTCATTTAAAGATTTACCAATGTTGTTTCTTGTCCTAGTGCGTGGATATAAACACAGGGAACTCCAGTTTCTGTATTACATCTTGCCTGAAGAAGGGGCCTGAGTTGCCTCGAAAGCTTGCATATTGTAATCTTTTTAGTTAGCCAATAACAGGTGTCATTTTGCTTGGCTTTTCTCTACATTTATAATGGCTAACACGGTACAAAACCCTAGAACTATAAACTGTGAATAGAAATGGGAACACATTTGACTGGCAGTAGAAAGCAAACCAGTAACTAAAGATGTCACGCTGCATCATTACCAGAGATATTTCCATTGTTAGTGATACAAATCTTTGCATAAACATGGAGTCTAATTTACAAGAGACAAGAACACTATGTAGGCAAAATCTCTTGTCATGCATAAACAGCAGACAGCTCCACCCTAAACAAAGCCCTACAGTGTGCTCTTACCAAGGTATGAATTTATTTCAAAGCAGAACGTTGGAAACCAGAGGAGTGTTGTTTTTTTGACACCCTTCTTTCTTTCAATTGCAGGTAAAAGGAAGCACTTCCAACCAGTGGGGAGGAAAGAAAGATAAGGATTTGGAAGGAACAATGTACTATGGAACTTGGTAAGGCAGCAAAACCAAACAAGAAGACGCTAATGATAAAGACCAGTACAGAAGACACAGTTATATAGTAGACTTCCTTCTTTTATTAGTTGAGTTTTCCATGTGGTTATCACTGCCTTGTGTGTTTCATCTAAGTGAAGAACTACTTTTGGTAAAAAAAATTCTTCCTGACATTTTTTGGCTGAGGAATGAGGCCAGGAGGTACACATACTGTAACAGTCCCTTTGTGTCACAGATTAAACTCCTGGTCAAGCCTTTGTCTCTATAGAGAGTACACATTCTTTCCTATCATTACATGCATTTTCTTTTTGTTCTCCACTTTCCTCAATATATCCCAAAAATGCACAAGTTAGAGAAACTGGAAAATCTAAATTGTCCCAGTATGAGGGAGTGTGTGTGTGAATATGGACATAGACCCAGTTAACATGTCCCATCCTAGGTTGGTTCCTGCATGGTGCACACTGCTGTTGTAGAAGGCTTCAGGTTCCCACAAACCATAATCTGACAAAAGAAGGTTCAGAAAATGAATAATGCATGTACTGTATGTACACATGTTCTCCATTATGCTCCTAGATAATATAATGTGTGCTCAGCTCACTCTGAATCCCCCTTTATCCAGTTCAGGGTCCTAGTGTGCAGAGCCTATCCTGGCAGCAAAGGGCACAAGATAGGAAATAACATTGGACTGGGTGTATGCTACTAATATGAAGGGACCTGATCTGCAAAGGCCGCTCTGATACCATCACGTGTTCAAACATTGTTGCACAGACTTCAACAGGCCCACAAAAACACACATCAAATGATTGCCTTACTACTGTCGCCCAGCTTTTTTGACAGATCAATGGACTCGAGTCATTTTTGACCTATTCTGATCAACCCAGTATGATTAAATTGGTTTTGAAAATGGATATGGAGACGGATGGCTTGCATCACCAGTCTAACAGAAATTAGACAAAAATGATCAAATGAATAAAAGAAATAAATAAAATGAATAAAGAAGTGGACAAAACACTAATCCTTGTAACAGGAGAACTTTGGTTTTGCTACAGTCATAGAAAAGATAATATGCTTTTGTATAATAGATTAATAGCTTAAAAGAATTTTTGTCATGTACTTGTTTTTCCTAATCCATTCTGATAGATACATTGCTTGCTTCAAAAGGATAGCATAAAAAATATAACATACAGTACCTGAACCGCATAGTCTTAAATAATAAATCACCGTTTCCATGTCGTTTCAAACCTTTTGCTTGGCATAATGTAATTTGTAACCAGCTCCTTGGCAGCAGAGGCAGCTTACCAATGAATGCGTCAGATTCCTCTTTTATTTCACACGCATCAGACATTCATAACAAAAACACACAAATCAAGCCTATTCTTGTAGTATATTTAACTTGCTATGTGGCTCCTAAAAGCACCTAGTCTGGATAATATGTCCTGAGGTGACTTAGTAAATAATCTTTTCTAATAGTTGAATTTGTATTTGTCAGTGTTTAGGGGTCTGCAGTCACCTTGAATCTTTGTCCCTCCTGTGTACACTTCTGCTCTTCTTTGTGGAGGCCACATCTCTCGTCATTCTTCCCACTGCCTTGACATGACAGTTTAAAAATATTACAATTAGTGTTTTAATTGCTGATAGATTCTGTAAAAATTGTCCAGCAGTGAGGCAGAGGGCCACCACACAGCAAGCTTATGGGACTACTGTCACTTTATTATAATTTAAACATGTGGTGATGAAAAGAAGAAACATGAATATTAAATAGATTCATATAATGATGTTTCTGAAATTGGGTTCCTTTGAAATTCATAAATATAGAGATAGATAACATAATAAAATTCCTATATACTGCCTGCTTGAAAGTGCCAAATGCTAACATTAAACTTCAATAGCGCCATTCGTTATAAAATAGCACTAAAAACTCTATTATTAAGATTTGAATATGATGAACAATTTATCAACCCGAGTATATGATATTTCTATGCATACAAGCAGAACTAAAATGCAGGTATGAAAAAGCCAAACTAAAAAATGTTTTTTGTTTTTTTTAAATGTTCCAAGGTATTAGCCTGTTGTATTTATATCGGTAAAAGTATTCCAGATTTTTGGTGCATAACAGCAAATGTCTGCCACATCACTTCTGTTATGCTTAAGTCTTAATAATATGCAGACCACTAACTATTGGAAGTTCTAAGATCACAAATAAAAATGTAATGGGACAGGCACTCCAAAATGTAGGAGGGAGCAAAATTATTTAGAGCATTATATATGATTAATGGTTCTTTAAAATCAATTCTAAAGGACAAATATAACCAGTGTAATGATGCTAAAACTGGTGAGGTGTGTTCACATTTTCTTTTGCTCTTTAAGATTCTTATTGCTGCTGCTGATATTCACCAAAGCATGTTGGCTTGTGCAGATTAGTGAGCTGTTTGGGTAGCCATCTTTGTGTAAAATGTAAGGTACCCAAAGTCATCATGCATTATGGCATGTGCAGATCCAAATGTGCAGTAAGAGTGGACTTCTCTGAGGAAGGCATTCGTCAGGTTGATGTGGGTTTGTGTGCACAATATTGGTGGTTGATCAGCTCAAGCTTTGTTCTTTTAGTTTTAAACCTTTCTACCCCTTCATAAACTTCTCAATGAGACATGCCTGTTCTCCCTCCTATACTTGAAAGAATTTCAACAGGTTTCACTCCCCCTGCCCCAAAGAAATCTCACTACGCCATGTTGTTCAACACTGATGCAATCTGCACTTGAGTGTCCATGTTCATTTGACGTTGGCTTCAACTAGACTAACAGCCGAGCGACCCACTGTGTGTGCTGACACTATTCATAAGCCTTTGTGAATGTGTTGTATCTGGTCAGCTTCTATCTGACTGCGTAATTTTCAAATTGCCTTAACTTTTAGGTTTACTCTCATACTTTATAGATTTACCAGATTTATTAACCTCTACTTTTCTCAATTTTCTGTTCTTCTTTTCTGCAGCAGGTCTTGCACAACTGCCATCTTGTCGAAGTACTCTGTGGCCATTTGTGATGTTGAAAGCAGTGCAGACAGTCCAACTCTATTGAGACAATGTGTCTACTCTTAAGGACACTGTTAAACAATAATGAACTTCTTTAGCACATGTATGCTTAGTGGAAAGTCTGGGTTTGGTATTCATTTGATTTTGAAACCCCTGCTGGTTTATTTTTTCCAGCATCTCGCCAGCAGGAGGATTTGTTTTCCTCTCCTCCCTGGTCATCTCACCAAAGCATTGCCCTCGTCATTGTAGTCATTAGAGGCTTAAAAACTGAGTTTAGGAATTTCTTAAACTTCTATTGCTTACTTGTTTATTGGTATTATGAAATTCTATATTTAATCATTCCTTATTAATTTCCACCCATCCATCCATTCATTTTCTGTAATGTATCTGGGTCCGGATCGCAGTGCATGCAGTCTAAATAATGATGACAAGATATCCCTTTCCTGCCACCTCCTCCAACTCCTCTGGGGTGATATTGATATGTATCGAGTCAGTCTGTCTGGAGGTTTCCTCGTAGGTGGACATGACCATAATACCACCCCAGGGTGATGTCCGAAAGGCATCCTAATCAGATGCCCGAACCACCTCAACTGGTTCCATTCAACAGCTCAATTTTGAGCTCTTCTCAAATGTCTCCACTTCTTACATTCTCTCTAAGGCTTAGACCAAACACTCTGTGAAGGAAACCCATTTCTGCTGCTTGTATCCATGTTCTAATTCTTTCAGTCACTACCCAAAGCTCATGACCATAGGTGAGGATAGGAATGTAGATCTACCAGTAAATCGAGAGCCTCACCTTTCAGCTCAGCTCTCCCTTCACCACGACTGATTGGTACAAATCCACATTACTGCAGATACGGCTCCAATCCACCTGTCGGTCTTCTACTCTCCTCGCCCCTCACTCATGAACAAGATCTCGATATACTTGAGACAGAACCCTATCCCCAAACTGGAGTTGACACCCTAGCCATTTTCAGCTGTGAACCACGACCTCGCAATTGGAGGTGCTGATCCTTATCCTAGCTGCTTCACACTCAGCTGCTAACCACGCCCAGTACATGTGCAGGTTACGGCCCAAATAAACCATATTTTATTTTTTATTTTGTATTTCATTGCATGTCATTTTATTTATTCATTTGTTCTTTGTAATTTAGTTGTTTGCACTTTGAGCTACATATTTTGTATGAGATGTGCTATAGAAGTAAATGTTGTTTTTCTTATTCCATTCCTCTCCAGATTCACCAGGAAAGTCCCTAATTTCCCACCGCTCAGCCTAAAGACCCACTTCAGAGTGCTGCTGGAGGAGAATGGAGACCAAGTACATAACAGCTTGTCAGACTGCCAGAGACACTCAGCAACGCTGTCATGACACCAGACCCCATAACAGCACCATAGTTCTGTAAACACTCTACCAAAATGTAAGTAAGATCTTCCAAAACATAATTGTATATTTAAAGCTATAAATACATTTTTATTTTTTAATTCTGCTTTGGCAATCCCAATGTGAATTTGTCACACCAGTAAAACTCATCTGAGTTGAATTGAAAGGACGGGACTGCCAGCTGCCAGGAGCTGTGACACTGCGGCACTAATCACTGTGCCACCCAGTGATAAGCTTGATAACAATTAATTTAGACCAACTGGGCATGAAGGTGGACTTCAAATTCTTTTTTGTAACATTTAGGGATTTATCATGTGAATAACAGCATAGTCATTGCAAAACTATTTAAGAAGATGGTACTGTCTTGTTGAAATGAATTATCCTAAATTACTTGAGGTTGCTATTGGGCAGAAATCCAACTGCACTGTCAGATTTGCATTGCTACATATTTGCTGTTAAAGTACATGCCATTAAATGACACATCCTCTGCTTAAAACCTGAAGTGTTTTTCTGCCTTTGATGAAGTCATCCAGGCTGTGCTTTATAAATGTTTTGAAAGTTAACTTGACTAATAATCAATCTAAGTATAGTAAAATTAATACATTAGCCTGGTCTTCAAAATGTGAACTGCTTATTTTCAAATGGAAGCTATTCTTAGCTATTTGAGATTTTGTGATGGAAACATTTATGATTTTTCTGGATTGCACACGATGTAATACAACTGTACTTTATCTGTTCATCAGATGGCCACAGCTACCTCAATGGACTACTGTCATGGTGGAGGTGCAACGATTCTCTTGCCCACACCTTATCATCCAGTAATGAAGGGTAAGCCCAGCAGCTTTAAAACGAAAATGTCTGACACTTGCTGTGGTATTCTTAACATCTAGTTCACTGTTGATGATGGGCACATTGATAGCTCTAATACAGAGAGCTTTATGTAAAAATGCAACATTTGTTTTAATACTGTATACTGGTCCAGCATAGTATCATAGTATAATAAATGCTGCTCCATTCCATTAGCCTATGTCATGATTGTGACTACAAACATTTGTAATGAAGTCCCTGGGAGCAGATTTTCACCCAGTCCAAGAGAAAGAGGCTAAAAGACAATGACATTATCATCCCACAATAGCAGACATGCCAATCTCAAATCAATAGCTACATGCTGTGCAAATCTCAGGTTCAAGGTAAACCTTAACCTTGACTAGTCATCCTGGCACAGTATGGTAGCAATTTTAGATTATAAATAAATTTTAAACCAAGAATAAAGGCTCATCCCAAATGACACATCATACTTTCATAACAACATCACTGCTTTCTTTGTAACTGGCACTTTAATCACTGCACCATTGCACTGTCCAACGCATTCTCCACTTCCACATTCTGTTCTTCCATTATTGATATGCCCATGTTGATTCACAAAGTCACTAGCTTTGAGGAGCATTACAAACCAACACAATGTTACTTCTTGTTAAGCCTCTTAAGTTATCTCTGTGGTCAGGGGTGGTTCTTTGTGGGCCTGTTAATGTCTCTGCTCTCTGGAACTGTCTTTACTTTTTAAATTCTGTACTTTACACTACCTACCTTCATGCCTGTGGTTGAGAAATTCCTTCCACATTAACAATCATGCTGCCAATGGTGAATCTCCTTCATTGCCTTGCAGGCCATCAGGCTTGGTAGCCAGCACTGTAAAGGTAGATGTGGGTGTTGTAAGGGTGCCATTTCAGGGTGCACATTTGCCTTTGCAAGGACAGTGGTCTGTTTCATTTGGGAATGAACTATTCAAGAGAAATGCTGATTCACTCTGCCCTTTGCTAACATTTCCACACATACCCCTAATCTTTGCCCCCAAGAGAAATACATAAATATTACAAAACATGCAGTGCCTTAGGGTACTAGGAAACCTGACCACCCAATCAAGTTTTCTTCTGACATGTTAAGCTACACATTTAGCGAGCAAGAACTCATATTTTTCTTCTTTTCCTTGTCCTTAACCAACCCCTGCCTGACATTAATGATTTTTAGCACGCCTTAACCATCAAGATGGAACAGAAAGAGACAAAATCATTCCTTCAATGTGTAAAAATGTGGATGTAGCTCAGGAAATATGTTTCTTGAGGTTTCTTATTGGCTTGCTTGCGCCAACAATTTGATTGCATGATGCTGGTCTACCAGAACTGGTAAAGATTTTTTTTTTTCTAATATCCAATTTTCCTAATAGAAAACAAAAAGCATGGAGGTCTTATATGCAAGGGTCCAAATAAAGAAATATTTAATCCAAACATACATTCTTGATCAAAAAATTAAAAACGGAAAAACAAAAGCAAGCAATAAAATAGAGACAAAAATCTAAAGCTCACCTGGCACATAAACACAGTTAAGCACTATACACGAGCAGCTTGATGCACAATACCAGAGTGACCAATGAAAGGTGAGTTACCTCTTTTGTCGTCTGTGCCCCTCTTTCACATGACCACATCCAACTGGCTCCTGCCTTGCACCATTAGTTACCAGGGAAGGCTGCACTGTCCATAACATTAAACAGATTTGAAAATCTATGCATTGCATATTGCATAATATGATCTATATAAAATTATTAAGACTGCATAATCGTTGCTAAGTTTTTGCAGACTATTTTTATGGATAGTACATGAATGTATTTAGAAAAAAGAACTACAGCACTGGAACTCATGTCTAAAAATAGAGTAATAGCTTGGTTGTCATTGGAAACAATGTGCAATCTGGCAGGTGCTTTTGAAATTCATTCACTAATTGTTTCAACTCTGAGGATAAAATAGAAAAAAGTAAAAAATGTTGTTTATGGAGTCACGTGACCAGTCACTGTCATGCCCTGACTTTAGTCCATTTGTTGTTGCTAAGCAACTGATGATTGAGTTATTCCAGCATTTTGATCTGAAATAACAGACGCTTTGTGTAGCATTTATGCTATTTAAACGAGATCTCTGAAGCACAATGCACTTTATGTGCCAAAGCTCAACATGGCATTAAAAGAAAAGCATCCTTGTATGCACTGTGCAGGCTTTGGCATACCGGGTAAGTCTTTGGACCTCAAATCCTGAGGTTGTGGGTTTAAATCTCACTGCTGTCTCTCCCTCTGTTCCAATTAGCAAAGCAAAAAGAAATGTAGCCAATTTTATCTGAAATTTTGAGTTTCTGGATAAAGGCGTTAGCCATATAAGGAAATTTATATTTTGCTGAAACTTTACAATTATGAGCATTTTAGTGGCATTATTTACATTTCCAATTTCCTTCAAAATCAATTTAGTACTGCGGTGGGCTGGTACCTTGCCCAGGGTTTGTTTCCTGCCTTGCGCCCTGTGTTGGCTGGGATTCGCTCCAATAGACCCCCGTGACCCTGTAGTTAGGATATAGCAGGTTGGATAATGGATGGATGGATGGATGGATCAATTTAGTATTGTTTCCAAATTTAATTTTGCCTAAATACTCCATTTTTCCTGTAATAGTTATAATGGATACTCAAGCTCACCCAGTCAAAAAACATGTTGTTAATGTACAAGTACAGTGCAGGGTCCTGCCTTCCTTCAGTCAACAGAAGATATGGAAGACAGATGGCTTTGAAAAGCATCTTAAAAAAGGTAATATGTCTTAAAGATAACATTAGAAATAGACTTTACTTGAGTGGAGTAAAATATTCATATTTACATACATTTTAATACAAACTTCCTAAAACAGCTCCCACTCTTAATGAACTGATGTTCAGTTCCTTAACATTGCAAACCAAATAAGATGTTGTTTTCACCTACCCAAAGAATTTAAAATGTAAAATTTTGGTTAAACATAAAGACTAAAAAAAATATTTTAGCTAAATAAACAAAACAGCAAAGTGTTACAAGAAATGACAATTGGCATGAAGTGACTTGTGGTTTTTCTTGTTCTTCTTGTTTAATTTTGTTTGTGTTCTTAAATCCTTGTCAAAGTATGTTTGACCGCAAATCCCAAATTAACTTCATGTTTGCATTTCTCTTAAATTCAACTTATCTGACGGACTTGTAATCCATCCAGTGGTGGTTGATGCCATTGCTGCTGGGAAAGACTACATTTGTTGATATGTGATCAAATAAAAACCAGCCTGAATTACAGAACACATTGTAATTTGTTTCTTTAGATAAATTTTGCATGCTTTGCTTGATAAAAAACTTGTGGCTTATATAAACATTCTAGATAGTTGTAAAGGCTTTCAAAAAAATTGAGAGAAATAATAATGAATATAGCACATCCACTTCAAAGGACCACCTTCCCGGTTTATCGAAGGTGCGCTATACCAATCCCAGGATGAGTGGGGTCACAGTCACTAACATCTTGTCTCTTCTGTCACACACAGCAGCAAGAAGACTCCTACTGAGTCCCCAATGGCCAGAGGACTATAAAAGAATGGACACCCTGGAGAAAGGTGTCTCAAATCGTAAACAGGACAGAGCTCCTGAAGACAACCTGATTGATTTCTGTTAAATAAGATGAAAACTTCTTTCAGCTTATCTCCTTTTGTGGCTACTAAATATGCCATCAAGTGTTCTTTTTGCTCATTTTTATTTACATTTGGATTAAAAGGGGTGACCTGGCTGGCAACCTATCACTTTCTTGATGTGAAGACTGTCCTTCTAATTGTCCACATGAGAAAAGTATAATTTACAAGGCGGCATTGCTCTACCTAACTTCCAGTTTTATTACTGGGCAGCAAATATACAGGCGATAAGAACCTGGACACAAATAGAAGAACATACATAGGCTTGGACCGCAATAGAAATAAAATCCTGCAGTACTTCTTTATATTCCCTGCTCTGCGCTCCAATAAACACACGTTATCGGCAAAACACTAATAACCCAATTGTGCTCCACTCACTTAGAATCTGGAACCAATGTAGAAAGCATTTTAAGACGGAGAAGCTTCTATCTGTGGCACCCCTGCAAGAGAACCACCTCTTTCAACCTTCACAAACATATGCAGTTTTTAATATCTGGAAAAAAATTGGAATTAACTTGCTTAGAGATCTTTATATAGACAACGTCTTTGCATCCTATGAACAATTACATTCCAAATTTAACATTCCAGCTACACAATACTTTCACTATCTTCAAATCAGGAACTTTGTTAAACAGAACCTTCCAGATTTTCCTCATCTTGCACCCTCATCCATGCTGGAAAAAATATTGCTCAATCTCAAGGACTTAGACACCATCTCTACAATATATAAAATCATTTTACAATCCCTCCCTTTCAAAGATCCAAGAGGACACTGGGAAAAAGATCTCTCAATTAATATATCAGAAAAGGAGTGGAAAGTAGCAATGCAGAGAATTCACTCGAGCTCCATATCGCAAAGCATACAATTATACAACTCAAAATTATATATCGAGCACATCTGTCTCGACTAAAACTCTCCAAAATGTTTCCAGGGCATGATCCAACCTGCGAACGTTGCAACCAAGCCCCAGCCTCACTGGGTCACATGTTCTGGGCCTGCTCCAAATTAACATTATTCTGGACAAAAATTTTTAATTACCTTTCAGACAGCCTTGGACTCACAATCCCTCCTAACCCATTAACAGCTGTGTTTGGGGTTCTTCCAGAGGGGTTTAAAGTGGAGAAAGACAAACAAATTGTGATTGCATTCACTACACTTTTGGCACGCAGACTTATTCTGATAAACTGGAAGAACCCAAACTCTCCTCTTTTAAGTCAGTGGGAAACCGATGTGTTATATTATTTGAAATTGGAAAAAATCAAATACTCAGTTAGAGGATCCGTACAGACTTTCTTCAAAACATGGCAGGATCTAATCAGTAATATTTTAAAATAAGTTCAGGAAGCACAGAGAACGTATTAATTTAGGTATGTTTACAAATTGGCTTGCTCTCTCTCTCAGGGGTGGGGATCGATCTGTTCTTTAACTTAGTTTTTCTTTTTGTAAAAACTTGATTGCTTTGTATGGATTGCAATAAAATTAATAAAATAAAAAAAAAGAAAAGTACAATTTGCAATTAGAAATGCAAAGAAGAAGAAGTGACTCTTTTAATATTTAAAGACATTATTCATTAGCATTACAAAAAAGAAAATGGCTAATTGTGCAAAAAGGACATTCTGCAGAGAAATCAAGGCTGTCATGGCTGCCAAAGGTGCCTACTAAATGCTGACTTGAAAGGGGTGAATACTTAGGTGATCAATTATTTTGTGCAGATCTGTTTTCACTTTGTCATTGTTGATCAGAGTCAAAAAAAGCAAAATTAAATTCACTTTGATTTAATCTAATATATAAACGTCTATGCATGGAAGTGCATGTGTCTGTCCGGCCTGGAAATGAGAGGTGGAGTCAGGGTAAGGGCTCCACCTCTGAGCAAACAGAAAACTCGCTTAGCCGCTAGCAAACACAAGCGAGTCCTGCACGTCAGGAAAATGAAACCTCTGAAGAAAGACAAAGTCGTTTAGCCTACGAACATCGGCTAAATGGTGTCCGTTTTACTTTTTCGCCTGCCGCTAATAATATAAGTGAGGCCTGCACGTCAGCAAAATGAAACCTATGAAGAAAAACAAAGTCGCTTAGCCACTAACATCGGCAAAACGGTATCCCTTTTACTTTTCCTCCTTTTTTTTTAAATCACTATTCCTGTTTGGCCCATATTGATTTTTTGTGCTTAGAGATACCATTTTTTTAATAAATCAGTATTCCTAACTAGTCCTACATTGGTATTTCTCTGCCATATATTTATTTTGTGTTTTTTGCTGTATTTTCAATTATTAATTTTCATATTGTAATGCTATTACTATAATGTTTGTAGTTGTATACTTTTGCTTTAAATGGTAGTTTATTCCTTGTATTCTGTGAATGGCCCCCCATGGGATTTGGGCACTCTGCTCTCATCATTCCCTCTGTCTGTTTTTTTTTACAGATTTTATTTGAAAAAAATACTTTTCATACAATCAAGACTTATTTTTACAACAATGGAAATAACAGCAAGAGCAAACCTTTAAAAATAACAAAGAAAGGAGGGTGTGCTTTCCCCAGATATACCTGTAAAAGCTTGTTCTAAACTTTTATTAATTAGATTTTTTGACCAGATCCTCTAAGTGAGATTTTTTTCCCCCAATTTCAGATAGTATATAACATCAGTTACCCACTGACTTATGACAGGTGGGCTGGGATTCTTCCAGTTGAGCAAGATAAGTCAAATATTTTGTCCACAATGATTTGAATTTGGTGCACACCCAAAACATGAGGCCCAGTGATGGTGGAGCTCAGTTGCAACGTTCACAGGTTGTATATAAACTGATCTGCTTAAATAAATGGGAAGGTGTCTAGTGTAATATTGTGTGCAAGAGAGTTCACTGGAAACTGCACCATTTTATTCAAATTAATTTTAAAAAATTTGCTAGTGCATTAAGGACTTTTGTGGGTCTGATATATATGCAGTACCATATCATCTGCATATTGTGATATTTTCTGTTCAAGTCCATCTCTGGTAAGCCCTTTTATCTCTGACACATTTCGAAAGTAAATGGCTGATGGCGATTACAAAAAGCAATGGTGATAGGGGCCATCCATGTCAAGTACCATGTTCTAGTTTGAACAAGCTTGAAATAATGTTAATACAAACAGAAGCTTCTGGACTGGTATAAAGTAGTTTGATTCATGCACATATGTTAGGGCCAAACCCAAATTTGTGCAATATGGTGATAGGTAGTCCCATTCAACCATGTCAAACGCGTTTCTGTATGCATGGATAATAAGATTTCTGGTGTTTTAGATTTTATGGGTGAGTGTATTATATTAAACTAACGTCGAAGGCTATAACCTAAGTGTATGCCTTTAATAAATATTGTTTAGTCTTGTGAAATTACATAAGGAAACATTTTCTCAATTCCTCTAGAACTTTGGAGAGTATCTTAATATCATTATTCAATATTGGTCTATAAGATGCACATTGTAGCAAGTCTTTATTTTTCTTTGGAGACAGTAATTCATGCTTGGTGAAAAGTTTGGGGTAGAGTTTTGTTGTCTCTAACTCCTATAAACATTGATAATGACAGCAGAGTTAATTTATTTGAAAAACGTTTTGTACAATTCAACTGGGTAGCCATGAAGACATGCTTCTTTTTACTTTGGAGTGAGTTTTTAGCATCCAGTAATTCTGGGAGTGTCAGAGGTTTGTCCAGTTCCTATGCACTAAGAGTATCTAGCTATGGAATTTGTAATGCATTAAAAACTCATTACATTGCATTTAACCTTCTTTAAACCAAGTAGAATATAAGGACTTATAGTACTCTCTAAATGTGTGGGTTCTACTTCTGTGGTTACTGATTTAATTTAGATCTGTGTTGGTAGTAATATTTATTGCGTTAAAAACTTTGTGCATGTGGATTTATTGTGTCAAGATTTTATTAGCCTTCTCTCTGTGTTTAAAGTAATAATGTCACAATTAAAAGATGATCTGTCCCATTTCTTTTATTTTCAATTGGTTAAATTCTGATGGCAGAACCCGTCTTTTCCTATAAAGTGCCTCATTTGGAGACCCGGCATATTCTTCATCTATTCTGCTGATATCACTCATTAACTCTGACGCCTTCTTGGTTTCCAATTTATTTTATGTGAGAGATATGAAATAATCTGTCCTCTTAAAAAAGCCTTCAGAGTTTCCCAGAGTATTCCTGCAGAGACCTCTGAGGATGCATTTGTCTCTAAAAAAATAATCAATTTACTTGGAGATGACTTCTGTACAATTCTCTTCAGCTAATGGTAGGGGGTTAAGAAGCCAGCTATAAAATGATTGTGTGGGGCATAGTGATTTAAGGTTCATGGTCGAAGTTAACAATACTGTCATACTTGCAAGATTTGATAGTGGACAATAAATTTTTATTATAAAGAAATAACCAATTCTTGAGTAACTGTGATGAACTGATGGGAAGAAGGAATATGCTCTTGAGTTTGGAAAAATCTCTATAGTTATGTTGCCCTTAGAATTAGATACTATTTCTGATATTACAAATTCAATCATTTTATATATGAAGATTCTCACACCTCTAGTTTTCCTTGTATAGCTAGAGCAAAAGATTTGGCCAGTCCAATCTCTTTGTAACCAAAGCTGACTCTTACTTATTATGTGGGTCTCCTGTATAAATACTATCTTGATATTTAGACCTGTTAAGTGAGAAAATAGTTTTTTTCTCTTTAGATCATGATTGAAACCTTCAACATTCCAGCCAACAAATTTCACTGTTTGGTCAGAGAGAAACCGCTTCTGAACTTTTTAGGATATTTTGTAATCTTAAGTAAAGCTTTGATTATATATTATTCCCAAGTATTATGGCTAAGGAGTCAATTATTACGGTGCCATTTATAGTTGTTTGGGTCAAAAGGATAGATAAGAAGTAACTTGCTCCCCCCCAAGCACTCCCTCAATTTGCCTCCCCAAGTGAGACTAAACCACATTTCACGAAGTCCCAGTCCTGTGACATGCCTAGAGACAGAGCATGTCCAAAACAAAACAAACCCCCAGCAGCAGTGCAAATAGGATTCAAATTAAAGTTAAGATATCTTATAGATAGCACAGTCCAAGTACAATAAACCTAGAGTATGATATTAAATAGTCCCCTTAGGAAAAAAAAGAGAGAGATCTTATAATATTACAGTCAGGATGCAATGAACCTGGGGTATGATGTTAAACAATCCCCTTAGGAAGTAGAAACAAAATGAAGATATCTTATAATAGTATAATCTTTATGCAAAAAAAAAAAAAGACTATGATGTTAAACAACACCCTTAGGAAATAAAACAAGGATTTTTTTAATGGTTACAAAAACATATTTAATAGAATCAATCTTTCAATCTCACATGGACACTGATAATTCTTTTTCTGAAAGCCCAGTTTTTAATTGCAATAACTGCAACCCACATAGGCAAGCTAGTAGTTCTAATAGTAATCAGTTCTTTTTTCTATCTTCAAGCTGAGTACTGATTTTATTCATTTTTTGTGCATTTTATCTCCGATGTGATCACAAAATCCCAATAAACCCATTTCTTCTCTAAATTGCAGAAGTTACCTAGATTAAAAGCCTTTGGGATCATTTTGTACTTTAGTCTGCATTACCTTTTATATTGTGTTCTGGTGTAAAATATTATATTGGAGTAGACAATAAAGATATGCAGCTCATTGGTGTTGAGAAGTGCAGTGATGAACCTTGTGGTGCATATTCACAGTAACATAGGTCTACTAGAGTTAGTTGTGCCAAATGCTGATCAGCCTGTGCCTCTCATTGTCACATTGAGCTCCTCAACGCTTGCTGCCACTGCCTTGGGATCAGCATTAGATTATGCTCTCAAGATTACCAGATCACCTCTTTGATTTGGTTGTGTTTTAGGTATTTGTTTAGGAGGCTTACTATGCTTTATGCTCTGGAAGGCTTTTCTAAAAGTTTTTAATTTTGGAATATCTTTAAAAATTAAGACAAAGTAATGCTGTCGGTGGTGTACTCATGTGTGACATCTATATTTGTTTGATTTAGTTACAGATACTCTCAATAAATAACAGTGTAATGTTTACTCTTCATGGAAAGAATTAGGATTAAATATGATTTTATTTCCTACAGTTCTTGTCCCTGACTTAAAATTGCCATGTTATGCCACAATATATCAATTGTCAAGCCCTGCACTACTTTGCCTGTTCATCATCTTGTCTTTTTCAGTTGTAATAATCCCTTCATTACTATAAGGGAAAAGGATGTCATAGCATTAGTAAAATGTGAAAAAAACAATTTAATTTTCTTTATAAGGAATGGTCCAACAAATCTGGCAAAATATACTGATTCTGTGCTAAAATCAACAAGCTTCTGTTTAATCTTTTTGACGTCTCAGTATAATATGAGAGGCTGCTTTATTTTGCACTGCTTTCTCACATATCTCTTGGAATTGGGTAGATTAATGGTGTTGAGATTGATCTAATATGAAATATAAATATTGTACTGTACAATGGATTTAGGTATGGCTCATTCATTGTAATGAGAGTGAAAAAATCAATAAAATTAAATAAAAAAGAGAGAAAAAATGCAACTAGAATGTAGAAACCTAAGGTTAGACTTCCGTAACAGCTAAGGTCTACCTGGGAACATCCATCCATCCATCCCGTGATATCCTAACTACAGGGTCACGGGGGTCTGCTGGAGGTAATCCCAGCCAACACAGGGCTCAAGGCAGGAAACAAACCCCGGGCAGGGCACCAGCCCACCGCAGTACCTGACACACCCTACATCTTCCTCCAATCAGGTGCAGTGTCACTATTTTAAACCTTTATCTGTACCCCCTATCACGTGTACTTGTTTGCAATCAGCAAACAATCGTGTCAGCTGCTCATTTACCACTCAGCAATGTTACACGGTCAACTTTCATTCTGTCTTGTCTTTCTCTACATGTGTGTTCTCTCTGCTGCCAACCTTCTAAACTCACTGCTCTAATCTTTTCTTCCTGCAGCGGTGTCAGGCTGCTTCAATTTGAATATGTGCCTGGGGTTAATATAGTGGCATCAGATTCGCACTTCAGGGTATTACCAGCTCAAGCCTGGAGACATCTTCTGACTTGTAGGCCTCCCAATTAGTGGGCAGACTTGCAAGAAGACACCGGTGCGACTTGGCCCTGGCAATGCATTCTCCCTCGCTAGAGTGCTAAAACAACAGGTAACTTTTACTGCTATAACTATTCAAACCTTTGTGATAAGCCACAAATAATTCAATTATTATTATATTATTCTTCTATTCTACAATTCTTTTAAATTGTCTGCAGGCTGAGCTTATCACATTAGGCTCTAAAAAATGAAATATTAACCCAGCTATAAGTTCTTAAAATTTAAACTGATATCTGTCATTTTATAATATTAAAAAGAATACAAGCTTTATTTCAGTTCAGTAGATTAACAGATAATAGTGCAGGGATCAGCAGTACTCCCTAGCAGCTCTAGAGACCTACTCCAAATTACACTCTTGTTTGAACTGAGACGTGGTCACTGTCTGTATTGATTTGTCAAATTCTCTACCTGTCTTTTGACAGTTAACCTCAAAGTGGAGAAGTTGAGAAAATAAGAGAACTAAAATGAAAATGTAAACCATGTACAGGTTTCCCCCCACTGTACAAAGAAAATGTGTTCCTAAGACAACTTTGTAAGGTGAACTTCCATTAATTTAAATGGAAAAAAATCCCATAGCCTCAAAAACTAAACAATAGATTTGCTCAAATACCACTTAAATACATGAAATTATACACAGTTAGTTTGACAATAACATTAGTCATTAAAAAAAGCCCTAATAAGATCAAAACCCTTACTTATTAGGTGGGGTCAGCTACCCCAGAGAAGTCGGTGCAGCAGACGGCCACTTATGGACAGGATGGGGTTTGCCAGTCTTCCACAACTTTCCAAGGGTGGAGCAATTTATGGCATGTGTGATTTAAACAGCGTTTATTAAATGGTCCAGTGTTCTGGTAGTATGAGATGTGTGACGAATGCCTGTGTGAGAAAAAACTCGGAATGATGAGGAGTTGAAGGGCTGGGGGGACAGCTGAGAACAGCTGGATGGAGCTAGGAGAACCTGTGTTAAGAAAGTGGCAGGAATGCTGGAAAGGGAGTTGTAAGTAACTGTCCACAAGTCTGTAGGTGCACCATAGAGTCTGGACCAGGGTCATTGTGAGCATACATGAATTGCAGACAAGCTCAGTTGAGTTTCAACTTGTCTGCCTGCATATTTGCAGCTGTGAAGGTGTTCCCTGTTGCCCTAACAGCAAGACAATGTAGCCATGTATCCATGTTTAATCAAACAACAAATATTCCTGTTTGCATAAGGTCCTGAACTACTCATTCTATGTGGTGTGCCTGTCTCTTCCTCTCCTATCGGTGCTCGTTATAATATTATTGGGTTAACTGATTATTCTATCTACTTAGAGATTTGAGGACCCAGATGCCAGATTACCTCTTTTTTTCTTTCTCTGATGTCAATTACAGTTAATTCTCCTCTTTCTGAATGGCTGCACCAGCTTCCTGCTTTGAACGTCTTCTTTTTCTTTCATTGTCTCTCTACACATCCAAAACAGGTCCTGAGGGAAATTAAGCTGCATTATTAAATTGGTCTGTTCACACCTTGTCTAATGCTTCTAGCATGCAATGAGCCTAAGAGCTTTTGTGACGTTGTAAAACGCTCATTTTTATTCCAGAAATAATTGAGGCAAGCATAGAAAGGTCCATACAGTAAGTCAAATATTATTAGTCTAAAAGGTCTTTCAGTGGCCAAATGTTTTTACCTTTTCTCTTCACAAGAACAAAGTCCCAGGTGCTGAGGGTATACTAACGTAAATTAAGCCAGGTAAGATCAATATGTAATAAACCTGCCCATAAGCCTTCACTACACATATGGGAACACTGGGTAATAAGAGAATTTGGAAATCAATAGAGCTCTACTTGTTTTAGGAAAAAAAAAGCGCATAGTAAAAATAATAGACAATCATTTTTAAATCGTGTGTAGTATTCCTCCAGGTAAAAGTGTTTTTAGTTTGAAGGCAATGAATCAAGTTGTTGAGGATTCAGAACACAGCTTTAGACATATTGATCTTTGTGTTCTTCAGCAGCTAAATCCAGAGGGGTTTGTCAATAGAGGTGAGTTATAAATACCATTAGGATAGCCACTTGCCGAAATAAAACAACCACTTGATGTTTCTTGTTACTAAAGTCATCTCATTAGCTTTCTGCCTATAACCAAAAGAAGCACTATCATTTTTTAGACACTAGATTTTACTTCCGCTTCCTTTGGACTATTTTCCAAGCACATCACATCTATGATAAAATGTATGCTAAACCCAATATGACTGGTCATAAATATAATGTGGTTGTTGTTCACTTTGTAAAAAATAGAGTAAGAACATTTATGGATTAAACTGGACTTGCCCTGTCCAGTACAGGGTCTTAGACACTTTGGAATTTTCCCACCAGTGTCAACCACCAATCCTTAATGGATGACAGGATAAATAACCAACAACCTCACACATGCTAGATAAATTCTGGATTATGTGCACGTCTTTAGGACATGGTGAGAAGCCACGGCATCAGGAAAAATATTACACAGACAAAGGGAGACGAATCAAACTACACAAAGGCAGTAACTGTTTATGATTTGCACCAAGGTCTCAGGAGCTGCAAGGGAACAACATTTTCCAGTGTACCACCATGACAAAGACTTAGTGGGAAAAAAATGGAAAAAACAGGTTACTAAATAGTATTGTAATGACTGTCATTAAAAACTTGAACAATGCTTTAACAAAAGAATCCCTGAAGCCTACGAAACAACTCGTAATACCGGCCCACCTTAAATCCCTTTGCACCTCTACCAGCATCTTTTGTTTTGTAAATGTGTTGATCAGCACAAGCAGTAAGCAAACTGCTATCCCATTACCCCCCACGACGGAGCTCAATTCGAGCAAAAAGCTCTCCCAGCTCAACCCTTGTTTATCTCGGTATGAGGTGCCTGGAGAAGTATTGGGTAAATAAAATATCTTTATTCGGAACGCATGAATTTCATGCATGTTCTGTGTCTACAACAATCTATGTAAGTGTAGGATGACAGGAAATATGAGAAATGCAAGAAATGTTGAACACATACCTAAAACACAAACTTTTTTCATGTTTTAGAACTAACTAAAAAATTTTGACATGAAGTTTTATAATGTGTGAAGACGGAAGTCCAAATATCAAATAAACACTTTCTCAAAAGGTACATGTATAACAAAACAAGTGTCCTTTTACTCAAGAACTAGACATTAAGCCCATTACAATAATGGGCGCTAGAACAGTAGTGCATAAACATTAGTAGGAACAGTCTATATTAAATGGCAAGGGACCTTCTATGTGGCTGTAATATGTGTCACTGTATTGTGTGCCTTTAATTTTCTCTCTCAGTAATACTGGTTTGTATTTACGTAAAATACCTGTAATTTTGTCTGACAGTAATACAGTGGAACCGCTGTTCACGACCATAATTGGTTCCAAAACTCTGGTTGTAGCCCGATTTGGTCATAAACCGAAGTAATTTCCCCCATAGGATTGTATGTAAATACAATGAATCAGTTACAGACCGTATAAACTGTATGTAAATATATATTATTTTAAGTTTTTAAGCACGAATATAGTTAATTATACCATTGAATGCACAGCATAATAATAAACTAAATGTAAAAACATTGAATAACACTAAGAAAACCTTGAACAACAGAGAAAACTAACACTGCAAGAGTTTGTGTTATAGCCTTACGACCCGCTCGCTAAAAACACTTTTTTTTAATGAGTTTTAAGCACAGGGAAAAAATGAACATTTGAAAAATCCGTAATTTAATAAACAACCAAGAAAAGTAACATTGCAACAATGCACACATGTGCGCCTGTGTGTCTCTCTCGCGAGCCTGGGTGTGTGTGTTTGTCTCTCTTAAGCGCGTGCCACTGTGTCTGTGTCTCTCTTGCCTTTGTGTGTGTGCGTGCGTGCGTGCGTGTGTGTGTCTCTCTCTCTCTCTCTCTCTCTCTCTCGCACTCCTGTGAGTGTGTGTCTGTCTCATGCGCGCTTGTGCGTGTGTGTCTGTCTCGCGTGCGCCTGCGTGTGTGTGTCTGTCTGTCTCGCTCGCGCCTTTGTGTGTGTGTCTGTCTGTCTCGCGCATGCCTGTGTGTGTGTCTGTCTGTCTCACGTGTGCCTTTGTGTTTGTCTGTCTCACGCTCGCCTGTGGGTCTCTCGCGCGTGCCTGTGTGTCTGTCTGTCTCTCGCACGCCTGTGTGTGTGTCTTTCTCTTGCGCGCCTGTGTGTGTGTGTCTTTCTCTCGCGCACACACCTGTGTGTGTCTCTCTCTCTGAACACACAGGGAATGTACAGGAAGAGACTGAACACGTGCCGTGTGGCCCCGCGAATGCGCACTTCAACAGAAGACACACACACACAGACACCTGGATGCACACAGGGGTTTTATTAAAGAGGATATAACTAAAGAAAAAGAATTCAGGTTAGGGTAGATCACTGACGCTACCAATTTGGTGGTACAGCGGTAAAATCTGCTGACTTATAATCAAGACATTGTGGGTTCAATCCTGGCTGCTTCCCAGAATTAGCATTTTGAGTCGTGAGCTGCTCCTAATTTTACTACTGCTCTTTCTATTATCCAATAAAAACATATATTCGATTTGAGTCTGTAACAGCCGATGTAAATTTATAGTACTTGTAAAGGTTAGCTATTTTTTTTTTTATTGAGTTTTATTCTCTCAGTCACGTTCACGCTCCCACCGATCTGACATTCTGTTTGCAAATAAACTATAACAGAGGTGAACCCTTAAAGCGAAGATGAGCAAGACATGCCGAGCTTGCCAAAGTATCATGCAAAGTTCCATTTATGATTATGTTTTGTGATGGTCTTTATATAAAAAAAACATTTATATATTACTTATATAAAAACCACATGAAATGTTATTTATCTGTTTACCTTGTTTTATTTACCTATCTTCCTGCAGCGTAAAGTCACAAGTAGACTGCAGAGCTTCCTGTGCTTGATCAACACGGGCATGCTGACAAAGTATACCTGTATGTGTAATGCCACTAAAAGTGCAGCTGTATACTATTCAGTACGCAAGCGATTCTCCATGCTAGTATTTAGATCTGACGGTGTATGTGCCCAAAAAAAGTAGTCTGACTGCATTATTATACCATTGCTTGTGTACTGAATTTTGTCATTAGTACTAAAACATGAAAAAAGTTTGTGTTTTAGGTATGTGTTCAACATTTCTTGCATTTCTCGCATTTCCTTTCATCCAACACTTAGATTGTTGTAGACACGGAACACATGAAATGCATGTGTTCCAAATAAAGATATATTTACCATATACAACTCCAGGTACATCAGACTGAGATAAACAAGGCTTGAGCTGTGAGAGCTGAGCTCCGTCGGTAGGGGATGGGATGGCAGCATGCTTGCTGCTTGCTGCTTGTGCTGATCGACACATTTATAAAACAAAAGATGCTGATGGTAGAGGTTCAAAAGGATTTAAGGTGGGCTGGGATTGCATGTTTTATCATAGGCTTCAGGGGCCTCATGTATAAACGGTTTTCCACGTTCAAATCGCAATGTATAAAACCTACGCTTGGCGTAAAGCCGCGCATTTTTCCACGGTACCTCATACCATGTCATACGCAAGTTCTCCAATTGGTTTTTGACTTTATAAATACACTGAAACTAACCGCATATTGTTTGTTAGTGTAATGCATCTGATTGTAATTAACTTGTAACAATATAATGGTCCAAGGAATAGCCATAGTATTCCAAATACCATAACTGCTTTAGCATTGTTACTCTCACTGCACCTTCTTCTTCTTCTTCTTCTTCTTCTTCTTTCAGCTGCTCCCGTTAGGAGTTGCCACAGCGGATGATCTTTTTCCATATTACTCTCACTGCACCACTCGGAGTATTTATATCACTGCATCTGAGTGTTAATCATAGCAGCAGATGATCAGAAAGGGAATTATCGGTATACAGCATTAAGCACACGCTGTCTAAGCCACGACAAAATGTTTCAAAGACTTTCCTGTACGGACCTCGCGATTCAGAAACAGTTTCATCCCAAGAACTATAAACACACTCAATCAATTGCTCCTTGTAGAACTGTTTGTACTTATAAGTACAATTACCTCACTGTAAACTTGCACTACAGTTATAATATTGCACAACCTGAGCCACTTTATAAAGTGCGTATTTACATATAATGACAATATCATTTTTAAGATGAAATGCAGCAAAATATGTTTATTATATTATACAGGGTAAAACTTTAACTTCATTTAAATAATCTATATTTTTCACTGGGACTGGCGTGAAGGATAGAATAATTAAACATGTACTACGAAGATAGTTCAATGTTCCTTAAAAGTTTTGAAGAATCGCGCTCCAAGCTTACAGATGGCTTAATGTCTATGACAGAGCTGATTGTGTGGCAATCGATTACTTGGAGAAAGAAAAGCAAGGACTGCAAGGGCGGACACGCCAATATATTTTGAATATAAAACAGAAAGAGAAAATAACGACACAGCTAAAAACGCAGCGGCAAATTTCAATAAAAGATAAACTCTTGTGTCATGAGCACGAGGCGGCTATGCAGTGTCCACAACAGACGTGGCCATCCACTGTGCATAAGATACCATATTGACATTGGCGGGCGAAGGAGCCACCGATTTTTCCTCTGCTCAGGGCCACCACAAGCCTAGAGCCGCCCCTGAGTACTGCTGCAATAAATAATTTCATCAAAGGTCGCGCACAATCACTGCGCACTGCGCGCACTACTCCTATCATCGTGAAAATGATATCACGTATGCATCTCAGTATTTTAGTTATTCAGAGAGTTGTAATATCATGAATGTAATGGATTCTGTTTACAGTCAGAGGAAAAGAGCCGGTTTAAGAAGCAAGTAGTGATTCACACGCATAGAGCACATAGAAGATCAAATACAAAACAAAGCATTTAACGTGCTACTTTAATTACGATGTGATTTGAGAAACTGGTTAATTAAACGATTTTAAGATGATGTTTATGATATTCTACTTTAATGACAAAATAAACTACATGATTAAAGTGGAAATTTCGAGATTGAAGTTGACATTTCGTGCTTTTTCCCCACTGTGTGCCTTTTTTTTCTCTGTACCCTAATAAGCTTTCATATGAGAGTCAGAAGGTGGGCTACAACTCGCCTTTTCATGGCGACTTTGATATCTGAGCTTTTAAGTTTCTCCAACATGCTATGTCACTCGATCAGCTTCCTTTTGTTGATTATACCACGGTTTAATTAAGCAAATAGTACGTTTTTCCTTTGCCTCCACTTGGTATTCGCTGAAATTCTTATATTTTCCCCTGTACTTTTCCAATTGTCTTTTCATAGAAGGCTGAGCTTAAGGGCGATTTATATTGATTTGCATATTCAAAGAGGCGTAATTCTGGGAGGTACATAAGGCATGTGCATGAGCGTTACTTTTCACGCTGACCGGGATTTATGTAGTGGAAGTACATGGAAGCTAGAATACGCACAGATTCCTGCATCTCGATTTTTCTGTGCGTAAGCACATTTCGGCTTTTTCTGCTTACGTCATGTTATAGTGCGAATTCTACGCACGGCGTTATGCATGAGGCCCCAGGGATTTTAATGTTAAACAGTAATTCATTGCTATTGCTATTCGTTTGTAATTTGTCATGTTCTGTGATGTACTTCATGAGGATCTGAAATAAATGGTCTTGCCACCAATGACTTTGGTCTTCTCTCAAAACCTTTCCCTAGCACTTAAAAATATACTCAGAAGACCCCTTTCATTGGAAGAGAGGGCAATCTAGTATAGGAATGTACTTTGTGAATGTAACAATAAGGATGTTAAAAATGTAACTTCAAAAAACAAGTAATATTGACAATAATGGGAATTCAATGTAAAATGTGAGTAGGTCTTAGCTGTCCATGTCACTGAGGATCTCTCATGGTTCATCAGCACCCCCTCTCCTGTTAAGAATGCTCAATAGTGCCTTCACTTTATAACAAGTTTGAGGAAAGTCAATTTGTTATTCCTAAATCTTCACCTGCTTCTACAGATGCATAATGAAGTGGAAACTGACAGGTTGCTTCACACTCTGGTATGGCAACTGCACTGTTGCAGACCACAAGGCCCAGTGGCTTGTAGGTCAAACGACTCACATCGTCATTGCGCCCACAATCCCATGCTATACAGGATGTTAACAGCAAGAAGTTCTGAAAACATCTTATAGTTTTTTCCAGACCACACATACCATAACAACAAACTGTTTGTCCCCCACACATCCAGCTAGCAATGGCATAACCTTCAATGGCATACCAGTGCTGAATGTTTAATGTAATAATGTTGCATATGTATTCATATTTACTTCTGTTGTTTATTGTTACTGCCTTGTTAAGTCCTTTGAGTTTGCCATGTCATTGGACTGTATTGTCACTTTTATATTTTTTTAATTTTCTGCACCAGTGGTCTAGTAACAAATACTTTTCAATGTAATGTAAAATATAAAGGCAATAAATTGAGTTGAATCTGATTAAAAAGAAAAAAACAGAAAACTAGAGTGCAGAAAATGTGTAGGTATAAAATAAGGAATTACTTTTAAAACATTATTAGTATGCAGGTGAAAGAATAATATTTTTTTTTAAAAGACAATTACAAATACATTTACAATAATAATACCCGAGTCCTGCATAAAGCATTCTCTTTGAATAGTCTGAATGTTCTCATTATTGTTATGTGCATTTTCTCCAGCTTTCTTTCATACTTCAATTACTTTAAATTGCCCCAGTAAGAGTGAGTGGAATTCTGTGTTTGAGTGAAGCATGCAAAAAACTGGCATCCAATCCAGGGCTTTCTTGCACCTTTCACTGATTCAACTTCATATGAACGTCAACAGGAAAATGCTGGTGTAAAAAATGAATGTTAGAAGTGGAAGACTAAATAAATGAAATGAAAACTCGGCACAGTATTGACCCTATGTGTTTGACTGCTGGTATGTGTAAGAGTGGGCCTTGTTATGGATCGTTGCTCCATCCAAGAGTTGGTTTCCAGCTTGCACGTAGTCTAGCTAAAGCCAAATGTATATGTCTGGTGACAAGCATGAGTGATTTTTTCCTTAAAACTGTGTGGGAACATTTGGCTTACTGAGTGCCACATTTGAAAACCAATCCAATACCTAATGAAGGTGGCACTCAAAGTAAGGGTGAAGATTTTGAACTGCAAAGATCAGAGATGTTCTCATTAACCTGGTCCCACAGAGAGAAAGCTTCTGCTTATAATGAATTTTCTATATTCAAAAACTCAGACATATAAATGTGAGTTGCATGTGCAAAGATCACATTGTATGTTTTAAAAATAATCAGTGCTGTCTTTAGAATCAGACTACACACTGGCATTCAGCAGCATCAATAGATGAATGGTAAACAGGAACAATACATTGATACAGATGCTGTGTGTGCTGTATGTTGATCACTGTTACAATAGTGTAGGAGTCGATGTAAGCTTAAAAGCATTGCCAGCATATAGAAATGGTGTGTCACACTCCATCAAAAGGACTGCTGTTAAGTGAGATTATAACAAAGAGCCACATGAGATGCCAATTTTAATACTCAAAACACCCAAATCAACAAATCTGTCTAACACCAGTAGATTCACAGATGAAGCTGCACATCATCCACAAATAATGTAAGAAATGTAACATTACTATCAATTGGAAATGCTATGACAAAATAGTGTTTTAACACATTGTATATTCATAGACCACACTGCTTAATTCCACACTCTATTTGCTATTCTTATGTCATGTAGTGATGCAATAGTTAAAATGACAGAAAGATATGATAGCAAAGAGAGGCACTTCTCTAACGTGCAAAGCCCAGTAGCTGCGGTGGTTTATATGCGTGTGTCTGTCTATCTGTCTCTAATGTCACAGCGCTCATTACAACATGCAGATTAATTATTAAGCTTCAGTTACCTTGTGCTACATGGAACTTCTGAATGGATAACAGCAATTTTAGCATTTTATTTACTCTCTGCATCAAGTCTACGGTGAAGTGGTGGCCCTGAGGCTAGGAATTTAAGCCAGCAATTGGAAGGTTGCCAGTTCGAATCCCACAAATGCAAGAAATGACCCTACTCCGTTGGGCCTTACTTTTTCTGACATTAATATGCATCTCGTTTTCTGCATGATGTCTATAATTCACTATCATTTGCTGTCTCCATGAAACCCCAGCTTTGTTTTAAAGTGCCTGGACTGAAGAAATTGGGTTTTGGTGTTTTAGCAAGAAGACTTGTGGGTGTAGCCTTTGCAGATCAGGATTCCACCTCCATTCACTACACACTTTTTAACAGGTTGTCCCCAAGTCAAATGAGAATACACATCTGGCCACCCGAGACTAACTTGCAACCCCAGTACTGTCAAAATGGGTTTCAGTTCTCTATGGGAGGATGGTTAGTTTTCTCTTTAAGATCACAATTTTCTGTTTTTGCACTTCCCGAACAGGTCCTGAAAGGTTTTAAGTTCCAATATTAAAATGTTCAATGAAATCTTGTCTAATGCTGCTTGCATGCAGTGACCTATTATGATGCAGTAAAACACAACTTTATTCAAGAAATAATTGAGGCCAACGTAGAAAAACCTATATAGTATAATAAATCAAATATTAATAGACTGAAAGGTCCTTGTGACCTTGGTGTAATGAAAGGGCTTGTGTGCCCCTCTATGCCTTAGAGCTATGCTGTCAGGCACCATGTGCTCCAGGTAGAATTATGCTTAGAAAATTGGTTTAAGATGAGAGTCAGAAAAATAAGAATACAAGTGCTGACTTCCATGATGGGTCTCAGTAAATCTCATTCTGCATTGGCTATACCAAGCCCTACTGGTGGTTGTGAGGTTTATTGGCAACCCAAACAGCTGAGATGGGCTCTGCATAAAGAGGTCACAGATGTGCACACTATGTGGACTCCTCACCTAAAAAGTAAAGAGTGTGGGTCAAAGCTAATGTCAGTCTAGTGATACAGTAGGTATGGGTGGGACCTACTAGATGTTTGCAGTGGATGATGGTCCTGAGATGTGTAATTTCATTCAATTCATTGTTAATATACCTTTTAGTAAAATGAGCAAAATTATTGGCTGCTGGTCCTACAGGAACAAAAAGCAAAAAAGTGTTGTGGCAATATTAGATAACAACAGGAAAGCCATCTCAATAACCAAATTCAATAGATAGCAATAGTGATTCAACCGTATCAAATACAAAATAAACAAATATATGCCATGCAAGAAACAAGCAACATGTATTTAACAGGACATGGACCACAAATAATATTGAAGTAGTACAAATTCATTGGTTTTTGTAGGTGTTTATATAATGGAGCAATGTGAGAAATACCAGCCCAATACAGTTAAACCTGTCTTAATGCTAAATATTAAATGGGTAAAATATGAGTAAACACTAGAATGGCACGCAACCTAATATTACAATTATAATTCAGTTTTCTTTTATAATAAAGGATTAGCAATTTCAGTTTCAACACGATGATCAAAGGCCCTGAATAACATTAACAAGAGGAAATTAACATTAAAGGGAAGAACTGACACATTTAAACTCTCAAGTAAATCTGAAATGGACCCGTGAAGCACAAGAAGAAACCTCACAAAAACAAAACATATTAATAGAAATAAACAAAGAGTTCTAACCATGCTAAACCTGGACAAACATCAAATCCTAGAGAGTTTATTTTGGAAGAAGACCCTAGAATTACTAGCAGTTTACCCAACAGGAACAGCACAGATCACCAAAGGAACAGCAAGTGGTACGTAAAACTTCACTTCAAATAAACGGATTGTGTTAAAAAAATGCTTTAATTGCCTCACATTTTTATGCAATCGTTTTGTTCAACCCACTGAATTAAAGCTGAAAGTCTGCATTTCAACTACATCTGAGTTGTTTCATTTAAAATTCATTGGGGTAATGTACAGAACCAAAATTAAAAAACAGTTGTCTCTGTCCAAATATTTATGGACCTAACTGTATATCTAACTTACTCTTAACTATGTCCAAATCAAATGCCATCTGAAACATTTAGTATTCAACACAGTGGTGTCTACTTGGGCTGATTTCCAAAAGCAAGGATTTATTGCACTGGTAAGCTTCTTGTAACATCCTTGCTGTGTGACTTTCAACCATTAACCTGATTGTTCATATGCATTAGCAAGTGTGCTGTGGAAGTCTGATTTAATCTGTCTTGGAATGGTGTTTACAGCATATTGTGGTAGTACCATAGCATATGAAGTGGGTCTGGCTCTGTTTTTTAGCACATCCTTTCTGAAATCCCCACTCTTTCCAGAACATTTGCCAGCTTTCCTGGTGTCAACAGAATGACTCACAGACATCATGAAGGTTTGGGGCAGCTACCCGTATGTTGTCCCACGGCTGCAAAATGAGTTTATTTGAACAGAGATGTTCACAGATTCGAGTCCAAAACAGAACTGATGTTATTGAGGTAAGATGACAGTTTTAAAAGTCAGTAAAGGAAATGACGTCAGAAGTGAGCCAGAGGTGATGTTATCAGTACCGGAAGTGACATCATTGTCGGCGCTGGAACAGGAAGTGCCGTCATCAATGGCACCGGAAACTGGAAGTGATATTGTTGGAACCAGAATTGGTGTCATCATTGGCACCAGAAAAAACGGAAGTGATATCATCAATGACACCGGTACCCTGCGGGATTTCCTATGGATGGTCTGCAAGAGACTGAGAGAGACAGTCAGTGCACCTCATTGCTCCCTGGTCTGGCATGGAATTACTATCATTTGGTCCTTTCAGCTTTTTCCCAATCGCATGTGTGTGACACTGGAAACAAGTGAGGAACAAATGCATCACTAGGTCCCCACATCAGGTCACTTTAGAGTCACCATTCAACCTAACACACACATCATTGAGATATAGAAAAAAGTACTCAAGAGAAACTCACACAGAAACATAGGAAGCATTACAGCTGCACAAAAAGAGAGTGTGGCTTTAACCATTTATGCACGTGGTGTCCCACCAGCATTACACCATCATATTTCAAAATTGTTTGTGTATGATGCCATAAATCCATAAGCTAATCTAAATTAATAATGGCATTTTTTTACAAACCCAAACGTGTCTTCTTTCAAAAAAATCATAAGTCTCCATGGTGTATGCTCTTTCATTATTAAAATACGTGAGTTAGTCAGGTTTTATCAAATATCACACCAACGTTGAGCCAAATACAGTGAAAGGCCCGTTTCTATTGGATAGCTGAGGTTCAAAGCATTCTAATAATGTATCGTTGCCTATGATTGGTCATTTGTACTACATGTCACAGCTGTACGTACACAGCAACAAAAACAATGCCTATGTAACCTCTCATCGTTACGTACATCGTTGAGATTCAGATTCTGAGCAGCATGTTTTATGAAGAACTCGAGGCTACGCTGGATTTGTAAGCACTGCTTAGTATAACTTTGAAGAATTGGGTCATGCGGTTTTACAGTTCAAGCGTCTTAGGTTCAATTACCAAACCTGGACACTGTCCACTGTACATTTTCCCAGTGTTAGTTTTCTTAGCAGTGCTCTTTCTATTTCAACAGAGAATACAATGTTTCTTAGCGTATATTGTTGTGTTGCACTTGTGCCCCTCAAAGGTTCAAAATCTAGCTTTTTTCAAAGAAATCCCTAAAACACCACATGTTTGTGTATTATTTACTTGATATTAGTATAAGCAAAGGTTTTTAATCATATAAATACTTCATTTTTAAAATCTGAAGTGTTGTGCACGCTACTCGTCAGCCATTAGTCTCACCTTTATTACATAAGCAGAGTAATAGCCATTTATTTTTGGGTGTGTAATTTAGGCACACTAATGCCAAAAAACCCTTAGTCCATAAAAGGTAAAGGTTAAGCTCATTTTTCTGTGTCACCATGCTATTCTTTGATACCCTTCTATAGGAATTAATTTTATATTTTGGAAAAGTTTAGCGGTGCCTCTGAGACTAGGGATCTGAGCTGGAAATCAGAAGTCTTGAATCCCATAAATGCCAGATGTGATTCCTCTCTGTTGGGCCCTCAAGCACGGCTCTTAACCAGCAATTGCTCCATCATTGGTATGATGTTATCCTGCATCCAGCCATGCAAGTTGGTCCTCCATCTTGCAAGGAAAACTCAAGGTTTGGTGGCAGGATTGACACTCCAGCCACTGTAAAAAACTTCACACTCTTCCCCTCCATTTGAACTAGTGTGGTGCTGAGGTGTCACCCGCTGTGCTTTGGGATCCTGATGTGGGTCGTCATGTGGTGGGGGTGGCAACACACTGTATTAATGCATGCTCCCTCAACCTCAACCTCATCCTCAAATGCTCAAAAAAACTGAAAACACATATGTTACACAATCAATTATATTTTTTTGCATTGCAAAGAATAAAGTTATACAAAAAGATGCAACTCATTGCTGTCTTCTTCAGTAGGATAAGTGGGCTGGATGTATGGATAGATGGATGGGTTTAAAGTATGAATGATGTTCATTGTATTATTCCTTGAATTGATTTGAGTGGGAGGTTCCATCATTATGAGCCCTGAAGCTCAATGCAAAGACAATATGGGAGTTCATAAGGTGGCAATGAAAAATGATGAGTTTAGTTTATGTAATTCTTTTCATGCCAAAAACTTTCACTAAGTAACAGGCACGGGACAGGCACTGTGATGTTGTGTCTCAGTCATTTAATTCCAAGGTGTTTGGGTCAATTCCTACATGTGGCTCACTGTGGAACTCTCAGCAAGTTTCTTACATGTCTATACATTAGGGTTGTACGGTATACTGGCACTGGAAAAGTACCTAAAAAACCTAAAAGTTTTAAATGGTACAGTGCCAGCATTTTGGAATTTTTGGTACTTAAAATGAACTTCAGCATTCCTCTCAATTCTCTGTCTCCACTTGACTTTTGATATTGCATTTGTGAAAAAAAATCCGTTTCATAGACTTAATGATACAAACTGTTCGATTCAGCACAGTCGGAACTTCACGTGGGGAAATATTGCTTTCACTTGACATTACAAACCCATTGCTTTAATGCGATTGGGAGGCTATCAAGCATTGCATACTTCAGTATTCATGGTGCACCAGAGAGGCTGGAGCAATGGTTGGCGGAATTTGGAGTTATTTGCTTTAAAACTGTTTTGTGATATTGTGGTCTGAAAGCTAGTATCGATCCAACATAACCATACTATAGCTCACAGTAAATGATTGAACTATACAGTGAGCTTTAGCGCTCAATACAATGAACTGAGTTGGTCGTTAATTATTATATTCTAACACAAAGGGAGAATCAAAGGAGTCAGAAAGAAACCTACAGGTTTAACATATGAGATTTGTAGGTTTATTTTTGAGATCTTTCAAAGAAATCCAAGAAAGGATTAAATGTAAAGGGTTCCCAATTTAGGAAACATAATTATGTGATCCATACAGAGCAAGCCTAATTATGAGATGCATACAGAATAAGGCCTTCTGGCAATAAAATGCATTCAAACTATTATCAAAATATATTGTATAATTGCAGTTTTATCAAAAAAAAACTTTTCCAGAATACATATTAAAATATGGTAATCTGAAGAAAAATGCTAGCACATTGTTCAGTAATAATACATTCAGTGGATTCGGAGAATATTCAGCAGCTTCACATTTTTGATATTTTGCTCTGCTGCAGACTTGAGTTAAAATCATTTAAAGTCAATTTTATCTCCAGATAGAGCAACTCTCACTACCCCGGAATGACAAAGTGAAACAAAATTTCAGAAATCTTTCCAAATTTATTAACAATAAAAAACTGAAATGTCACATTGACACACGTATTCAGACCCTTTACCTTGAACTTTGTTGAAGCACCTTTGGCAGCGATTCCAGCCTCGAGTCTTCTTGGGTATGACACAACAAGCTTCACACACTTGGATTTGGGGATTTTCTGCCATTCGTCCCTGAAGATCCTCTCAAGTTCTGTCAGGTTGGATGAAGGTTGTTGGTGGACAGCTATTTTCAGGTCTCTGCAGAGATATTTTATAAGGTATAAGTATGGGCTCTGGTTGGGCCTTTTTGGTTAATTCCAAGAATTGTCTCTTTGCCACTCCTTTGTTGTCTTTGTTTTGTTCTTATGAATTTTATCCTGTTGGAAGGCGATTCTTTGGCCCAGTCTGAGGTCCAGAGAGCTCTGGTGCAGGTTTTCATTATAATATATCTCTGTCTATATTTCCCTGTTCATCTTTCCCTGAGCCCTGTCTAGTCTCCCAGTCTTGGCTGTTTGAAAACAACTCCAGAGCATGATACTGCCACCGCCATGCTTCACCATTAGAATGGAATTACGCAGGTGATGAGTGTTGCTTGATTTCCTCCTGCTTCATTATATCACAGAATCTTGTATCTCACATTCTGAAAGTCCTTTAGGTGTTTTTTTTCTGCAACCTCCAAGCAGGCTTCAATGTATGTTTTACTGAAGAGAGACTTCTGTCTGGACTCTCTGTCATAAAGCCCATAATCTGTGGAGTGTTGCAGTGATGGTTATTCTTCTGAAAGTTTCTCCCTTCTCCACACAGGTTGCTGGTCACCTCTTACTGTGGCCCTTCTTCCACAAGCAATTTGATTGCTAGGTTTGGCTGGATGAAGAGTTGTGAAGAGTTGTGGTTGTTCCAAACATCTTCTATTTAAGAATTACAGAGGTCAGTGTGTTTTTACTTTACTATTGGGAACCTTCAACGCTGCAGGAAATGTTTGTAGCCTTCCCCAGATGTGTGCCTCAGCAAAATCCTGTCTCTTAGCTCTGTAGGCAATTTCTTCATCCTCATGGATTGGTTTTTGCTCTGACACTCTGTCAACTGTTGGACCTTCTGTGTGTGCCTTTCTTAGTCAAGACCAATCACTTGAATTAACCACAAATGATGATCAATAGAATGGAATTCATCTGGCCCAAGTTGCAAGTGTCATAACAAAGGGTCTGAATACTTGTGTAAAGCGTAATAGCTCACTTTTTTATTTTTAATAAATTTGCAAAGATTTTGCTTTGTGCTATTTTGCAAATCTGGGTATTAAGCTCCACTTGATGCAGGAAAAATACATTTACATAATTTTATGTAAATATATGACATATATGAAAAAGCTTTCTGCTTTCAAAAGCATGGCATTCATGTTAAGAACATTTTCAGAATGGGATTTAAAGGTGAAAGAAAGCATTCAGCCTAACTTTGCCTTACCAACAATGCTTCAAAACAGCAATATAACACATCAAAGCCATTGTGGCAGTCACAGTCAGATACTGAGATAAGTGGAAAAAGTAACAGTAAACTGAGTATGGTTCCAATACCAACTTTTCAAAAGTATTAAAGGAAGAAAATTACAGTTCATATTGAACAATAAACAATGGTCAGCCTCCTGGCTGATGATTTGGAGGGCAGTAATTCTGAGCTGAATACAAATAAAGTACTTTATAGGTCAAGTAAATGTAGCACAGCTCGAGTATCTTGAGACTCTTCATAATGCCACCATGGTGCTTGCTTGGGCTCTACATTTATCATCAATGCTGCGTATTTTATTCCTTCAATTTAGTTAAATCCATACATCAATACGCACCTCTGAATGCAATCAGGAAAACCTTTCCTTTCTAATTGTTTTCCCTACTCTGTCATTACAGTTCTTACAGGGCAGAGCATCGTTCTGAACAACCAGTGAAGCATGACGTTATTGTGCACACGCCTGGCCATAGCTGCCAGCTGGCATTTGCTTTGTGATTCATATTGTATTTTTTTCAATTTTTGTTGCAGGTTACATTTTCAGGCAGGGATTTTACTCATGCTGATGCTAGACAATAAAACTTACAGTATAATATCTCATTTATTATTTTGAAAAACTATTTGTATTATGCATACTAGCTACAATATAAATGTTAACAATGAGCTGTAATAAATCATTCTAAAACATGAATCAAACCGGAAAAGAAAAAACAGCCTGTTTTCAGTTTATAAAAACTGGCTTGAAGACATTATCTGTGTCTTACTTGTGATGTAGTCAGGCAATTAACCAAAAATGATACACTTTAATTATTAATCCCTCATACAAAATGTAAAAAAACCTGTGAGTTTTATGAATGAAGAACACATTCCACTTATTTACATAGTGGATAAAATAGTTTACATTTATATCACATGGGTTCAAATAAAACACCATTAGAAAACAGGGAATACAAAATATAAATTCATATATACACACACACACATCTCTGTAAACATCTATCCACACATTAATTTAGGAGCTCAGGGACTATCCTGGCATTATTGTGCAGGAACTAATTGTAAATGGCATCACACATCTGAGGATCACCTTCCAGGCTCGGATGAGGTATGCAGTAATCCACAAGAACAAGAGACAGCACCAGAGCTATCAACACCATCTCTTTTCTCCTCCTTAGTTCTGCCCAAGGAAGGGCCCCAAGTCACGCCCCCACTTAAATAAGCCACGCCCCTTCTAATTTGGACAGTATAAATCCAAGAGCTCTCAGAAGATGGTGTCTCAGCTTACCAAATGAGCGAGCTCCCAGACCCAGACTTGCTCACCAGAACTATTGAGGCTTAAGATGTTGATTTTGTGCCTATTATCTGTTGCATTCATGCTTGTTCACTTTTCAGGACATTGGCAGTAAAAGGGGTGACCCAGTTGGCAACCCGACTTTTCTTCAGTTCTCTGTTGTGTCCTTTAAAATATTACTATTTAGTGGAGGGTCTAAAACTTGTACATATATTTCACAAAATAAAGTTGAAAGTCAGAGTGGTGCCTTCAATATTGGCCATGATTTCTTTACAATGAAGTGTATATACCTGTAACAAAAATGCACAATGTGAGTTCAACCAGAAAAAGTCATGCTCCCCAATGCAGTGTGTCAATCCTGATTCACTTACTTAATTCTCCCAAAATAAATTTGATATTTAAACTTATTCAAAGTACTGGCATCACCTACAATACTTAGTAACTTATTTTATATATAAATGTCTACGCGTGGAAGTGTTTGTGTCTGTCTGTCTGGACCGTAAGTGAGAGGTGGAGTCAGGGTAAGGGCTCCACCTCTCAGGAAACAGAAAACTCGCTTACCCACTAATAACACCAGCAAACAACAAAACGAAACCTCAGAAGAAAGACAAAGTCGCTTAGCCGCTAACATCAGCAAAACGATATCCTTTTTACTTTTCCTCCCGCCACTAGTGCACAAGCAAGGCGAGCACATCGGCAAAACAAAACCTCAGAAGTAAAACAAAGTCACTTAGCCACTAACATCCGTGAAACGGTATCCCTTTTACTTTTCCTCCCGCTGTTAATACACAAGCGATACAAGCACATTGGCAAAAAGAATCCTCCTATAAGAGAGATGCCCAGAGTAGTTCCTTTCAATTACCTGACATCTCTACATTTCAATTTTTTTTTTGACGATTTCAATAGTTTCTAGGACCCTGAGCTTTTTACAGCACGGGCTTACACAGCTAGTTCCATATAAATGTAGTTCTTCATGTTGTGGTTGTCCAAGATAATAATGGAATGAGGCAGGATTGAAGAGGAGGAGTCCATGTGAAGGAATGGAAGGAGGCAGTTGGGAAGATGGCCCTTTTAGAAGTGCAAGGCCGAGGCTTTATATGCTGTTGGAAAGGACTGGCACTAAACTTTTTAACATTTTGTTTGGTTTTAAATAAAAGCACCCAACACATTGCACCAACCCCTTGCTAATTGTGTGTGTCCTCAATTGGCCAGCTCATCCTCGAGTATGTTATCGATGGTTCTGGGTTCAAGAGGCTGTTGGAAGAAATCAGAGAGAGTGGATCCGACCCAGACCATCACATATTCTATATCTTATAGTAAGGGAAACTGTAGAATTGCACTGTCTTTGTCTAAGAGGTAGCAATACTATGCATTAAAGTTTTAAAAATGATTCAGATTTGTTGTAACTCCGGACTGAAAACCCCACAGAAGAACTATCATCACACCTGGTACTTGCTTCCCAAAATACAAATATGGCACAATCAGAACTGTAAAAGCATAATAGAAGAACAGAAGGTGAGGAGAGCAAACTACAAATGCTGTCAGCAATGTAGGAGTCAGGACTCCTTTAAGATATGGAGAAAGGCAAGCAGAGGAGTTTGTCAGTGATACAGTAAGGGCAGCTGCTGTTGCCATGATCCAGACAAAATGACTAAGTGCTATCTTTATTATATAAGGTGTTTATAGTGGCAGAGATCATTTATGTCTAATTTTCATTTGAATGGCTATAAAATAGGTTATACATTGTACCTGTAGAGGCCTACTGAGAAAGACTAGTATCTAAAGTAGGACATAGGATTTGCTCAAATAACTTTCTTCTGGCTCAAAACTACTCATTAAATTTCACAGAATTACAGAAGATTTATGTAATGATTAGATTCATAGTAAGTTGGGAAGTGTAAAGTTAGCCTAGTTTTCACATTTGTTGACAGCAATATGAAATGAGAGCATAAGCAAATATTACAAGTGCTGAGCATTTACTCTTCATACAGTTCTGCCAAGTTTGGAATGGAGGCCAAGGAAGCAGCAGTTATAACCGTTGTGCCAATATAGAGTATGGTAAGTGCTTTCATTCATTTTGCCTTTCAAAGTAAGCTACATCTCAAGGTGCTTTACAAAAAACAAAAAAATACAAAAAAAATAAAACATAGAACAGATACACATATAGCAAAATTCATTACAATACATCATGAGGGTTACATGTAAGAGGAAAACTGCATCCTATACTAAATGCATGCTATCCAGTTTTTCAAATATTTGAACTAGATATCACAAGATATTATTATTTTGAAGTTCAGTCAGTAAGTCATGGAAGTACTAAATAAACTAGTCATGTAATATATGATAATTACATTAAACAACTATCAAAATCAAAACATATTAATTCATGTAGTTACCACAGAAAGATTTGTAAGCATGAACAATGTACATTATATGTTATGGGAATAACACCATAAGTTATGCAATTTAAAATGTCCTATGGGAATGAAGGTAAATAAAATTATCATTAAAAATGACATTGTTATTGTATGACTCGCAGGGTTTGGGGCTCGATAACTGCTAAATGCAGTGCTTGCGGAAGGTGCAGTGCGAATAAAAGGAAAAAAAGAGCAGTGTGCTTCAGGGCCAGTACACTATAGATGAGAAGACAAACAGTGTAAAAAGTGCAGGTGTCTCCCATGGCTAGAACACTGGGTGCTTAGCTGGGAAGTAATAAATGAAAGATCATAGGTTTCAAATGTTTGAACCGTGTACTGGTGTTTTTCCTCTCTGGATTTTTGAGGGTGTTACAATATAGAAGCTTAAATGAACACTTTTGAATCAGAGTATAACATTGAGTCAGTGAAACTGGGCTATTGATCTGGTCAGTTAAGTAGCACAGGGGGTTGTTAATCAGTTTCGGCTGCTTTGGTGTTATTGAAATTAACAACAGGTGCACTAGAGGGGCAACAATGAGACGACCCCCAAAACAGGAATGGTTTAACAGGTGGAGGCCACTGACATTTTTCCCTCCTCATCTTTTCTGTTTCCTGTTTCGACTGTTTTTGCACTTGTTTTGCATTTGGCTATGGTCAGTGTCACTGCTGGTAGCATGAGGCGATACCTGGACCCTACAGAAGTTGCACATCTTCTCCAAGATGGCACATCAATACCTGCCATTGCCAGGTTTGCTGTGTCTCCCAGCACAGTCTCAGGGGTATGGAGGAGATTCCAGGAGACAGGCAGTTACTCTAGGATAGCTGGACAGGGCCGTAGAAGGTCCATAACCCATCAGCAGAACCGGTATCTGCTCCATTGGTCAAGAAGGAACAGGATGAGCACCGCCAGAGCTCTACAAAATGACTGCTATTAGGTATCGAGATGAAATCCTTGGACCCATTGTCAGACAGTACGCTGGTGCAGTGGGTCCTGGGGTCCTTCTGGTGCACGACAATGCCAGGCCTCATGTGGCGAGAGTATGCAGGCAGTTCCTGGAGGATGGGGGAATTGACACCATTGACTGATCCCCACTCTCGCCTAACTTAAATCCATATAGAATACCTCTGGGACATTATGTTTCGGTCCATCCAACGCCGCCAGGTTGCACCTCAGACTGTCCAGGAGCTCAGTGATGCCCAAGTCCAGATCTGAGAGGAGATCCCCTAGGACACCATCCATCGTCTCATTAGGACCATGCCCCGACGTTGTCAGGCATGCATACAAGCACGTGGGGGCCATACAAACTACTGAGTATGATTTGGAGTTGCTGCAATGAAATTTCAACAAAATGGACTAGCCTGCCACATCATTTTTTCACTTTGATTTTCAGGGTGTCTTTGAATTCAGATGAGTGAAAAATGACTGCTGTCCAATTTACTGTGATTTTAGTTTGATAATTTTCATTTCCATCAAACAATTTGGCATCCTTTTGTTCCTAACACATTACCCAGTCCATAGTAGTATAGATATCCAGCAGGATTTTTTTCCATTGAGATATGATGTGTTTTCAAAGTGTTCCTTTAATTTTTTTGAGCAGTATATTTTATTAATGGAGTTTTCCATGCTCGTAAAATTGATATATTTTATAGATATACTGTATGTTTTGGTTAAATTAATTGCTCAGGATGTTTTGTGATTTAAAGTTTAATACTCTAACCATAGTGCAAAAATGTCCAACGCAATATCATGATGATAATTTTACAGACAGAATATATTGCTTAAGTGATTGTAACTTCCTAATTTGCATTAGGCTGTAAACAAACCTGTTAGCATTTGTTGACAAAGTCATACAGTATGTATCATATGTATGAACCTTTGCAATAGTAGCTATAAAAATAAGAACGTAGGATATAAGAAATTTGACAAATGAGAGGAGACCATTCAGTCCATCAAACCTTGCTTTTTAGCTAATAGTGAAGCTGTCCTAATATCTCATCCTGATACTTCTTAAAGGCTCTCAAGGTTTCTGCTTCAACTACGTTGTCTTGCTAGTTTGTTCCAAAGTCCCACATCTCTTTGTGTAAAGAAGTGCTTCCTGGCTTCAGTTTTAAATGCTCTCCCCTTTAATTTCCACTGATGTTCTTGAGTGTGTGGTTCAACATTAAGCTGAATGTTGCTGGATCTACTTTATTAATGCTTTTGAGGATTTTAAATACCTGGATTAGGTGTCCATGCAGTCTCTTCTGCTTGAGATTAAACAGATTTAATTCTGTGTGTCTGTCAGAGTAGGACATGTCCTTAAGTCCTGGGATGCACCTGCTTGCTTTTCTCTGCACAGCTCCGAGTGCTGCAATGTCTTTCTTGTACTGTTAGAGACCAGAACTTCACACAAGACACTACTGAGGTCTAACAAGTGGAGGAGTGCCCAACATGTTGATCATGATCGACTGATTGATTTGAAAGGTAGTGCATGTAGATCGCATAGCATTAAAAAAAAATTTTTTTTAGATGTTAGTCTATCATCTATCCTCCCTATGGCATTTGCCACTTGATTGATGTACAGAATAGCCAGTCTGAGATATCTTCTCTTCTAACACACGGGTCACCAAGCATGTGCGATCAAACGCGCAAGCTACTGTAAAACTGCAGCTAGCTAAGTGACCTAATTGACCTTACAATTTATATCTACTAAAGAAGGGATATACAAAATGAGTTGTGGACCAAGTAAGAAACCAAAAAGTTACCATTTCCATGCGGAATGGGAGGAGGACTTTTTTTCACCATGTCACATTCAAGGTGTGTCTGTCTGATTTGTCAATCTATCAATGCTATTCCAAAGAAGGGAAATGTGGAGGGGCACTTTCGAACTGTTCATAAAAACTATGGCACTGACTTCCCTCCAAAAAGCGAGCCGAGAAAGAGAAAAGTGAGAGAACTAAAATCACAGTAAATTGGACAGCAGTCATTTATCACTCATCTGAATTAAAAAGCAAAGGCAGTCACTGAAGCATCGTTCTGGGTGAGTCACTCCATCATTAAGCATAAGAAGTCCTTCCATGATGGAGAGTTGATAAAAGAGGCCTTCGTCGAGGCAGCTAACTTGTTGTTTTGGGATTTTAAAAACAAACCAGAAATATTATCTTCAATCAAAACTCTTTGGCTCTCAAGAAGTGCAGTTATACAGCACTGTGAAGTAATGGCTAATGATTTGACACAGCAGCTTTGGAAGGACATTGCGGACTGCAAGTGTATCTCACTGCAATTAGACAAGTGTACAGAGATAAGTGATACAGTGCAGTTGTGCATTTCTATTTGGATGGTGTTTACAGATATGACTGCAAAAAAGGAGCTGTTAGCAATACTGCCCATCAAAAAACACACTCAAGAAGAGAACATTTTTCAGTCTTTCAAAAACTTTATCGTGAAAACCCAACTCCCAGTGTGTAAATTGATGTCAGTCACCACAGACAATGTGCCTGCAATGGTGGGCCACTCGAATGGATTTATTGCCAAGTGCAGGGAGAATGATGCTTTCCCTGACTTTCTTAATTACTACTGCATAATACACCAACAAGCATTATAGGCAAAAATGCTAAACATGAAAGAGATAATGGATGTGGCAATGAAAATCACCAGTTCTATTCGAGCAAGATCTCTTCAAAGACGACTGTTCTGTGCACATCTGGTGGAGGCTAACTGCAACTACTCTGAAACTACTCTTACCTCTTGCTACACACTGATATGAGATGGCATAGTAGGGGGAAATTCTCGCAGAGATTTTGATACCTCTGTCCGGAGATAAAGGAGTTTCTCCATGTCATTAAACATGCAGAATGCAAGCAACTTAATGATGATCAGTGGCTGCTAGAGTTGGCATTTTTAACCGATTTGACCAATATGTTGAATGAGCTTAATTTAGACCTGCAAGGAAAAGACAAAACTGTTGTCAATACGATCAGCTCAGTTAATGCTTTCAATTGAAAAAATGCAACATCTGTCCTCAAAGCTGCAGCACCATGATTAAGGGAACTTCCAAAACCTCGTGTCAGAGCTGGAGACGCAGCAGAAGGCGTGTGCACAACTTGACAGTGTGTGCTACACAAAGCAAATTGTCTGTCAGACTTTGACAAATGGTTTCAAGACTTTGCTTCACGCGAGCCAATTGCTATATTTATGCGCAATCCATTAAGGGAAGATATTGAGGTTAATTTACTTGCATCAAAAATTGCAACACTGTTTCACATGAATAGTGATTTTGACACTACAGGCTGACATTCAGCTGAAGTCCAGGGCTCATGGACAGTTTTGGAACTTACTCACAAATGTCAAGTACCCACACATGAGGAAATGTACTACTTCCTTGACTGCATTTTTCGGTCTCTACATATTTATGCAAGTCAGCCTTTTCCCACAAGAAGATAAATATTAAGTCTAAATACCATTCCACCATGACTGATGATCATTTGGAAGCATGCTTGAGGCTCATTTGGAAGCCAGCTTGTCCGGACTATGCAACCCTGGCTGACTCCATTCAGTGCAAGTCATCAGAGTAAAGCAGTGACCATAAATGTTTTTGTATTGTGCCATAAGGGTTCATGCAGTTATACAAGGTACGGCAAAATATATTGTATATATAAAGTATACTAAGTATATATATATATATTAGTGCTGGGCAACGATTAAAATTTTTAATCACGATTAATCGCAGACAGTCACATTGTTATACACAAAATTCAATAATGAACTCAAAAGTAGTGTATTACATGTATTTGGTTTGCAAACAGTTTAAACAAATAAGGTGCTTTTTAACAGCAGTATTCCCTTTACATAGTAGCAGTTAAAATGTTTCTTGTAAATCTCAACTTAAACATTAATGTAATCAAATCGAATATAAAACCAAAGCTATTTGCCACTGCTAGCGCATTAACATTTCATCTAGTTTGTTACAGATAAACAAGTTACTCTCAGGGTCCAGAGCTACGATCACAATATTGTAACAGGCACCTTCTGAGCAACAGCAAGTTAACATTTCTAAATCTGTTTTCTTTTTAATCTGAACAGATACCAGCAGAAACATTTTCTTTTATCAGGGTGCAGCATAAACAGTCGATGTTCAATAGCAACTCTTTGAGGGCTAATATTTTTTCCAAAAAACTAAGTTTTCTGCAAAACGCACAAAGCAATGGTTTCACACATAGATCAATACATTAGCTGGGGGCGGTTCGACGGCCAGCAGGAATGCACGGTGTGGCTGTCTTTGTGAGACAGGTGCGCAGGGGTGGCAGTTGCATTGAGACATAATATGGTTTGTACCATCTGTCATCGTAAGTGTCTGTCCTCCCAGGCGAACACTGCCATAGGTGCATCAGCTACATGAACGTGTTCAGCACCACGGTCAGCTGGGGACCGATCAGCTGATGCCGGTACCTCACTTTCGTTTTTGACCTACATCTCCAGATCACTTGTTTCAAAATCGGAGTCCGACAAATCAGAGTCCAATTCAGCGATAATATGAAAAAAGTTTTGCTTTGAGCATTCACTTTGGTATTTCTCCAAATGCCATTTTAGAAGCTGTTTGCTCTTCGGTTCTCATGTACACGCAGGGAATTGAGGTCAAATCAACAAAGCTAACTTTCTTCTAGCAAAAGCGTATTGAAAAGTGCAAGACTGAGGCTTTCAAAATAATAATAATAATAACAACAAAAACTGTGTTAACGAAATAATTGTCGGCTTTTTAACTTGCCCAGCCCTAATATACTGTATATATATATATATATATATATATATATATATATATATATATAGCATTTTTAATATAGATAGATCATTTTGACCTGGTCATTTTAAAAGTAGCTCGCTAGCCGAAAAAGCGTGGGCACCCCTGAACTAGTGCATTATATAGTGTGAGCTTAATATCCCTTGACTTAAATTCAATAGTTGATATGATATAACCTAACATCTGATTTGCCTTTTAATTGCTTTCATGCATTTCTTATACAGTGCATTCAGCAAGACCCCTTTACTTTCTGCACACTTTATTGTGTTGAAGATATCATTTTAAATTCATAAGTTTGCCATTTTGCCCATCAATCTGCACTCAGTATCCCATAATGATGAAGTAAATACAGTACATGCTTTCAGAAAAGTTTGAAAATTTATTAAAAATTGAAAACTGAACTTTCTTCTTTATATAAGCATTCAGATCCTTTGCCAAAGTGGTCGGTTGCATCTTGTTTGCTTTAATCACTGTGGACATGTGTTTATGGCATGATCGGAGTCCACTGTAGAAAAATGAAATGATTGGACACTGTTTAGAAAGGCAGATGTGTACCTGCTGTCAAAGAAAAGACAAGTGAGCCACAAAAAGAGTTGGGGCAGCCATTCTTTCCTGGCTGCAAAAGAGTTAAGTTTTGTGTACAATTGAGAACAGATTTGAGTCCAGAACAGAACTGTCTTGATGAAGCAAAGATGGTGGTTTTAATGGATAGGACAGGAAGCGATGTCATCAGGGCCGGAAGTGACGTCATCAGGGCCGAAACTTGAAGTGACATCTTCAGTGCCAGAAACCGGAAGTGGTGTCCTCAAAACCAGGCAAAATGTCCCGTAATCGGTCTGCCGTGGAAAGACAGAAAGGGTCAGTACATTCTGCCACTCATTGGTCTGGCATGAAATCATCCTAATTCGGGCCCTTTAACTGCCTCCCATGCACACGCGTGTGACACTGTGTATATAAGGCTCCACAATTCAAACTGCATGTCACGACAAACACCAAACCATGAAGGAACTCTCTGTAGGCCCCAACAATCATACTGTATTAATTGAGGCAAGGTGATAAAATTAATTCTAAAGCTTTAAGTGTTCCCACGATCACAGTAACTTCAATAATTGTAAAATGGAAGAAATTTGGTACCATCACTTTTTGAGTTACCCATTCATGAAAAGTTAGTAACCAGGCAAGCCCTTGGTCAGGGAGGTGTAGACTTGAATCAGCTGCTTGAAGTAAATGATAAACTGATTATTGTTGTAAGCTGTAATATTTGATAAAGAAGCTTCTGAAAATTATTGAATTAAGGGCCTACATACTTAAATGAATGAGAGATTTCAGTTTTCGGTTTTTAATAAACTTTTCCACTTTGTTATTATGGGCTCCTGAGCATAGACTGAAGGTCAAAAATGGCAAGCATTCATTTAATTAAATCTTCTTCTTCTTTCGGCTGCTCCTGTTAGGGGTCACCACAACAGATCATCTTCTTCCATATCTTTCTGTCCTCTGTATCTTGTTCTGTTACACCCTTCACCTGCATGTCCTCTCTCACCACATCCATAAACCTTCGATTAGGCCTTCCTCTTTTTCTCTTGCCTGGCAGATCTATCCTTAGCATCCTTCTCCCAATATACTCAGCATCTCTCCTCTGCACATGTCCAAACCAATGCAATCTCACCTCTCTGACTTTGTCTCCCAACCGTCCAACTTGAGCCAACCCTCTAATGTACTCATTTCTAATCCTACCATTCTAGTCACACCCAATGCAAATCTTACCATCTTTAACTCTGCCACCTCCAGCTCTGACTCCTGCTTTCTGGTCAGTGCCACCGTCTCCAACCCATATAACATAGCTGGTCTCGCTACCATCCTGTAGACCTTCCCTTTCACTCTTGCTAATACCCGTCTGTCACAAATTACTCCTCACACTCTTCTCCACCCATTCCACACTGCCTGCACTCTTTTTCACCTCTCTTCCACAGTCCCCATTACTCTGTACTGTTGATCCCAAGTATTTAAACTCATCCACCTTTGGCAACTCTACTCCCTGCATCCTCACCATTCCACTGACCTCGCTCTCATTTACACACATGTATTCTGTCTTGTTCCTAATAACCTTCATCCCTCTTCTCTCTAGAGCATATCTTTACCTCTCCAGGGTCTCCTCAACCTGCTCCCTACTATCACTACAGATCACAATGTCATCAGCAAACATCATAGTCCACAGGGACTCCTGTCTAATCTTGTCTGTCAACCTGTCCATCACCATTGCAAATAAGAAAGGGCCCAGAGCCGATCCCTGATGTAATCCCACCTCCACCTTGAATGCATCCGTCACGCCTACTGCAGACCTCACTATGGTCACACTTCCCTTGTACATATCCTGTACCACTCTTTCATACTTCTCTGCCACTCCTGACTACCTCATACAATACCACAGCTCCTCTCGAGGCACCCTGTCAAATGCTTTCTCCAGGTCCACAAAGATGCAATTCAGCTCCTTCTGGCCTTCTCTATACTTCTCCATCAACACCCTCAGAGCAAACATTGCATCTGTGGTGCTCTTTCTTGGCATGAAACCATACTGCTGCTCACTAATCATCACCTCACTTCTTAACCTAGCTTCCACTACTCTTTCCCATAACTTCATGCTGTGGCTCATCAATTTTATCCCCTTGTAGTTACTACAGTCCTGCACATCCCCCTTATTCTTAAATATCAGCACCAGTACGCTTCTTCTCCACTCCTCAGGCATCCTCTCACTTTCCAAGATTCCATTAATCAATCTGGTTAAAACGTCACTGCCATCTCTTCTAAATACCTCCATGCTTCCACAGGTATGTCATCTGGACCAACGGCCTTTCCATTTTTCCACTCTTCATAGCTGTCCTTACTTCCTCATTGCTAATCTGTTGCACTTCCTGATTCACTATCTCCACATCATCCAACCTCTTCTCTCTCTCATTCTCTTCATTCATCAGCCTCTCAAAGTACTCTTTCCATCAGCTCAACCCACTCTCTTTGCTTGTGAGTATGTTTCCATCTTTGTCCTTTATTACCCGAACCTGCTGCACATCTTTCCCAGCTCGGCCCCTCTGTGTAGCCAATCTGTACAGGTCCTTTTCTCCCTCCTTAGTGTCCAACCTCTCATACAACTCATCATACACCTTTTCTTTAGCCTTTGCCACCTCTTTCTTCACCTTGTGCTTTATCTCCTTGTACTCTTGTCTACTTTCTGCATATCTCTGACTGTCCCACTTCTTTGCCATCCTCTTCCTCTGTGTAATCTCCTGTATTTCCTTATTCCACCACCAGATTTCCTTTTCCTCTTTCCTCTTTCCAGTTTTCACACCAAGCACCCTTCTTGTTGTCACCCTTACTACTTCTGCTGTAGTTTCCCAACTGTCTGGTAATTCTTCACTACCACCCAGTGCCTGTCTCACCTTCTCCTTAAACTCAACCTTGCAGTCTTCCTTTTTCAACTCCCACCATTTGATCCTTGACTCTGCCCTCACTTTCTTCCTCATCTTGATTTCCAACGCCATCCTACAGATCACCATCCTGTGCTGCTTAAGTACACTTTCCCCTGCCACCACTTTGCAGTCTTCAATCTCCTTCAGATTGACTCTTCTGCATAGGATGTAATCTACCTGTGTGCATCTTCCTCCACTCTTGTACGTAACCCTATGTTCCTCCCTCTTCTTAAAATATGTATTCACCACAGCCATGTCCATCCTTTTGGCAAAATCGACCATCCTCTGACCTTCTTCATTCCTCTCCTTGACACCATACCTACCCATCACATCCTCATCTCCTCTGTTCCCTTCACCAACATGTCCATCGAAATCCGCTCCAATCACCACTTTTAATCACTGTTCATCACTTCATCCAACTCATTCCAAAAATCTTCTTTCTCATCAATTGTACACCCAACCTGCAGTGCATATGCACTAACAACATTCATCATCATACCTCCAATTTCCAGCTTCATAATCATAACTCTCTCTGACATGCTTTTCACCTCCAAAACACTCCTGACACTCCTCTGTTCCTTCAGAATAACCCCTACCCCATTTCTCCTCCCATCCACACCATGATAGAACAATTTGAATCCACCTCTGATCCACCTGGCCTTACTCCCTTTCCATTTAGTCTCTTGCACGCACAATATATCAACCTTCCTTCTCTCCATCATATCGGCTAACTCTCTTCCCTTACCAGTCATACTGCCAACATTCAAAGTTCCTACCCTCAGTTCCACTCTCTCTACCTTCCTCCTCTTCTCCTGCCTCCAGACACATCTCCCCCCTTTTCTGCTCCTCCTTCTTCGGCCAACAGTAGCCCAATTTCTGCCAGCACCCTTTTGGCTAATGGTACTGGTGGTGGTCGTTGTTAACCCGGCGCTCGACCGATCTGGTATGGAAATTTGTTTTGTTGTCTGCGTATTGATTTGGCAAAATTTTACACTGGGTGCCCTTCCTGATGTAATCCTCCCCATTTATCTGGGCTTGAGACCGGCACAAAGAAACACACTGGTTTGTGTATCCCCTGTGGCTGGATTATTCATTTTATTAAATCTACAACACAATAAAGTGTGCAGTAAGTGAAGGGGTCCGAATACATTTTGAATCAGCTGTACATAGTTACTACTGCAAAGGTTCCAAAAACCAAAACAAAAGACCACCAGATATATCTTTAAATCCAGGCAAGCTCATTGTTATTTTAGTAACACAGTTTTCTTAATGAGAAGAGTAAGTCCAGTTTTTCTAGGCAGCAGTGTGGAATTCTCAAGAAAAATGCACACATAGCAAGCAGTTTTCAATATCTGTCAACACTTAACAATACAGACACTCTCAATCTTGCTCTTTAGAAATAACATATTAAAAATGGACAAAAGGTCAAAACTGGAAAAAAAAAGAAGTTTGACAAGAGATTTTTGCAGAGGTATTTGAACACAACCCTTAAACAAGGAGCTCCAGTAAGTCTCCATCTTTTATTCACTGTGTCTCTCCAAGTGAGTGAATTCTGCATGATTGATAGCATAGATCAAATGCACAACACAAGCCAAGAGACTGTGACTGGGGCACCCGATTCTCCTTTGCACCTTCTGGGCAAGGACTTCTGTGACCCTCTGAGTATGTCCTTCTCATCACTACCAGTAGAAGTAAAAGAGCAGTTGTATTTTTGGTTTTCCCCTGTACTTCTACTTTGTCCCAAGTTGAGAGGAAGAGTGAACTGTGATCATTTGTTTTTTAACAGTAGGACATAATATATATTTTTTAAATAGTACCTTGATAACTGTCTAATTTAAAGAAAATTAAAAATGGGGTCATAGGATTGAGAAGAAAAAGGGCATGTCTTCCACTAACTGATATAGAGAGATAACTCGGTAATTGAAAGCCTACATAAAAATTGGAAATCCAGTTTGAAGATCAATTATGATTATTTGATTGTGCTGTGATCATTTAAAAGATAGAAAATATTTTTTTACATAAGCTAAATTATTTTAAAGGCAAGTGCAATATTTTAGAAGTAATCTACATGTCTCTTCTGCAGGGTTTTCATCCTTTAATCTGATATGTGTTTTTAAAAAATTCTCTCCCAAAATAAAGTAATTTCCTAAATCTGCTTTGTCCTGAATAGGGTCACAGTGGAGGTGTTGGAACCTATCCCAGCCAACATAGGGGATTAGGCAGGAACAAATCCTGGATGGGGTGAACATAAACACTGTGACCCGACATTTGCACGATAGACATATGCGCACTAACAAAATAGCGCCGATTAAAACGTGCCGTCAAAATCTTACCGACAAAATCGCCCCGATAAAATCACTAAAGTTCCATTAAATATAAATTACTAGTTTAAAGCATATATAATAATGTTTATTTTAGAAGTCAATATTATGAGACGCGGCATGCCATCAGCATGGCACGCAGATAGTTCTTAAGATCACGCCCTGCATATGTAGGAAGAATTGCAGCAAGGGTGTCCCACTCTCTTGGCCTCTCTTGTGATTTTGTCGTGGTGATTTTGTTGGCGCGCATTTGTCGAAAACCAGTTAGTGGGTTTGTCAGAGCTCATTTGTCCGTCGCGCTTTTGTCGGTGAACCCATAAACACGCATACACACACCACAACCAAACAATTTAAACAATTTAGTACCAGCAGTCCACCTGACTTGCATGTCTTTGGACTGTGGGAGGAAACTGGACCACACGGAGGATAATAAAACAAAATCTTAATAAAACCCTAATAATCTTTGGGATCCAACTTCTGCTTGCTGCCAACTTAGTTTCTTGCCTTGCCCTTGCACTTTAGATGCTAGATTGATAGTCTGTTAATTCTAGCCCCCTAGCAAAAATACTGCATTGTGTTTTGCTTCACTTCTGACACTGAAAATTATTCTATCCACAATATAATATTTTGTGCTGTTTCAAACACACATGCAACATCTGCTGTATCTGCAGCAAACAGTTCTTTGCCACAGCATACGATTCATGCAAAGAAAACATTATGAGCAAATAACAGCCACTATTTTGCACCAAACCAGAACTCAAATCTGAGACTTTGTCTGTCTTGTTAAGAACTGGAAAACCCCTGTGTTTTGCTAGTAATTATTTTTTGCTATGGATACATTTTTTTTTAGTTTGTGAGATTTTAATTTTAATACTTCAAAAGTTGAATTTACAAGCTTTGTGTCTGTTCATTCTTCATTTTTGTTATTTAATTTTAAATGCGTCACACTGCTAGAGCCTCAGGATTTTGTTTCAATGTACTGCATCGTCACTGACAAATGCTGCCTAAGAGACACCATGAGTCACATCATGAAGGCTCCACTATAAAACTCCATGAAATGCTTTAGCTTTTTATCTGAGATTACACTTTTGAACTGTGAACAACTGTTGGTTTAGGGCTTTAGGTTCTGATTTTCTTGCAACGGCTTATAGTCTTCCATGGCTCGATTTAATTGTCAGTCCTAGTAGTTTGGCTCTTGTTGAAATACTTATAATGACTCCTGGCAATTCTTGTTTGACTACAAGTAACTGTTCACCCTTCTAGCTTTTGATGTTTAGAAACATATGTCTTCTAGTTCCTGTCCCAAAAACCATCTGCATCTCCTGGGGCCCTTATTTATAAAACTGTGTATGATTTCGAGCTTGAAAATGAACGCTTGCTATAAAACAGGAAAATGGGATTTATAAAAGAAGGTGTACACACATTTCTATGGAATTTATCCTTTACAAATCACAATCATCCTATAAATTGTAAATGTGTGTTCGTGCACGCTCATCAAACCACGCTTGGTTCCACCCCCAAACAACCATATATGAACTATGCTAATCAACCTCATACATATGCATGCAGTCACGATGCTGCAGTACTTCATTGGCTGGTGGTGAAGCCTGCTACATGACGCATCCAGTAGTGTGAGACAGAAGTTCTCATCTCTAAATTAGAGGCACACAAAGAACCTTTATTTAGTGGCCTAAGCACGGGTGCCAGCAACAAAGCGCAAATATGTTGAATGGCAACATGTTACTGCTGCTGTAAGTGCTGTGAACTCAACCTGCACCATGTCTGAAATAAAAAGAAAAGGTCAGATCCCTGGCAATGAAGCAAAATGCTAGCCACTGGCAGATTGTGCGTGTAACGGGAGGAGGAAAAAAAACACATCTATACTCTCTGATTTCTGGTATCTGTAATCGGAGATGCCTTTTGATGCGGCATTATGCCAGAGCAGCCCTGATGATTGTCGGTCTTATCTTAGCATCACAGGTGACCTGCATTTAAATAGAATGTAACTGCTTATGTTTAACAAAAACAGCGTCATTCTTGCTAGGTGTCCTTATTGCAATATGAGTGCATTAAAGTGCTCTGATTACGGACACTGCTGCAAATTGCCATTTCATGTTGGAAACAACATTAGAACATTAGAGCACTCTAGACAAGAACAGGTCAACAAACGCGCCAGTCCTATCCACTTATTTCTTGCAAAAAAACATCAAATCAAGTTTTGAAAGTCCCTAACTTCTTACTGTCTATCACATTATTTGGTAGCTTATTCCAAGTGTCTATGGTTCTTTGTGTAAAGATAAACTTCCTAATGTTTGTGCGAAATTTACCCTTAACAAGTTACCAACTGTGTCCCCGTGTTCTTGATGAACTCATTTTAAAATAAAAGTCCTGATCCACTGTACTAATTCCCTTCATAATTTTAAACACTTCAATCATGTCACCTCTTAATCTTCTTTTGCTTAAACTGTAAAGGCCCTGCTCTTTTAATCTTTCCTCATAATTCAACCCCTGTAGCCCTGGAATCAGCCTAGTCGCTCTTCTCTGGACCTTTTCTAGTGCTGCTATGTCCTTTTTGTAGCCTGGAGACCAAAACTGCACACAGTACTCAAGATGAGGCCTCACCAGTGCATTATAAAGGTTGAGCATAACCTCCTTGGACTTGTACTCCACAGATCGTGCTATATAACCTAACATTCTGTTAGCCTTCTTAATGGCTTCTGAACACTGTTGGGAAGTTGATAGCTTGGAGTCCACTATGACTCCTAAATCCTTCTCATAAGGTGTACTCTCGATTTTTCGACCACCCATTGTGTATTCAAACCTAATATTTTTACTTCCTATGTGTAATACGTTACATTTACTGACATTAAATTTCATCTGCCACAAATCTGCCCAAGCCTGTATGCTATCCAAGTCGTTCTGTAATGATATAACGGATTCCATATTATCTGCTAATCCACCTATCTTGGTATCATCTGCAAACATAACCAGCTTGTTACTTATATTCCTATCTAAATCATTTATATATATTAAAAATAGCAGCGGCCCTAGCACTGACCCCTGTGGAACACCACTCTTAACATGTTATGTTACATGTAGTGTATACGCTACCACACCATATGAAAACAGGATGTAGCACTCCGTCGGCAGGTTAAAGGCTTCCAGCAGAGCATACGTGATAGAGTGAACCCTGGCTGAGATATTCCTGACCTAACCTTAACATAATTGGCAGACTAAAAAAAAAAAGTTCATCAGTGCAAATATGCAACATTGGGAATTAAAATGCAGTCTGTCCATCATATTCATCCAATTTGAGCAAAGATATGTTTGTCACTTCAATGCATGATATGTATTATTATGCATGTGTGTCATCATTTATCTGATTTGTCTGCATTTCCTTACTTGGTCAGGGGTGTCATCATTTATCAGTTTCTCCAAAATGCTGCGTACACATGGGTCAGAGTTGCTGTAAATATATACATGTCCCCCCATCAAGTTTTCATTTATAAATCTTGACGTTTGCATGGGAAGTTGCGTATACACACTTCAAGCGTCTTTTTGTGAGTACACAAGCTTTATAAATGAGGCCCCTAAATCAACTGTTGCTCTCTCTTGTTTTATCAGAATTTATATTGAAGAGGGTGACGCAAAATGAAAAGGAAGGCTGGAAGTGTCTGTGCTATGGTCCAGCAGAATCACATCTGGGATAACACAGCTGGAATTAAGTACCAATCAAATACAGAAGTCCCATTTTCTTAGACTAGTCTGAATCCCTGAAACATCCCAAAGTGAGTCAAACCTCTAAGGTGCTTTTCAAACGTGACTGTTGTTTATTCCAGTCTTCAAATCTACAAAATAGTGTGTATAGATTTGATGTCCACGGTTGTTAACTGTGAATCATTCAAAGTTCCATTTGATTAGAGATACTGTATGCTGAACAGATTTAAAGATGAAACTGATTAACTTTTTCTTTTTTAAAGTAAAGCAAAAGTGTCCTGGTAGAGAGCTGAATTCTGCAGTAACAGACGCTTGGATCATAAATGAGGCAGAATGGGAAGCGTCAATGTCTAAAGTCTTCTTGGATTATTAAAGGGGTTACTGCTACCTGCTTGATCAAAAATTCATTGCATTGTGACCCAGAAAAGTCCTTATTAAAGGGATAGCACAGGCAGTCCCCAGGCTATCAGGCACTCTACACCCATGCTTTCCTAACCTGGCCTTCACTAAATAAAACATACATATTTTTCTTTTAGTGATAACTTGAGGCTTTTATCCCAGCTTTCCAAGGTTTCATCTATTACACATTACATTTTTACACTGTTATAAAAATGTCAGGTTGACCAATATTAAATTAACCTACTTAAAAAAAGTCCTTTAGGCTACACAACTTTACAGAAACTGGATTCAATCTTATTTTATTACATTAGACAAAAGAGCTTACATTATGAATCCTCTTGTATTAAGTTAATATATATACCTAACGAGTGACTTTTGTTTTGGAATATTGAAATTGCAATCAAACTCCACATGCATTTTTAAGATACTTCATGTGGTAGAAGGGTTTACTGTACTTCAGTGACATCATTAGGGTTGGAGTCTCCCAGTGTATTAAGATCCCCACATACTCCTGGATGGCTTGATGAGTTGAGCTCCTTACCAGAGAGGGGAGCATCATACTTTAAATGATGCAGACTACAGGCACTCAGTCATTTAATGCAGTGTGGTAATTCCCACTCTAAATGGCCCGCAGGCAGTTGATCATTTTACTGCACTTACCCTCTTGGTGATACCGACAGATACTCGATTGTTCCATCAAGTTGTGTGTCATTTCAGCCCAAAACACTGTACCAAAATTTTACGGACAGTCATTTGGGTGTCACCCCCTCTGATGGTGCCACCCTCACTCCCTACACTCCCTTACTTTCCAGTTCACTTGAAAGCAACTCACGTTGTACTTTCATATTGACCGAGCAAACTTTAACGTCAGGGGGGATGTTATTCCTACAATACAGTAACGGGACAATTTTATTTTATATTAACTTTTTAAACAAATTATCATTTAAGTGAATAGTAAATTAAGTACTTTTAAATAGATTGAGTAAAATGTGAATCGTCTTAGAATCAAATAAATCATTTTTCAATTTTAAGTAATTTTAAAATTTGATTTATATTCTGACTACTCCATCCTCTGCGAGTTGCATATTTATTTTACACAACTGTATGCTACAAAATAGAGTACATTAACCTGCAATTTGTCAATAAAAACATTACCTGTATGATTCCAAATGTTTAAGTTACTAGCATTCTTTGTTAACTTGTGCAAAGTAAGATTTAAACCTAAGATTTAAAAGAACCTGTTCTGCATGTTATCTCACTTAACATTAGTCTCAAACAGCTCCAACGCATGCTACAAGTCCTGTAACCCACTTCACCTTCCATGTTTGACACCGCTATTGTTGCGATAATCAGCTCAGAGTTGCTTGCTGGTAATGGACATGTGAAAGCCGCCTGCCTCTGCTATGTGCGTTCACTACTGCAGTTCACCACTGGCCATAAATAGAGCTGACGTTCATGTTTTAGACTAAAAGCAATCTCATTACTTTTTTCAATTTTTGTTGCCACTAATCTCTTATCGGGTGATTAATTCCAACATGCAGATTAACATCTTGATTAGTACATTACCCATGTATTCGAACATCAGCAGCAAGGAGCTTGGTCCACAAGGAGGAGACCCAGGAGCTGATCCTTAGGATATGCTGGAAGAATTATTGCATTTGATTAAATGAAATTAAAGACCAAGTTTGTTATTTAAAGTATGCTAATGCCAATACTCCAAATATGCCTTCTTGAAATACAAGAATCTCCTGCAGCAAGTAATAGTCATTCAGACATTACTGAAACCTTTGACTGCTTTTCTGATAGTCTTTTAAGTTATATTATGCTTTAAAATGGGTTCATTAATTGTCACAAGGCTTCTTTTATTAAGGATCTTTTGGCTTACTGGACTCAAGAATACATCCTATCTGAAAATTTGCCAGTTCAAATCTCATCACTGCAAGAAAGGATCCTACTCCACTGGGCCATTCAGCAAGGCCCTTAACCTGAAAATTGTTCCAGAGAGCAGTACAATGGCTGACCCTTGGGGATTAAGAAAATATATCATATCAAATCTTGCCTGAAGAAGGGGCCTAAAGTGTCTCGAAAGCTTGCATATTGTAATCTTGTTAGTTAGCGAATAAAAGGTGTCATTTTGCTTGACTTCTCACTACATTCATGTCAAATCAAAATCAAATTGGAAAGAGCTTGTTTAATTCTTCAGAATGTATTATTACTCTCCACTCCTAACTATTAGAAAACATGTCAGATTGCTTCTGGGAAGTTACTTATGTAAAACTTTATGGTCAAAGATTGCATGAGACACAAATGCTCCCTCTTGCATTCTCAAGGATTCACTACACCTTCACACAGAATGAATGTTTATTCTGCTCAAATGTTAAACATTTTTTCTAAATCCCACCCAATGTTAAAAGTAAGGTTCTACTCCTGCCAAATGTGTAACTTGAGGCACCTAATAATACTCTCAAACATCTATTACAGCCACGATGGACTTTTATGGGACCCTTGGGCTTATACTATAAGTTAGGCGTTTAATGAAACCACAGGAAAACTAGTATGCAAAGTCAAAGCCTTATATGATACACGATAATCATCAGGGGCCTCATGCATAAACGGTGCGTACGCACAGAAATGTTACCTCATACCCCGTCATATGCAAGTTCTGCACTCAGTTTTGCAGACTGGCGGCACCCAGCGTCAAAGCAGTGCTACTGTTCCTGTGTGGTTACTCTTTATTTTCCTGACGCGGCTTTATAAATGCACTGAAACTAACCGCATATTGTTTATTAGTGTAATGCATCTGATTGTAATTAACTCCTAACAATATAATGGTCCAGGGAATAGCCATAGTATTACAAATACCATAACTGCTTTAGCGTTGTTACTCTCACTGCACCTTTTTTTTCTTTTTTCAGCTGCTCCCGTTAGGTGTTGCCACCGCGGATCATCTTTTTCCATATTACTCTCACTGCACCACTCGGAGTATTTATATCACTGTATCTGAGTGATGAATCACAGCAGCAGCTGATCGGAAACAGAATTATCGGGATACAGCATCAGGCACACGCTGACTCAGCCACGGCAAAACGCTCCAGAGACTTTTCTGTATGGACCTTGCGGTTCAGAAGCAGTTTCATCCCAAGAACTTTAAAACAATCAATCAGTCCATCAAGTGCTCCTTGTAGAACTGTTTGTACTTATAAGTACAATCACCTCACTGTAAACTTGCACTACAGTTATAATATTGTACAACCTGCGTCACTTTATAAAGTATTTACATATGATGACGATATCATTTTTAAGATGAAATGCAGCAAAATATGTTGATTATATTATAGACATAAAACTTTAACTTCATTTAAATAATCTGTATTGTTAATAATTAAACATGTGAGGACACGGATTGATCCTACCTTGTGCTGTATTCTTTCTGGGGCTGAAGCGACACTGGAAGGGCAGATGGAAAGAATAATTAAACATGTACTACAAAGATATTTCAATGTTCCTTAAAAGTTTTGAAGAATCGTCGCTGTAAGCTTACAGATGGCTTAACATCTATTACAGAGCTGATTGTGTAGCGATTGGGTATTTGGAGAAAGAAAAGTAAGGACAGGAATTGGAGATTAGTATGAAAGAGACAGTACTGCTATAATAATTTCATCAAATGCGCACACAATCACGCACCGTGTTCCCCTGTTTAATGACATGCTTTAACTCCGATCATCGTGAAAAAGATATCACGTATACATCTCAGTATTTTAATTATTCAGAGAGCTGTAATACCACGAATGTAATGGATTCTATGTCCAGTTCGGAGAAGGAGAAAGTGGAAGCACGTAGTGATTCACACATAGAGCAAAAGATCAAATACAAAACAAAGCATTTTACTTTAGTCTACTTTAGTTACGATGGGATTTGAGAAACTAGTAAATTAAACAATTTTAAGATAAAGTTTATGATGTTCTAGTTTAATGACAAAATAAACTATGTGATTAAAGTGGAAATTTCGAGATTGAAGTTAACATTTTGTGGTTTTTTCCCACTGTGTGCCTTTTTTTTTCTCTGTACCCTAATAAGCTTTCATATGACACTCAGATGGTGGGCTACGTCTTGCCTTTTCACCGTGACTTTGATATCTGACAACTTCTTTTTTTATTTCGGGCACTGTGTGACTTTGTGAACTTGAGCTTTCAAGTTTCTCCAACATGCTATGTCACTCGATCAACTTCCTATTGTTGATTATACCACTGTTTAAACCAACAAATAGTACGTTTTTCTTTGCCTCCACTTGGTATTCGCTGAAATTCTTATATTTTCCCTCTTGCTTTTTCCATTGCCTTTTCACAGAACGTTGAGATTAAGGGCTATTTATATTGATTTGCATATTCAAATTGGTGTAATTCTGGGAGGAGACATGGTGAGACAGAAGGCGTGTGCACGTGCGTTACTTTTCATGCTGATCGGGATTTATGGAGCGGAAGAACGTGGAAGTGGGCGAATACACAGATTTATGCATCTGGATTTTTCTGTGTGTAAGCACATTTCAGCTTTTGTGCTTACTTCATGTTATAGTGCGAATTCTACACACAGCGTTATGCATGAGGCCCCAGGTGACTGTATGCCATGTCAGGAATTTAACACAAAGAGTCTGATACTTCAAATACCTATTTAGCACATAATTATTTTCACAGTTTATGTTTATTTTTAGATGATTTTATCAGTCACGTTAACATTAGTATTACCATCATAATCTTGGTGCAATGCGCACATTACATCTCTGTTCATTGGCCATTTGTACAAAAATATAAGTAATACAATATTGATTAAGTGTTACTGACCCTCTCATCTCTTTCTCCTCTCGGTATCCTGCTGTGGCACTTGCTCTACTGCCAAGCTGTTTTCCAGACCATGGGAAGACATCTGTGATACTGGGAATGCTTGAATCAACTAATGGAAAATTCTGTTGTCATATTAGATGTGTCTGACTTTGTCAGTTATAACTGACCGTGTATCCTCCAGAGGTTTATTTTCTGTAGGGGTGTTGCTGACTGGAATTTTTTGTTTTCTCTCATTTATTGTCAACTGATCAAATCAATAATGTTAATAAGCATCTTCAATGCTTTGTTTTACTGTTTTACTTTTTGTATTTACTGCAACAAGCACCGAGTTGAAAAGACTGAGATACACACCAAATGGGACTTAAGCCCAATAACAGCCATGTTTATTTCACATCAAATAATTGACAGTAGTACTCCCAGCAGAATCACCTTTCCCTGTTAAAACAGTGGGAAAAGGTCCTGTAAAAATGAGGGTCACTTGACTAGACAGGCTATTCCGCTCTTGCAGTGTTCCTGATTGTCATCCAGTGTTGTGTGTGGTGGCCCTTACTGTCATCCAATTATTATCAGCGAGGCTGTATTTATAATGCCTTGTGAGTCTCCACCTGCCTTCTTGAGCCTTCCTGGACTTGTAAGGTAAGTAATGAAATTGAATAAAATAATGAAAAATTCCAGGGGTTCTTGGAATGCAGAGCTCAGCAAACCTGTGAATATCCTGCCGTCAATCACCTGTTCAGCCCCACCCATTTCTAGGGTGACAATGTTGGCTACTACAATACATAATGAAATTAGTGATTTGCAAACTTGAAATGACATTTTACCTATGAACTACAGTGCTACGAGCCAGAACTCAGTGAAAAGAGCTATACAAAAATAAAGTAATGTATAAATCTAACTCTTGAATACACTCTTTTTCCTTCATGCTCTCCAGAACATAACAAGCAAAGATAATTAGTGGGAAGCAGTTTTTGTGTGCAATCCTTATCCCACTAAATGATCTGATGTTTGACATAATCGGCTGACAGAACTTGTTGCATCATTAGCTGGTATGTCATTCAGTACCTTCCCTGTATTCATAAATTGTCTAATTAAGAAACAACCTTTTTCGATATGTATTATGAAAATTGACATCTCATTATTTTAAAACAGTTCAAAAATAATAATGATATTTAAATCAAATTTCTGTTTAAAGGCAGTAATCTTCCACAATACATATGGGCAACATTTGAACTTGGGCCTAATGTTGTTTGCTGACATGTGGAGCGGGAACAATCAATTGGCAGCACGCTATTCCCATTCCCTGCACAGATTCTTCATACAAGCAGATAAACAAAGGCCAGAAACTGCTGGCTAAAAGAATCTACTTTTTAAAATTTGATTAAAGATATGTCTGGGTTACTCTGTTATATACACAGTGAACCCTCGTTTATCACGGTTAATCCATTCCAGACTCTACCGTGATAAATGAATTTTCGCGAAGTAGGATTCTTTATTTATAAATCGAATATTTTCGCAGGTAGAGTATAGAAAACCTGTTTACGACCTTCTAAATACGTTTTTTAACATTATTAGAGCCCTCTAGACACGAAATAACACCCTTTAGTCTCCATTACACTCGTATTATCCAATATATTAGACAAAATAAGAGAAAATAAGACATATTAGACATTACAAATATCATATTATTACTAAGCTTACCCGCCTTTTAAGGCAACCGACTTTTATCCTCAATTTGTATGCACTCCATGTGTACATCAGGCATGTAAGTGTAGAGAGTGAGAACATCAAAGTGCCCATTCATAACATCTTCCGAAAACCTAAGTTGTTTTATCCCCTCGAGTGCCTGTCCAAAGTCATACAATGTCAGCCCGAATCTGTACCGCTAAAGACGGAGTTTCATGCACTAAATAAGATATAGATGAAAATAAGCAAACACCATCTCCCCTGATATTTACTAAGTGGTGACGCATTTGTACTTCATCAACATTAATTATTTCTAGAGACATAATTTTGTCTATTTTTCCAGCACATCGCGCACAAAAGCAAGGGAACGATGGGAGCACCAGAACTCTGCTCACATCGCGTAGCTTTGTACCGCATTCCGCAAGTAGTAAGTCTGTGATAGGTGGAATACCGCTACGCTTTGCACTCACGGGACAGAAGAACAATCCCGACTGCTTTTATATAGTAGATTATTGTACTGTACATTTAATTACACACACACACAGTTCTTACACACAACCACTAACCTATCCAGGCACGACCTCAGTAGGAGAGTCTTCAGGTGGTGCAGTATCTTCAGCAGGTGCGTTGTTAACTTCTTCTACTGAAGGAGTACTAGGAGTAGGCAGTGGGTGTCTGGGTGCACGGCTGAAGAAAATCTTGATAGGCAGATGCTGGCGCTGTCTTTTCATATGCATGAGAAGAGTTTCACCTTCTCCTGGATAGTAAGCATCTTTCTTCGGAGCTTAGTTTTATTGTCAGAAGGCTTAGAAAAAGCAGCATGTTTAGGAGCCATCGTGGGGCTTAGATAAAAGTTCTCAGAAAGCGCATGCGTAGTGACGTAAGCGTGTATGAGAAAAGTGTATGAGAAAAGAAAGTGAATATGACCATACTCCATTAACCCTTGACCTTCAGTAACCATATATGTGTACCAAATTTCAGGTCAGTAGTTTGGGAGGTGCAATCAATCAATCAACATTTATTTATATAGCACATATTGATACAAAAGAATGTAGCGCAAAGTGCTTTACAAAATGAATAGAGAAATAGAAGACACAATAAAAGATAAACATAAGTCAACATTAATTAACATAGAATAAGTAAGGTCCGATGGCCAGGTGGACAGAAAAACAAAAAACTCCAAAGGCTGGAGAAAAAATAAAATCTGTAGGGGTTCCAGACCAAGAGACCGCCCAGTCCCCTCTGGGCAATCTACCTAACATAAGTCAAACAGTCCTCTTTGTATTTAGGGTTTTCATGGAAGGACCTGATGATGATGGTCACGTAGACTTCTGGCTTTCAGTCCATCAATGTTGGTGCATCATGATGCTTTGAGTAGGTGGTGGTGGCGCAGGCCGCCACCACAAAGAAACCGAAAAAGAAACAGAAGAGAGAGTTGGGGTCAGTATGGATTTTGGAGCCACTGTGAATAATTATTATGAAGAATTGAACATACAGAGTATCAGTATTAAGTTAAAGTGAAGTTATAAAAAGGCCATGTTAAAGTAATGTGTTTTCAGCAGTGTTTTAAAGTGCTCTACTGTATTTGCCTGGCGAATTCCTATTGGCAGGCTATTCTAGATTTTAGGTGCATAACAGCAGAAGGCCGCCTCACCACTTCTTTTAAGTTTAGCTCTTGGAATTATAAGGAGACACTCATTTGAAGATCTAAGGTTACGATTTGGAATATAACGCGTCAGGCATTCCGATATATAAGATGGAGCGAGATTATTTAAGGCTTTATAAACCATAAGCAGTATTTTAAAGTCAATCCTGAATGACACAGGCAACCAGTGTAGTGACATCAAAACTGGAGAAATGTGTTCGGATTTTCTTTTCCCAGTTAGGATTCTAGCAGCTGCATTCTGTACTCGTTGCAAGAAATTTATGTCTTTTTTGGGTAGTCCTGAGAGGAGTGCGTTACAGTAATCTAGTCTACTGAAAACAAAAGCGTGAATTAATTTCTCCGCATCTTTCAATGATATAAGAGGTCTAACTTTAGCTATGTTTCTTAAGTGAAAAAATGCTGTCCTAGTGGTCTGATGAATATGCGATTTAAAATTCAGATTAAAGTCAACGGTTACCCCTAAATTTTTTACTTCCGTCTTAACTCTCAATCCTAGTGCATCAAGTTTATTTCTGATAACCTCACTGAATCCATTATTGCCAGTTACTAAAATTTCAGTTTTCTCTTTATTTAGTTTGAGAAAATTACTATTCATCCATTCAGAAATACCAGTAAGATATTATGTTAGTGAATCGAGAGAGTCGGAGTCATCAGGTGCTATTGATAAGTACAGCTGTGTGTCATCAGCATAGCTGTGGTAACTCACGTTGTAACCTGAGATATTCTGACCTAACGGAACAGGGCCATGTAGGTTTGGATTTTTTTTCTCCCTAAATAATAAAAACCATCATTTAAAAACTGCATTTTGTGTTTACTTGTGTTATATTTGACTAATGGTTAAATGTGTTTGATGATCAGAAACATTTTGTGTGACAAACATGCAAAAGAATAAGAAATCAGGAAGGGGGCAAATAATTTTTCACACCACTGTGTGTATATATATATATATATACACACCCCAATCTACATACTGTCAAATAAACGAACCACACACCGTGGCACAACATGAGAGGCTTTGCCTCTAGTGCTGACGTCCGAGGTTCGATTCCCGAGAGGGGGTGCAGTGAGTGTGTACTGCCTGAGGAACCCAGAATTAGGGTGAAACACTGTTTGCATTATTTGACAGTAAAACTATTTCAATATATTCAATATATATATATATCAGCGCTTCCTGATTCATTTTACCCTTGCACCCCCTTGGTTTGAGAAGAAGTATGAAAAAATATGAGGTTAACGCAGAAAAACAGATCACCAATTGAAGCTTTATGAATAATGGATACTTTATTCGCCATCAATAATTGTTTTGGTAAAGCCATACTCAGTGTAATCCTCCTTCCATGTTATAATTTTCCCGCAACTAGCCATGATTAATTAAACGGTAAAAAACTGAGAGCGAAGTGACGGTGACTTATTCAGGCAGGCAGGCGACAGCTTAATAGCTCGGATTTGGATATAAGTAGGTTCTATTTAGTCGCCAGAAATATCTTCGGTAGGAATGGAAGTTGAATTTAGTCTATAAATTTCTATGGTGAAGAAAAATTTATGCAATGATGACTAAATTTAACTTACATTCCTACTAAACATATTTCTGTCGACCAAATAAAAATTACTTGTATCTATTCAAGTTCTATTTAAATTTTAAATATGATAGTTCATAATACCCACACAGCACTAAGTGCACGTAAGAGCAGGAGTCATCCGTTTTAACAAGCAGCTTATTGCACTGATATGAAATAGCCTGCCCATTTAATTATTTAGGAATGGTATATAGATAAATTAAGATATTGTACAAATAATGTTTTTAATTTTTCTTCCTCGATGGATTCTGGCACCTCAAAGGAGATGTAAATATATATATAGATGTACATATATAGATAGATAGATAGATAGATAGATAGATAGATAGATAGATAGATAGACTGATATATACATATAGATAGATAGATAGATTGATATATACATATAGATAGATATATAGATATAGATAGATATAGATAGATAGATAGATATATGTGTATGTATATGTGTGTGTGTATATATGTAGATATGTATATATATATATATATATATATATATATATATATATATATATATACAGTAATCCCTCCTCAATCAGGGGTTATGCTCCAGAACCCCCAATAGATGAAAATCCGCGAAGTAGAAACCATATGTTTGTATAGTTATTTTTATATATTTTAAGCCCTTATAAACTCTCCCACACTGTTAACATTATTAGAGCCCTCTAGACATGAAATAACACCCTTTAGTCAAAAGTTTAAACTGTGCTCCATGACAAGACAGAGATGACAGTTCTTTCTCACAATTAAAAGAATGCAAATGTATCTTTTCTTCAAAGGTGTGTCTACATCAGGAGCAGAGAATTTAAGAAAGAGAGCGAGCGCTCGCAAAGGAAAGCAAACAATCAAAAAATCAATACGTGTGCTTTTAAGTATTCCAAAGCACCGCAATAAAGCTGCTTTTTTAGAGGGGCGTCAGTATCTTCTAAGCAAACAGCCTCTGTGCAAACAGCCCCTCTGCTCACATCTCCTCTGTCAGGCGCAGAGAACGTCAGAGAGGGAGAGTGAGATTAAAGCAAACAATCAAAAAATCAATATGTGTGCTTTTAAATATGCCGAGCACCGCAATAAAGCGGCATTTTTTAGAGGAGCGTCAGTATCTTTTAAGCAAACAGCCTCTGTGCAAACAGCACCTCTGCTCACACCCCCTCCGTCAGACGCAGAGAATGTCAGAGAGGGTGAGAGAGAGGCAGAGACAAGCAAACAATCAAGCACCGCGCGGGAAGCATATCTTATAGCATTGAGGAGTTTTAGTTAATATATAATACATGCTCTGATTGGGTAGCTTCTAAGCCATCCACCAATAGTGTCCCTTGTAAGAAATCAACTGGGCAAACAAACTGAGGAAGCATGTAACCTAAATTAAAAGACGCATTGTCTGCAGAAATCCGCGAACCAGCGAAAAATCCGTGATATGTATTTAGATATGCTTACATTTAAAATCCGCGATAGAGTGAAGCCGCGAAAGTTGAAGCGCGATGTAGCGAGGTATTACTGTATATATATATATATATATATATATATATACTAGCAAAATACCCAGCGCTTCGCAGCGGAGAAGTAGTGTGTTAAAGAAGTAATGATAAAGAAAAGGAAACATCTTGAAAATAACGTAACATGATTGTCAATGTAATTGTTTTGTCACTGTTATGAGTGTTGCTGTCATATATATATATATATACACATACATACTGTACATACATACACACACACATTATATATATATGTATCTATATCTATCTATCTGTATATCTATATATCTATATATATATACCACATACACACACACATTATATCTATATCATATCTATATACTGTATGTATATAGCAAAATAACCATACTTCGCAGTGGTGAAGTACTGCCTTAAAAGTTTTATTAAGAAGAAAATTAAACCCTTTTAAACTGAGGGAAAATATCCCAATAATTATCTGTTAAGGATCTCTTTGTATACCACATTGTAAGTTCGGCCCTCCGGTTGTAATATGACCAAGCTGTGCGCTGAGCTTACTCTTAAGCATGCAAGTACAGTTGGCCATGTGAACAGTAATCTTGTCTCAAATCTCACAGCTTGGATTGCTGCTGTCATAATCAGTTTGAGTTTCATGGTTTGTTTCAATTACGACAGTATTTGTAGGGCTTGTGTTGAAGTGACATTCGGCATCTGTCAAGCGTTGTAAGCATACAACCAGTTTCATCGATAACTTCAAATCCAGCTTTTGAGAGTTTAAACATTCATAAACATCAAAGTATCCACTACTGAAATCGTCACCTGTCAATCTAAGATGTTTAAGAGGCATTGGCGGTTGTCCAAAGGTGTAAAATATTTGGCCATTTCGGTCCACTTGAAAGCGACAACCGAACAATTCAGCGGCAGCCATCAACTCACATGCAGATGCGTAGGTGAAGGGCTTAAGCATTTCACTCTTATAGTGCTCCTGTGTAGTATAATTATCTCCTGTACCATCATCAGTCCACACCTTGAACCTGTCCCAGTCATTCAATACATAAGAAGCAATGTTCCTCCGGATATCAAGAGTGAGCCTGATATGGCCGTGTAATATGTAACAAAGAGAATGGAAAAGATAGGTGCCATCTCCGGGCATGGAAACCACTCGGTAAGTGACAGTTCTTTGATCGATGGTGATCACCTCGATAGACATGTTAATGGGGGTACGGCTGGATAAAGGAAATGGGTACCAGAACAATGTAAAGTAAGTCTAAAATACGTACACAATAACTATAATCGTAATAAATGAACAATAAAACAGCGAAGAAGCTGTGGATTAAATAAAAAGGCTGTAGTTATCAACAGAGAGACGTGAATCCCGTGGCGAAGCAAGGAAGGGAATGTAGAGACCGGAGCGACGGACGGCCTTATATAGGCAGGCAGCCAACAACGTGGGAGGCGTTGGGATGGGGGACCCAATGCCACCTCACACGGTGACTGAGCTGCAGGCTATGGACATATATATGTACGTAAGTAGGATTCAGTTAGCATTAGGAACCCGCGTACCAAATTTCTTGAAGATGGGCCCATAAGTAACAAAGACTGTTGAAAAGTTCAATATGGCGGCCGACAGTGGCATCATACCATCGAAATAAGTACGTACATCGGTTTCGGTTAGCGCAGGGAAGCCGCCTACCAAATTTCGTGAAGATGGGGCCATGAATAAGAAAGTTCAACATGGCGGACGTTGTCGACCGTTATCGACCGTTATGACCGTTATGTGTAGAATTTCAAAATGAAACCTGCTTAACTTTTGTAAATAAGCTGTAAGGAATAAGCCTGCCAAATTTCAGCCTTCTACCTACACGGGAAGTTGGAGAATTAGTGACGTTGGAAAGTTCAATATGGCGGCCGACAGTGGCGTCATACCACCGAAATAAGTATGTACATTGGTTTCGGTTAGCGCAGGGAAGCTGCCTACCAAATTTCGTGAAGATGGGGCCATGAATAAGAAAGTTCAACATGGCGGACGTTGTTGACCATTATGACCGTTATGAGTAGAATTTCAAAATGAAACCTGCTTAACTTTTGTAAGTAAGCTGTAAGGAATGAGCCTGCCAAATTTCAGCCTTCTACCTACACGGGAAGTTGGAGAATTAGTGACGTTTGGAAAATTCAATATGGCGGCCGACAGTGGCGTCATACCACCGAAATAAGTATGTACATTGGTTTTGGTTAGTGCAGGGAAGCCACCTATCAAATTTCGTGAAGATGGGGTCAGCCTTCTACCTACACGGGAAGATGGAAATTTAGTGACGTTGGAAAGTTCAATATGGCGGCCAACAGTGGTGTCATACCATCGAAATAAGTACATACATTGGTTTCGGTTAGTGCAGGGAAGCCGCCTACCAAATTTCGTGAAGATGGGGCCATAAATAAGAAAGTTCAACATGGCGGACGTTATCGACCGTTATCGACCGTTATGACCATTACGTGTAGAATTTCAAAATGAAACCTGCTTAACTTTTGTAAGTAAGCTGTAAGAAATAAGCCTGCCAAATTTCAGCCTTCTACCTACACAGGAAGTTGGAGAATTAGTGATGAGTGAGTGAGTGAGTGAGGGCTTTGCCTTTTATTAGTATAGATATGCCAGAAACACTCATGACAATGACAAAACAATTACATTGTCAATCATGTTACGTTATTATTAAAATGTTTCCTTTTCTTTTTCATTACTTCTTTAACACACTACTTCTCCGCTGCAAAGCGCGGGTATTTTGCTAGTATATATACATATATATATTTATATATATATACAGTATATATATATATATATATACACACAAATATAATCTAGCAGTCAATAATGGTGTTAGTGACAGGTTATGACTAAAGTTTTAATGTTATTGTACACCTGCGGTGGGCTGGCATCCTGCCTGGGGTTTGTTTCCTGCCTTGCGCCCTGTGTTGGTTGGGATTGGCTCCAGCAGACCCCTGTGACCCTGTAGTTAGGATATAGCAGGTTGGTAGATGGATGGATGGATGGATGTTTCTGTACACACACATTAAGAGCAATAATCAAAATCTGAATACTGTTTTTAGTAATTCTATAAAATTTAAACAAACAACTCCACAGTTTGCTTACCCAGAAACACAGTTGTTTATGCATTTTCCCAAGTGGTTAAGGTTAGATCTGGGTTAGGGTTAATGACATAATCCAATCAGCCAAAAATAATATTTTGTTTGATTTATATACTTTTTTAAGATGCCAGCTGACTTTTTTATTTTAAGTAACAGAAATCAAATACACAAATGCTATAAGGATCTATAGTCAGAAAGAACAGATGTGTTTGCATTCCAAATGAATGTAGTTACGGTTTTGTATAATTGTTTAAAAAAATACTGATCTAATTAAATACTGTGAAACAGATATTGAAAGTTTATTTTGATGATATTTATTCCCCCTGATAATGTGCAGTGAAGAGAAGGCCATCAATTAGCCTTACTTAATACACGTAGGTTGGTAAAATAAAATTTAAATAGGTGTTTACATTTTTTATAATTCTGTCTCCTAAATGTTGTAACTGTTGTAAGACAAACAAAAAAAACTAATCAGACTTATTACTGACAGGGAATTTACTCTATTATTCAAGTTAATCTTAATCCCCAAATTTTTTCTCTCTTCCCCAATGTAACTAATCCACATAGCAGTGATATGGACTAGTAATATACTGTAAAGCTCCCTGTTAAACAAAATGCTTTTAGTTTAAGTGCATTTCTGTGGTGGCCCAGCAATACTCCACCCAAGAATATTATTGATTTTTCATCTGTTACTTAGCTTGTGTTGTTTCTAGCAATGGCTGAGAAAAAATTTTAAATCTCATGATTTTAAGGAGAATGGATATACCAAAGATCCTGACACAGTAGGCTTCATTGGGGACCAACGCTGAACAAAATGCAAGTGATATAAAAATTGCCAAGAAAATAAATCTCTATTTACTCTTGTCACATAACCCATAAGTCAAATATCCAGTGATATACTCACAGCTCTTCAAACACATGAAGTTATGCTAAAATACGTTTAAATAAGCAATTCCAAGAAAACACTTGGGAGTGTGTTTAAACAAGAACTGCCTTTTGAATTGAAGATCTGTGTTTCCAATATGTAATAATCAATAACTGTCCAGACGTTTTGAGAATAGCAGAGGACTTCAATTTGATTTGAAAAGTGATATTAGTTATTGCATTATTCTGTTTTGTATCATTTGTAATGTGATTTTATATAACTTATTTTAAAGAGTCTGAATTAGCACTTCCCTTTGGGCTGTTCATTAGAAATGAATCAGAAAGGTAGAAGCACATAATAAACAAGAAAAGTTGCAATAAATATTTGAAATATTAAAAAGTGCGCTTCAATTTAAATGTTTAAAATCTAAATATTCCCTATTGTAATATAACAAAAAGAAAAATAACATCATTTTCACAATCACTGACCTTGAGACAGTCTAAAAGGGTGTCAAACGTGCTTATGTTTGAAATTTGTCATTTTTAACTATCTGAGAATGGCTTTTAAAGGGCTACAAGCACCAGTAAAAAGTCAAATATTCAGGATCAGCAACCTTGAAACAGCATAACACAATACATTCAATACACATATACATTCCCATATTACCAATCACATTTTTTTTAAGTTTAGTGTAAAGGAGTCACTTTAACCCCTAGAGTCAGTTTATACGGCAGGCACAACTTCAGGTCCTTCTGACTATTTTTGCTGAAGACACCTGTTGGTTTACTATTTATGAGGGATGAAGTTTCCTGCATAAACTATGGTACAAAAATGGCCTACAAGTGAGGGATTTTTATGTCCAGAGGGATAAAAAAAGTGGCAACCCGAAAGAATTAATGTCTTGCATAACTAGATATCAAGATGAGTCAAGCAGTATATCATATGTGGGGGTGAGTCAGAAGGCACTGGACAAAAACTGATTTTGAGTCATTCACAAGTAATTCTTATGAGCAGAAAATCAAGGATTATTTTCAGGAAATAGTTTACACTTACTTATCTTTTTATTATATAAAAAAATCTTTAAACGAGACAAGGCTTTTTCAGAGAGATAACATGTGACTTTCTCAGAGAGACACTTTCACATCCCGTGAGACAAAGAGTTGATGAAAAAGTAGAACGTAGAAGAAATAAAAATTTTGGTGTGATACACATGCAGAGCAGGTTAGATATAATGGAAGTACAAAAGTTGTAAAATCTCTAAAAAATAATAATGAAGATCGCATTAGCGGGAAAAAAATGGAAATTATTACTCGGAGAAATAACAGAACAGCGAAAAGAGATTGAATATATTGTACAGATTTAAACTTTAAGTCGGAGACTTGTAGATCGTCTAATTCATATTGCCATCAGGGAAAAGTGGTGTTTCTTCTCAATGAAGAAGCGTATCCGCAAGAATGAAAGGTTTGTTGTTTGGTGAAAGTGAAATCCACATACGCTGTCACGCTTTGGTCACAGAGTTGCACAGATACACAGGAGATTTTAGATACAGAAACGTTATTCAAACACTTCAAACAATCATAAGTCTCTTTCAGAAGTGAATCAAGCTCCGTGTGTAGTTGGAGGGGAAATTTCCATCTCTCAATTAAAAGAGCAGAAAATCTTCCTGTTCATGGGGGCGCGCCTCGGCAGCGGGACCCACAACAGGAGCAAAGGAAGTCTGGAGAGAAGAGAGACAAAACAGTGAGACAAAAGGACAGCTGCTGTAGAAGATTTTAAATGTTTGAAGCGCTGTGCGAGATGCAGATCATGCGGCACATCAGCAGGAGCAAACTAGTAGCTATTTGAGCAAAGAGGAGGTGAAAAAACCTTTATTTGTTTCCCATTGTATCACCGTTTAAGAGGGGGTTTCGGAGAAGCGAGCGCGTCTCATTGGGATGTGTTCAGCTCCATCTTCACAACACGAGTGAGCAGGGGGCAAAGCCCTCTAGTCATCTTAAAAGCACTATAAATCACAAAACACATGGTAGTTCAGCAGATAGCATTAATGCCTCGTAGTTCCAGAGTTCAGACACAAGAAACATTAGAGCATTAGAAGGATTTAGACAAGAATGTGGCTCTCCAATTAATTCCTTCAAATAGTCTGTGTGGAGAGTTTAGACAATCTTCCAGTTGTGCATGTGTGGATCACAATCAGAGAAAACCAGAATCTAAAATGACAATTGACAAAATGAAAAGCAGAACATTACATTCATTTAACAATGTATTCGCCGCAGGACAAACTGGCCAACTACACACACAAACACACACCCTGCTGTCATCAATAAGGAGATGCAGACAAGCAGAACGCCCATGGCGGCGGAAACTTAGATGAGCAGGCCAGGCACACATGGAAATAAGATTTGGGACAGCTAGTGAAACAAGAACAGCAAGGCAATGATAGGGACTGCCTAGTTGTTCAGATACATAGAATATTGATCATTTGATTGTCTTTGGGGGTACCGACTGCATAGACGAGGCAAACAGGAAAGAGAACTTGTGGTTGTTATCACTGGTATCTCAGGCAAAGAGATAGAGAGACAAACATGAAGCACTGAAGATCGTGGGAAATATCTCAAACTGTTCAAAAATTTATAACAGCAGAAAACAGGCTCAAAATGACAAAACAAATAAAACAAAACCAGAGGTGGTGACTAACATAAATGGAAGCACAAAAAGCCATTTGTTTATTTATTCCTAAAACTTGGAGGAAGAGTGCCATTTTTCATACTGCCGGCATGATGGTATCTTGTAAAATGGAGATACAACTTACATGACTGGAAAATGACCGTGACAGCAGTAATTAACACAACCTCGCCTATGGAAATAAACATAAGGTTATGATGCTGCTGTTTATACTTCTGTACAGTATATTATTACTTGCTTTTTAATGTGCACTGACATTATTATCAGTCAGAAAATCATTGAGAATGAACCTTCAATTGGGACTCACTGGCTCATTTGTATTAACTAATAACAGTCGTCAACAAGCAGATTGGCTCAAATGTTCAACTATTGAGGATCCAGAATCTTTATTTTAAATTTTTTCTAACTGTTGCTTGTTTTCAAGAAACCTTTGGCACTTCAGTTTTTCTGTAAGGGCATCCTTGATTACCCGATATCTTTCAAATGCATCTGAAATTAAGACGATATTTTTGGATCCCATAGTGTAGTGTAGTGTAGTAGGAGTCCAATACATTCAAAATGAGCATTTCCCATTGCAATTGAACACTGGTAATTTATCAGAATGTGAAATGCTGAAATGAGTTACAGTGTGCACAACATAATTTTAAAACCCGCAGAAATCACCTGTCCACACAACACATAAACTAAACTCCAAATCAAAGCCAATCTTGGAAAGTTCATATTAATGATAAAATCCCAGCAAGTGTTTGCTTAATTTGAATACAATACAAGTTTCATACCCCTGTGACCCTGTAGATGGATATAGCGGGTTGGATAATGGATGGATGGATGGACAAGTTTCATACTTACATAAGGGTTCACACCTTTGTCTCTGTAAGGTTAACATGTAATGGATCTTTCTCTGCTATTTCAGTAATAACAGAATGTTAATTAGCCAGTTAGAAAATAGTCCCTCTGCTAGAAGCGAAGACTGTTAGATTAACTTAAAAATAGAACAATGGCGTACAGTTTTCTGTTTTTTGAGTGTATGAATGTATGCCTTGACCAGTGTAGGATAGAAACCAGTAGAAATGTAACAAGACATCTAATAAATCTTTCTTTATGTAAGATATATTCCTTTTTTGTGTGATATCAATTTTTTCTTTTTGTTTTTGCTTTGAATTTTAGTAGAACTTCTAAGACAAAGATATTTGGACTATGGTATTATTGGCATATACATCACACTATTGTTTGAATTGTTCTAGGAAGTAAGCTGAAGCTGCAGACTTTTTGGAAACTTTGGAGAAACTAGTACAAGACCACTGGCTTGTCACATTATTTCTCTGAGTTGTTCATCTTTCAAAGTCCTCTCTAACATATATTTCCAAATGAAAACTGTCTAACATGAGTGAGTAGTAGAATTATTTAACCACAATTTGAAAAGCCTCAGAACATCAGAAATAGACAAAGCCTGTGAATCATCCAATTATGTGTTGGATAAGCACTATTACTATCTGAATTTTTCTGTTCACAGAATATTACTCTGCAAGTTACATTGCCCTATCAATATTTTATGTTGCAAATTACATTTTTGCTGGCTACAGCTTCCTGCCTAACAGAATACCTCAGAATTAATCAAATATTGTGAAAATCTCAATCTGTTTTCTAAAGAGAACCCTAAACACTGCATATTTCAAGTGTATTGCAGAGCTCCTCTATACCGCTCCTGAGAATTAATCGATGAAACACATAATATGGTATATGGGCTTGTAATTTCCATAGGTCACTTAGTTAAAAAAAATAATTGAATTCTGTTTTGTGAGGTTTTGCCTGTTTTTGTTCAAGGTTTCTTTTTTGTATCTTTTTCATTTTTTTTCTATTCTTTTTTTTCCTAGTTTTACTATGGGGTCATGTGCTGTATAAGTCTGACTTGATTGTATGCAATGTTATAAAAAAAAAACCTATTATAATAAAAAAGAGAATTATACATACAGTATATTGTAATGAAAAACACAAACAAGCATAAATAGTCAAACCCCATATAATTGAAAATAAACACAATGTATAAACACGGGGAAAAAAACATCTTCACAGATGCAAGTCTCAAAGTGACTGCTCAATGATGGAGACTTGTCTGGTTAAATACAGACCAGGCAAGAAGAGACGGGTCCAGGGGGACAGATATGGGAACTAACGCCAGAGGTGGTAGGGCTGTCAATCATCTGAGGCCTCGTTTATAAACGGTGTGTACAAACAAAAATGTTGCGCAAGCCCGCTTCAACGCTCACATCGCAATGTATAAAACCTAAATGCTTGGTGTATGCAAGTTCTCTGCTCGGTTTTGCAAACTGGCGACACCCAATGTCAAAGCAGTGCATTTGTTCCAGTGTGGTTCACCTTTCTTTTTTAAGTCAGATCCCTGATGCAACTTTATCAAATACACTGAAATTAACCGCATATTGTTTATTAGTTTATGGCATCTGATTGTAATTAACCCGTTGTTCCTCTCAATGCACCACTCAGAGTATTTGTCCTCACTGCATCTGAATGTGGAAGCACAGCTCTTTAGCAGCTGATCGGAAAGAAAATGATCTGTATACAGCATCAAGCACACGCTACCTCAGCCATGATGTCTATTGAACTGCTCTCAAGCAGCAAACAGTTTAGAGCCTTTCCTGTAGGGATCTCGCGGTTCAGAAATGGTTTCATCCCAAGAACTATAAACACATTCAATCAGTCCATCAAGTGCTCCTTGTGGAACTGTTTGTACTTATTAGTACAATTACCTCACTGTAAACTTGCAATGCAGTTATAATATTGCACAACCTGAGCCACGTTATAAAGTGTGTATTTACATATGATGACGATATCATTTTTAAGATGAAATGCAGCAAAATATGTTTATTACATTATACAGATAAAATGTAAACCCATCCCTCCAACCCGCTATATCCTAACTACAGGGTCACAGGGGTCTGCTGGAGCCAATCCCAGCCAACACAGGGCGCAAGGCAGGAAACAAACCCCAGGCAGGGCAACAGCCAACCGCAGGGCACACACACACACACACCCACCACGGACGATCTAGAATCTCCAATGCACCTAATGTCTTTGGAAGGAAACCGGAGTACCTGGAGGGAACCCACACAGACACAGGGAGAACATGCAAACTCCACGCAGGGAGAACCTCGGAAGTGAACCTGGGTCTCCTAACTGCAAGGCAGCAGCGCTACCCACTGTGCCCCCGTGCCGCCCCTAAAATGTAAACCTTTTTTAAATAATCCATATTGTTAATAATTAAACATGTGAGGACATGGTGTTGCAGTGCTGGCGACAATCTGGTGCCCCTTTCAGAGATTGTTCCTGCCTTACGCTGTATTCAAGCTGACAGAGACGGAAGCAGATTCATACCTGGTGGTATGGATTGTGGACTATCTTACAGACAGACCTCAGTATGTGCATCTTGGGAACTGCAGGTCTGACATTGTGGTCAGCAGCACAGGAGCGCCGCAGGGGACTGTGCTTTCTCCTGTCCTGTTCAGCCTCTATACATCGGACTTCCAATACAACTTGGAGTTCTGCCACGTGCAAAAGTTCACTGACGACACTGCTATCGTGGGCAGGAGGAGAAGTATAGGAACCTAATCAAGAACTTTGTGAAATGGTGAAACTCAAACCACTTACAACTGAACACCAGCAAAACCAAGGAGCTCGTGGTGAATTTTAGGAGGCCCAGGCCCCTCATGGACCCTGTGATCATCGCAGGTGATTGTGTGCAGAGGGTACAGTCCTATAAATACCTGGGAGTGCCGCTGGATGATAAATTGGACTGGACTGCCAATACTGATGCTCTGTGCAAGAGAGAACAGAGCCGACTATACTTCCTTAGAAGGCTGGCGTCCTTCAACATCTGCAATAAGATGCTGAAGATGTTCTAGCAGGGCGAGCGCGCTCTTCTATGCTGCGGTGTGCTGGGGAGGCAGCATAAAGAAGAGGGATGCCTCACACCTGGACAAACTGGTGAGGAAGGCAGGCCCTATTTGCAGGCACAGAGCTGGACAGTTTGACATCTGTGGCAGAGTGACGGGTGCTGAGCAGGCTCCTGTCAGTCATGGAGAATCCACTGCATCCACTGAACAGGATCATCTCCAGACAGAGGAGCAGCTTCAGCAACAGGCTGCTGTCACTGTCCTGCTCCACTTAATTCCCCCTTGGGGATTAATAAAGTATCTATCTAGCCCTTTACCCGAGGCCCCCTGCATAACCAGGACGGACGGTCTGGAGGAGGCACAAGCCCTCCTCCGGTCCTCCTGGGCGTCGGGCTCCAGCCCCGGCCGGGGACCACAGCAGACATACATGTGAATTTCCCCTTGGATTAATAAAGTATCTATCTATCTATCTATCTATCTATCTATCTATCTATCTATCTATCTATCTATCTATCTATCTATCTATCTATCTATCTATCTATCTATTATACTGATATTTTACCATATGGAAGATTAGTGTTTTATTGTAATAAGTCAGTAAATTTATATGTTGTGATTATCTGAGGGATAAATCTGAAGACTGTGAACTTTAAAAATGATAGACAAATAGTTTAAACATAAGGGACTAACTATTTCACATTTTGAACATTGGTAACTCATATGGTCTGTGTGCATTTTTTATTTTGATTTTGTGTCATTTTCTGGACATTTTACCTCTGTTGTAATATAATCATTTGTTTTATTCTGAAGGTATTGGAAGATTTTTTTTTACCTAATGCTGGTTGTAGTTGAATCATATTACAAATGGAAGCTTACCTCTGACCCTGAAGCCCTCAAATGCTACCCTTCTTTGAAATAGTACCTTATTATTCCTTGTCTGTCTTTAGAAGCTCCACATCTTTCCTCAACCTTGAGGAAGAGTCATGTGCTTTTTTTCTTCAGGAAGCATAATTAACCATGCAAAGCTCATAATCTGATATTAATAGCCACTGCCAGATTGTAACCTTACCTATACCCTTTAGTCATGCCTTCCTTATAATATGGATTATTTGTTAGGACACGGGAGTAAGCATACTGGAGTGCTGGTAGATGAATGGTTTTCGTCATTATACATTTAAAAGCAACATGGAGAGCAATGAGGTAAATACAAAATACAAAATATAAAGATGATAACCAAACAATCCAAATATGTAATATAGTGAGGTTATATAAAGTTAATCATCTAGGCTGCTAGGGTGTTTAGGAAAAGAACAGACACAAGAGACATAAGACAAGAAATAAACCAATAATTCATTTAGCCAATATTTTTTTCCTATGTAACATTCAGGTCACATTTGCATAGTACAATATTTTTGTATTTCTAAAATGTGACCACAGGGAGATTAAACGTCTTGGTCAGGGTCACATAGTGAATCAGAGGAAGAATTCAGCCTAGAGCCTCAGCTTTTCCAGTAAATACTTCATTCTCTCAACAATTCTTCTGACACTTGAAGAGGAACATCACATAAGGAGAGGGAAATGCATAATGTGAGTAAATCATGTCTAGAGAAGAAAGGTTCATCAGAAGAGAGCTCCGCATAAGGAAGTCAGTCATGTTTTAACTGCAAACCACACACACCTTTACAGTTCACTGCCTCTTTGCTGTAGCTTTGCAGCTTCTAATTAGGATGAGATTAATGAAAGAAAAAACTCTTTGTATTGGAAGTCTAAAAGAGTACAGTGGTTTACCATAGAGACTTAGGGCCAGGCTTGACTCTTGGCTACATAGCGTTTGGTGTGGTCCTCTCTTTGTTCACCGACCTGCTGACTGGTCACCCTAAACTGAAGAGCTACTGTTAATGTATGCGGCAACCCTTAAAACAGAACAGTATTTTGCTCACTTGCTCCTTTTACTGGAAAACCTGACTATGATATAGAGGAGATGGAATAACATGTGTTGGAGAGAAAGGAATTACTGGTAAAAATAAAGAGAAACAGTGTAAGCAAAACCCCCCTTTTGACCTTTAGGCACATGTTGTTATGATTTTGTATGTTATTTAATAATTTGTGACATTTTACGATTCCTTTTTCACAATATACTCATTTCAGGCATTTTGAACATTAGGGAATCAAAAATAACATTAATTCATTTTATGGCAATTTGAAGTGGAAAATATTTTTTGTTTTGCTTTGACACCATTTTGTTTGACCTTGGATGCTGCCATTTTGGGCATTTTTTAATTATAGAGGTTACTATGAAGTTGCCATTCAGGTCTTTGATTATTTATTAGTATTTCGATGACAGATCAGTTAGACTTTTGGCTAAGATTAAAGCCTTAATTGTTTTGAATATTTTGTCCATGATCAAGAAAGAACTTTTTATTTTTGGTTATGAACTAAAACTGCACAAAGCCATAGATATTACCAGATCTAACACAACAGTACAAGCTAATGTGAAAACAATAACAATTTATGAAAAAATTATTGAACAAACAGAACATTTTGTCATTCAGGAAAGAGTGTGACAAAGAAATATCTATCACTGGGAACAAATGGTTATGCAGCAAGCACTCCCAGGCCAAGTGATAAATAAAAACACCTAAGATGAAGTGTTTATTGCGGAGACATTTTTATGGACAAAGGTTAGGCTAAATCAGTAGAGCCTAGTGCTAGATTACTGTAAGTCTGTATGTGAAGCAACACAAGTGTCATGATTATGTTGGCTGAATATTAAACTTTTACTTTTCCTATCCTTAGTAAGGATTTTCCATTGGAATTTTGTCACAATATACTTTTATCAAACATGTAGGTCCTAATATTGCCTTTGAGATTATAAGGAAAAAACTGAATTTCTTCACCACTGTGGTGGACGGCCGGGTCCCATGCCTGGCCGGAACGCCCCTTCTGCTTATGTTCCGGAGGAGCAGCCATGGGCTCCTCTCCTCAGTACCTCCCCCAGGATGCTTGGTGGCAACCTCCCTGGTGGACGATGGTGCATCAGTCTCCTGCAGGGTTCCCTGGGAGATGGAGTTCTCCAAAACCCTGTGGGGATCTGAGGTGGCTACCAGGGGGCGCGGCGTGGATCACTGAGCCCAGCTGGTCTAATCTTCAGCCCCATCCGGGAGTGCAATTGGAAGCAGGTGAGCAAGCACTGGGAACACTTCCAGGAGGGCCATAAAAGGAACCAGCAACCACCACTCAGGGCCAGAATTGGGAGGAAGAAGACAAGGTTGCCTGGAAGGAATGGTGGAGCCAGAGGAAGAGTGTGGTCTGTGACTTAAGTGCTTTATTTCGGACTGTGTTGGGCCTGTGGGACACGGGGAAGACGTGCCCCACGGCGGAAAAGAAAAATAGAAAGCCTTGTTATTTTCCCACGTGCCTCAGTGTGAATCTGTGCCGGGTCGGACGCCTATATAGCGTCTTATTCACACCACCAAAAGCACCACATGATTTAGTCCTGGTTTCTGGTGATTGTAATTAGTGATGAGTGACCCCTGCTAAATTTGCTTCACCACACATTTAGCAAAATTGTAGAAATGTTTCTTAACTTCATCAAACTCAGTTAAATTCATTGAAGTCAATGGGGAAGAATCAACCAAACTAGTTTTGAGTTGATTATAATAGCACAATTATCTTTTCACAGATAGGAAAACATTTGCCTACCATGCTGGACTGATTATTTTGGCCTCACAGCCAAAAATGTGACCTGGGCTGCAGTGCCATTCTCTGCACCACCACACCTTCCTTAGATGAAGTTATGAGAAAAGCAACACTTTCTTCAGACAGTAACAGATCATGAATTCACTTGCCCCTCATAGTTTTGATAGCAGGTACTCAACTCTCTAGAACTGAAAAGTACAGTTTTTGTTTTTTTCCAACACTTTTGCCCTTTCACTGCTACCAAATGCACAACACGCACATTGATTCTTCCTTCCTTCGTGTTTGTATTAACTGCACAGCACTCTGGGTTTTGGTCAATACTCCTAAAGGGTTAGGCTCACAGGCCACAAACAAGTCCATACAAAAAGACATTACCCTTAGGATACAAATACACTGACACATTTTGAGTTTCCTTCTGTGTGTGCATTTTGTGTTTGAGTTTTCAGCTCATTTTTCTTATGTACATTGGGCTGTTTCTTCCAACATTGGCTGCTATGGCTTACACAGCATCATGAGGCACTAGGAAAAAATTTTCTCTAAGTTGGCCGGGGGGCAAATTAACTGGAAAATTTTCAGCAAGCAAGGCCACTGGTTTTGAACACAGCCTTGGTGAATTTTGCTGAGCATCATTACTTGTAACCATCATTTATTAATATCAACACATCACTGTTTTAAGCAATAGGTTACTTACCTAGCAGAAAATAGAGTTAAAGTGTTAGGGGTACCCTGAAAATATCAGAGGGTGTAAAGAAATTAGTGAGAAAATAGAAAAGGGCAAGAAACAAAGACGGTATTTCTTACATGAACGTTTCCTTCACAATTTATCAGCTATGAGGATCAATAGCCGTCAACATCAAATATTAAGAACTGGTCTTCTGTAGTATCTCACATCAGGAAACAGGACAGCCTTATAGTGTCACCTACGTCACAATCGAAAATAATAATAAAAAAAAAATAATAACCAAAATTAATAATAACAGGTAAAAAAAATTAAATAAGGAAAAAAAATGAGAGGTTGAGAATCCTGGATTCGTCACAGAAAGACTTTTTACATCACATCAGGTTTTGACACTAATTGCAATATCATTCTCTTACATGAAAATCACAGTCTTCTCCAGTGAGAATCAGTCACCACAAGAAGTACTAGAGGATTGGTTTAAAGTGGAATGTGTTCTATAGTGATCAGGAATTGATGGACTAACTGATTACATAACAGCCATCATTAATTTATGTGTTTCTGTTACTCAAAAAATAAGAAAATGATACAGTATGTATTTTGAAGGAGGCACTTGAAAAGTCATTACTTTAGGGAGAGAGGAACACATGGGTACAGAGGGTCTAAACCTCAAATATCAAGAGGAATTAAAGTGAATGTATGAAGAAAGTTGAAAATAAGTTAAAAGAACATTAATAAGTATGGTGTGGTGTGCTTGTTATTTCTTGCTGCGGTGCATAAAGGTGGCTGTTCTTCATCCCAATGGTAAAAACATAATAAACTAAGTACTTTTCTAAACAGAGTTGACGCTTGGGGTGCTGCTGATTGTAACCAAATTTGTTTTATAGTTGTTAATGCAGATACAGGACCTACTAGGCCATTTTGTTGTAAGTAAGTGTTGAAATTCCCAAGAAGGGCACCAAAGGTAATGAATGCAATGCCTTAAGGGACTTGAAGAATACCATTTGAACTGCTTCAAGTAAGTGAATGGCAGCAAAGAGGCTGCTGTGGGAATGGTGTGATTCTACAATACGGGGATTACACCCAAAAGGCGCCTTACCCTTTTTAAATGGGTATGACAGATCAGGAGTGAGAGCTATGCGAGTACCCTCTTACCATATAATTTACCGGTAGTTTAGCAGGAGAGAAAGCACAAAATAAAATGTATACTCATATAGACAAACAGATGGCACAGTACCACAGCAGAAAATACTAGGGCTTCTCTTGTAGCTGATGGGTTTTTTTTCACACCAGTTCTTATTTCCAGTTAATATTAATGGCTCAGTAAATGTGTTTTTTTACCATATATATATTAGTGTGTATATATATAGATATATATATATATATATATATATATATATATATATATATAATGTTTATACATGCTCTGTGTATATATAATACAACGTAGTGTGTGGGCTATTCAGTATAAACCCATTGTAATGTCTGTCAGCTGCATTGCTGTTTTTGAAGCACAATATACAGTGCTTTATCTCACAACATGCACACTCATTATTGCAGGTCATGTTGATTTACAGCTGTCTTGATACCTTGCGAAGAAGAAATTTCCACACCAAGTATTGTTAGCCATATTTTTATGACAGTTGAAACCCATTAACCTCAGCTTCATCAGCTATTAGCTCCAGGATAGACTTGCTGATAAGATCTCATTCACCTTTTGTAATAGCAGATTCTCTCTTAAAGAACCGAGAAAAGCAATTCTATTTAATAAGTTACATTTCTAGTCGGTTAACCCGCACGCCATTTCATTTTTTCTGCTGAAGAGTGCGTTTTCAAGTACAGTAATGGAGAGAGCAGGTTTTACTGCATGCTCTTTATGACTCTTCAGTTAGGTGCGGTTCCTTTAAAATATACCAAGAGATATTTTTCATGTGCTTAATATAAAAATACTATGTGAGAAGCAGATGATTATGAAGTGAAAATGGATGCCAGCTGTGCTAAAGTCAAATTATACTTTTTTAGTATTTTGTTGCTGCTCTGAGCTTTTAGTTAGAAAGATACGTCAAACTGTTTCAGATTGCACACTTTCTTGTTCTAATGAATTCCAAGAAGGACATAGGGAAAATGCATTTAAGGAAAAACTAAAAACTACTACAAAATACTTTTGGACATACAATGGTTGCAGCTATTTGGGTTATATAGACAGATAGATAGATAGAGGCAAATGTGGGTTTATATTGAAGCTCTTTAAATAAATAAATATGTAGATAAGTAAATACATAAATAAATTAACACACACTCTTTGGTCTGAAAACACAAACCAGAATTACTATAAAACAAGAAAATTAAAAAGAAAGAAAACTTCTGACAGGCAGTTCCAGTCCCAGTGAGGTATTATGCAGTGTGAACTGGGACCCGGACACAGGCAGACGGACAACATAGTTCCACCACACACCGTTTATTTACAAGAATATGTACAATTTGGCTCACGTGCACCCCTAGTGCCTCTTGCACCGTTCCCCCAACTGTCCAGGCCACACAAGTCCAATGCCTTTCTCCTGGCCACCTCTCGTCCTCTCTCCAGCTCTGTCCTCTTCCACCCGACATCCACTGCTGACTGGAGGGAGACGGCCCCTTATATGGGAACCCGGATGGGCTCCAGCTGCTTCCCGGCAATCAGTCATAGTCAACCCCAGTGTGGCGGAAGTGCCGGCTGCGCACCCGGAAGTCATCTTCCCCCCAGCACTTCCTGGTGTGGCGGAAGTGCTGGGCACCAGGGATATGCAGGCATTGGGGCGCCGCCTGGCGGTGGCCACAGGTCCCTACAGGGCTGGTCTTCCAAGCCCTGTACCCGAGGCCCCCAACATAACCAGGACGGACGCCACCTCGCGGTCTGGAGGAGGCACAAGCCCTCCTCCGGTCCTCCTGGGTATCCCGCTAGCGAAGACATGTGGGTCCGAGCGACACTCCCCGAAAGGGCAGCACGTCCCCAGTGAGGGTCCTACTACGTTCCCAGGGTCCAACACGGTCCCCTGGGACACCCATTTTTCTGCAGCCCCTCCGACACCAACGTGCCTCTCCGTTCTGCGCCGCTCTCGCCCCCGCCGTCCCTACCAGCCAGGACACCATCAGCCTCCCGGCGGGGAGCCCTCCCGTGGAGGGCAGGTCCCATACGACGGCTCCAACGCTAGTCGGGGCTTCGGGCCTGTAAAAAGAGAAAAGGGAAGGCCAGAAGCACTGCCAGGACACTCACCTCGAGCGTCCTGTCGGTCTCTATACTGGCAGTGCTCTTCCCCCCCCACCGACAGCCCACGACTTGCCTGTTTGGCTCCTCCACCGCAGGTTCCATGCCCGTCCTTCCGATGTCAGTGGGACCGCTCTCACAGGCGGCTCGCCCAGCCACCCAGGGGATTCTCTCTGCCTCCGCAGAGGATGGCCCTTCACCGGACGCGCGCACCCAGCGCCGCATCCCTTCTTGTCGGAGGAACCGGCATTCACCCCTCGGTTCCTCCTTCTCCTCTTGGACGACCTGACGGTCTGGGTCTGAGCATGGTGACAGCTCAAATCCAGCCCTGTCTGCGTCCCTGCAGAGCAACAGGAGACTGCTGTGGGCTTGGAGGGCAGGGCGCTAGGTCCCAGGGTACTCATCAGCCCCGATCCTGCCAGCCCCTGCGTTCTCGCTGTCCTCGCCTCGCAGACCGTCTGCACCGTCACATCCGCTGTTGGGGAATTGCCTACTTGAAGCCGGTCTTCCTTTATACAGTCGCGGCCATGTTCGGTGAATCCCCCCTCATGCTTTACTGGGACGGCATAACCTACCTCCCTTGCGGTGTCTTGTCTGCCAAAGGCTCCAGCGTCGCGCCGATTCTCCGTCTCACGCGGTGTCTCTCCCGACGCGACCGCCTTCCCCTTCAGCTGCTCCAACCGGGCGACAAGAACACCCAGCAACTGCAATAAAAGCGACTCGGCGGGCCAAAGGGACTCCTCCGGCTCACGCCGAGCCGCTGGTGAAAACAGAGAGGCAGACGGCAGTGGGCTTACCTGTCGATCAGCCCCACCCGTCATCTGCCTCCTGTGGGCTACTCCCTCTGGCCCAATCGGGTCTCTCCTAGGCACGAGACTGGCATTCCTTGGTCCCTCCTCCATCCAGTCATTGTCGGACACAGAAAACACACCGGCCAATCCCGTGCCTGTCAGCGGGCGGGACATCCGGCCCGTGGCCATCTTGTCTCCCCTGCTCTGGGTGCGGTGACGTGCCTCCTCGCAGCTCGAAGAATCGCCGCAGCGGCTCAGATTTCCCAGCCTCCTCTGCTGCCACCGTCGCACTGCGTGCTCCTGCCACGGATACGGATCCGGATCGTCCCTCCCTGTAGAAAACAAGGTAAGTGCGACCCCGAAGAGCCGATTTTTGCAGGGCAGGGCACTCATCCCCGTCACTCCGAGGCCCCTGCCGGCCTGGCCGTCCTTCCCGACAGCGCGACCCTCGGAGCCCGCTGCGCTCTGGCGACGCCCGTTCTTCTTCCTCCGCACCCGGGGATGGCCTTTCTGCGGTCTGGCGGCGGTTACTGGGGTTAACCGCTCCCGCGGGGTTGTGCACAAGCCGCTTCGGCGAGGAGTGTGTGGGGTCCGCTGCTGCGCCGGGTCGTCCACAGACATTTGTTTGAACGCAGGTCCTGCCTTGTACCAGGCGGAGCATCCTGCCGGCTACGCCACTGTGAACTGGGACCCGGACACAGGCAAACGGACAACATACTTCCACCACACACCGTTTATTTACAAGAATATGTACAATTTGGCTCACCTGCATCCCCAGTGCCTCTTGCACCGTTCCCGCAACTGTCTAGGCCACACAAGTCCAATGCCTTTCTCCTGGCCGTCTCTCATCCACTCTCCAGCTCTGTCCTCTTCCACCCGACATCCAATGCTGACTGGAGGGAGACGGCCCCTTATATGGGAACCCGGATGGGCTCCAGCTGCTTCCCGGCAATCAGTCATAGCCACACCCCAGTGTGGCGGAAGTGCCGCTGCGCACCGGAAGCCGTCCGGGTGTCCCCTGTCGTCTTCCCCCCAGCACATCCTGGTGTGGCGGAAGTGCTGGGCTCCAGGGATATGCAGGCATTGGTGCGCCGCCTGGCGGTGGCCACGGGTCCCTACAGGGCTGGGCTTCCAAGCCCTTTACCCGAGGCCCCCTGCATAACCAGGACGGACGGTCTGGAGGAGGCACAAGCCCTCCTCCGGTCCTCCTGGGCGTCGGGCTCCAGCCCCGGCCGGGGACCACAGCAGACATACATGTGAATTTCCCCTTGGATTAATAAAGTATCTATCTATCTATCTATCTATCTATCTATCTATCTATCTATTTGAGCACCAGGATAGTTTCTTGACACACTTCTGCTGAACAATTTGTTAGCTAAAAGTCCTCAGTGTTAGCGGTGTTAGAGAGAGGCTATGCAGCATTGCTAATAATGGTACTCAGTTTTTTTTTAATTCACTCCTTTCTATGACATACAGAGTTTATCCTATAACTGAGGTTGCCCTTTTAATTAGCTTGTTGATTCGGTGGCCCTCTCTTGAAGAAATGTTATTAGCTCAGCACACCACAGTGTAGATAATCACCCTGGCCATCGCAGAGTTTATAGAAGATGTGAAGGATGTTACTTCCCTCATTAAAGGAATGAAGACTCCTCAGGAAAAAGGGTCTGCTCTGCCCTTTCTTATATAGTTCCTCTATAGGTTGCAAGCCCTGAAGCAGTAGGCCTTCATGATTCCATCATACAAACAAGCAGTCTTGATTGAAGACACTAAATGGCCTGAAATAACAGCTTTCACATTTCACATTAAGGTATGAGGACCTGCAGAGTTGGTGAAGATGACTACCTACTTTCTGAATATGTTAGGTATTCCACAAATGGTGAGGCTTGTGGATGTAAGGAAAATTAGGAACCCGTGATTTCTCTTTTTTGTACATAAATCTGTTTATTCAGTATGTGATGTATGTATGGTCTTTTTTCTGTCAGTTGTTAGTATTGCATTATTGTCACCATTCTGCAAGGATTGCATTGCACTATGTACACATGATAATAAACTCAAACGTGTAAAATTCAGAAGATACATCATTCAAGACCAAGGATGGCTTCCTTCTACTGTTGCTTTTTTGCCACAGAGGACACCAATTCCAATCCTACTAGTTTTCTACCCTCTGATGTTTATATCCTATGTTGTCTTGCTACAGTACATATGTACATTATTTACCTATTATACATTATACCAATTATGTTTATTAGTGTGTTTATCTGAAACAAATTTTCAGTTTCTGATGATATATTAAATATGGTGATCAGTTTATGCTCCAAGCTAAATAATTGTTCCGGAGCAAGTCAGAAATTTGAGCTAATAAAGAACAATGCAGAGCTGAGACAATGACAGTTATGACTTCACAGCTGATATTGGGAATGGAATCAGTTTATATTACAGGATATAGAAGACATCAATGGAAAATTCAAAGTACAATTTAAGATATTAATATGTTCCCAGACTATACAATAATGCAAAGTGGATACCTGTCTTAACATGTTAGGATCATATAGAAGTAAACACTGAACAATGTGAATGTCTTAAAATTTTTAGAAAAATGTAGGGCAATATGTTTCCTATGATAATAAATATTTTTACAGAAGCAAGCATTTACTTATAGATTTTTTATATTACTTATTTGGTTTCAATTAGATTTTAGAACAAACCATAGTACAGAAACTGCACTGGTTAAAGTAGTAAATGATTTGCAGGTTATGGCAAACAGAGGCTGTATATCTGTTCTTGTTCTCTTAGAGGGTAGCATTTGACACCATGGACCAAAGTATTCTTATAAATAGCTTTAGACAATGGGTGGACCACTCCAGTAGTATCTTAATTGGTTTCAATCTATCTTAAGGGGTAGAAAATTCTTAGTTAGTTAGTTGGGGTGATATTGCATTTGTTTTACCACAAGGATCTGTTCTGGGTCTGCTGCTCTTTTCAATCTACATGATTCCATTAGGTCAGATTATCTCAAAGCACAGATGACACACAGCTTTATTGATAGTGTCTGATGACCCTGATGCTCATGGTTCTCCAACCCAATGTCTGAGCAGTATTTGCAAATGGACGAGTGGTAATTTTCTCAAACTAAATAAGGAAAAAAACAGAAATCTTAGTAATTGTGAAATATGGAACTAGTGAGGGCATAAAACTTGATCACTTAGGTTTTAAAGTCAAGGCGGAGGTAAAGAATTTAAGTGTAATCATGGACTTGGACCTAAACTTTAAATAGCACATTAACAAGATTACTAGGGCTGCATTTTTTCGCTTAAGGAATATAGCAAAACTTAGACCTTTTATAACTTTACAAAATACTGAAAAAGTAGTTAATGCTTTTGTTTTTAGTTAACTAGATTACTGTAATACATTTCTAACAGGACTACCTAAGAAAGACATAAATCGGTTGCAATTACTGCAAAATACAGCAGACATAATCTTAACTAGATAAAGAAAATCTGAGCTCGTCACCTGTTTTAGCGCCATTACATTGGTTACCTTTGTCATTTAAAATTGACTTTAATATACTACTTATGGTGTATAAAACCTTAGATAATCTTGCCCCTTCCTGTATTTTGAAATGCCTGTCCCCCTATACTTCAAGTCATAACCTTACATCATCTAATAGTGATCTGCTTATAATTCCAAGAGCCAAGCTTAAAAGAAGTGATGAGGTGGTCTTTTGCTATTGTACACCTAAAATCTGGAATGCTTTACCAACAGAAATACAGCAGGCTAATCCCGTGGATCATTTAAAAAAAAAACATTATTTTAATTTGATATTTTCATAACTACATTTTAGTTGTACTCTTAATCTATACTAATAAAAGGCAAAGCCCTCACTGACTGACTGACTGGCAGTGGGGGCAGAAGGAAGCGGTCGATCCAGCTGAGCGAGCAAAGAGGTGGAGTGACCAGGTGAAGGACGACAAGCCACGTAAGGCTATGAAGGCAGCAGGAGTCAGGAGGCTTTGGTGGTGGATTCCCCAGCGTGTGCATCCTGGCCGTTGGGTGAAAGCCAAGCCTCGGTCTGGGATGAGTGCATGACCGAAGCCAGGGATCGGGAGGCCTCCAGACCAGTAGTCGAACGGAGAAAAGGTCAGCTGCTGAGAGGGCGACTCTCCTGTTGCGGGACCCATATGGGTGGAGCAGGAGAGATGCCAGGAAAGAAGTCACCGGGCTGATTTTTAAAAAGATTGCTTCATGTGCTATTTTAACCTTGTTGACTTTTTACTAGTGTTCTTTTAACCTCCACATTTTCACTGCTGGTTTTATTGGATTATTTACTTATTGACTGTTTGGAAGACACTGCACTTTTTATTTGAACACCTTGTTTTGTTGTTTGTTTTTAATAAAAGCACTTGGAACTTTTGTGCACCATCCCCTTGCTTTGTTGTTGCCTCACTGCTAAGCTCATCGGTGACATTACCAACGGTGACAGGTTGAAGGGCTCCCGGACAGCAGAAGGGAGCATGGAGCTGAACCTGCATCGTCACAGTATATTACATGTACTGTAATCTAATTTCACTACATTAGACGATTAAACTATATTTGAGGCTGGTTAGTAACAATATGTTGTATTTATTCCTTAGCTCTAGGCACTGCAGTTAGGTGCGTCCTTTATAAATAGGCGACTACAGTGACGCAATACATGCATAAAGTGTGTACCTAGCATGAAGCACATGGCTCACAGTCTATTATAAGCTAACTCCGCTTATTTGAAATCTCTGCTTACCCGCAATTGGGCCTTCAGCACCCAAAATTTGCAGCTAAACCGAGTGCACTGTATATTTTTGTATACAAAATAAAAATGCGGAACTGTTAAATGTAAAATATCATTGTGGTTTTGTCTGATTTCTTCTCAATTATCTCTACAGTAAGGGTGGATTTTTCTGGTCCTTGTTGCCATTAGATTGAATCATTAATAAAAAAAAATGCTTTTCGTTATGTTGTCTGCAGAAAGCCAAGAACTTCTTCTCAATCAGACACATGCAGCTTTACACACCCACTTTGGTCCTTATTTGTTCATTGGGTTCATTGAGCACAATGGCCCTTTATTGTGATGGTTAGTTTATTTTAATGCCATGTGTTTATACATAATTTAGTTTTAGAGCAGTGTCATCACCAAGGCTCACCTTGGGTGTGAATTAATGATATTGAGGCCTGTGTATAAAAAGAGTAGATTGCGTTCTTCTCCATCTCAAGTAGGCTGTTTTAGTACAATTATTTCCCCTCTCTTCTGTCCCAAGCTTTATAAGAAACTGTGCCAAAAATTCAATCCAGAGAGTATTATGACAATGGAGAATAAGAGTCTCACTGAGCTCGGTGCACATGTGTTGGAGTGCTGTCTTTCTGTTGTCATTTACGGATGCCAGATGGAACAGGTAGGATGTCTGTTTTTGTAACCCTCCTGAAGTGTCTGATGCTATCTTTTTGACATTTTTTTTCCTGCAGCACTGGAAATATTTTTGAAAGTGCTGGTACAACAAGATCCACATTGATTCAAATGGAGTCGATTTACATCTTCTAATCAAGATACATTTCAGGATGTAAACTCATTCAAACATAAAACTCCCTGTGACCCAACTGGAATTAGCACTGTTTGTACTGCCCTCATTTTGTCAAAATTCTTTGGCATGCAAATAATCTTTCTTCCATGTATGCAACTTATGGAAAAATTTGGGCCCACAAATTGCACCCTAATTACACTCTGTTGTGGTTTTGCACACAAAGTAATTTTTATATGATAGATAGATAGATTGTTCAGTGGATGCAGTGGATTCTCCATGATTGACAGGAACTTGCTCAGCGCCTGTCGCTCTGCCACAGATGTTAAACTGTCCAGCTTCATTCCTACAATAGAGCCTGCCTTCCTCACAAGTTTGTCCAGGTGTGAGGCGTCCTTCGTCTTTACACTGCCTCCCCAGCACACCATCGCGTAGAAGAGGGCACTCACCATAACCGTCTGGTAGAACATCTGCAGCATCTTATTGCAGAAGTTGAAGGATGCCTGCCTTCTTAGGAAGTATAGTCGGCACTGACCTTTCTTACATTGAGCATCAGTATTGGCAGTCCAGTCCAATTTATCATCCAGCTGCACTCCCAGTCTTACAAAGTCTTTGAATAGCTTCCTATACTGCTCCTCCTGCCCACTCCTGATGCAGCCCAAAATAGGAGTGTCGTCAGCGAACTTCTGCATGTGGCAGGACTCCGAATCGTATTGGAAGTCTGATGTATATAGTCTGAACAGGACCGGAGACAGTACAGTCCCCTGCGGCGCTCCTGTGTTGCTGAGCACAATGTCAGACCTGCAGTTCCCGAGACGCACATATGAGGTCTGTCTGTAAGATAGTCCACGATCCATGCCATCAGGTGTGAGTCTACTCCCCTCTCTGTCAGCTTGTCCCTAAGGAGCAGAGGTTGGATGGTGTTGAAGGCACTAGAGAAGTCCAGAAACATAATTCTTACAGCACAACTGCCTCTGTCCAAGTGGGAGAGGGATCGGTGTAGCATATAGATGATGACATCCTCCGCTCCCACCTTCTCCTGGTATACTAACTGCAGAGGATCGGTGGTTGTAGGTAGCGCCCTCACTCTTGGTTTCTAGTGAACCAGGTTATGATCTGCTTTCCCAAGCGCAGGCAGCGGGGTGGTGCTGTATGCGTCTTTAACGTTTGCATACAGTAGGTCAATAGTCCAATTTCCCGAGTCTTACAGTCCACATACTGGGAGAAGGCAGGTAATATTTTGTCCAGCGTTACATAGTTAAAGTCCCCAGCGATTAGCACAAGTGCTTCAGGGTGCTGCATTTGTAATTTAGCAACTGCGGAATAGATGACGTCACCTGCTATCTCCGTGTTCGCCCGAGGAGGGATTTAAACAACAACAATGAATTGTCCAAACTATTAAAGAAGCAAGGTGGGAAAATAATACTTAACCTCAAATCAAATAAAACATCCACACATTTGTCTATTATCTTACCTGTTTAATTAAGTGTTGCAGGAACTGGGGCCTGTCATGCCCACATCACGTGTAAGGCAGGAACCTACTCTAGACAGGGAAAGACTACTGACAAAATCTTGAATGTTTCCATTTAATCATTTAAAAATATTTTCCTCATAAATGACAAGTCCAAAAGAAACAACATTTAGCACACACCTCTTCAAGAGGGTTTATATGTAATTAAACTGTTTACAAGAAGCCATGATTAAGTTAAACTCTGCTCAATACATAACATGATTAAAGGTACAGTAGTGAATACAAAAATGTGGCTGACTTACCAAATAATTTGGCTTTCATTCATTCACACATTCATTCATTTTCCATAGCTGGTCCTGTTGGGGGTTGCCATAGTAACAGGCAGTGCAGGGTTGTGCAGACATCACTTTCTCTTGCAAGATTCCAAGGAAACCCTAAGAGATTTGAAAAATATAATTTGTCTTGTTTGTCCTGGGTCTAATCTCAGTAGACGTGGCCTACTAAACCGAATCCAAACAATAGTAGTGCTTCAAGTTTCTGAGTTTTTCACCCTGCTGCTCTTTGGATGCACCTCATTTATACATTCGGTACCCCAAATTTCATTATTTTATTCTCTAGCTAAAGTTTGTAACTGTTGATTGAAATGAGAATGTACTATAAACTGACTTTTAAATAGCTTTGTCCAACAGCCACCCCCTTTACCAGCACGGCATAGAACAACTTTACTGCTTTCATCAACTTCACAACTTTGACTTCTACCTAACCTGATTTATGAAAAAAATCCCATTGTTCTTAAACTTCTCTATGCAGGTGGGCACTGTTCCCTTTGAGAGAACATGACCTCATTAGACCACTCCCGCACTCTAGCATGCCTTTCAGACAATGTCACTTTGTTGCTGGTAGCTTTTTATTATCTCGGCATATTGCCAGACAACAGGATTTGCACCTGCATCACTTGACCCTGCTTTAGCTTATTATTATAATTTAAGCAGACAGCTAACACTAGTAAATATTTTTACTATTCTCTTTTGCTATGTTCTAGCTGTAACACAAGTCTTTAGTGTTTGCATGTTATGAACCAGGGATTACATGCAATCTGTCACTGACAAAAGACTGTGGGTTTGGAAACAAAACTGTTTAACAGAGGTACATCATCAGCTTGAAACGGGAAAAAAACAATCTAAGCAGATTTTCTTCAGGAATTTTAGTTTGTTTCCCACATCCCAACAATGTATATTATTCAGTGACTCTAACGTGGCCCAGCGTGAGTGTCATGAGTAGATTTCAAATTGGCTAATCAGCGGGCAACAAAGAATACAGACGAGCAGAATGTTATACATCAGGAGAAACCCTCAAAGGTCGGTGCTTTGGACTGCTACACTTTCTAATCTGTATATAGATTTTGGTGCATTTAGTAAACTTGTGAGATTTGGGACAGCAAACACTGAAGAGGGGAGGTCATGGCTGCTGCATTGCAATAAGGAGACCCAGACTCATGTCCACTGGTTTCATTCCCAACTGCCTAGAACAGGGGTGGGCAATGTTAGTCCTGGAGAGCCGCAGTGGCTGCAGGTTTTTGTTCCAACTCAGTTTCTTAATGAGAAGTCAATTACTGCTGATGACGCACTTATTGCTTAAGTGACATTTTGATGCTTCATTTTAGTGGACTTGTTTGTTAAGGTTGCTTATTTCAATCTTAAACTGCTGCATTCACTGTTTAATAGCTTCTTATCTATACTAATAAAAGTCAAAGCCCTCACTGACTCACTCACTCACTCACTCACTCACTCACTCATCACTCACTCACTCACTCACTCACTCACTCACTCACTCACTCACTTACTCACTCACTCACTCACTCATCACTAATTTTCCAACTTCCCGTGTAGGTAGAAGGCTGAAATTTAGGAGGCTTATTCCTTACAGCTTACTTACAAAAGTTAAGCAGGGTTCATTTTGAAATTCTACACGTAACGGTCATAACGGTCGATAACGATCGACAACGTCTGCCATGTTGAACTTTCTAAATTTATGGCCCCATCTTCACAAAATTTGGTAGGCGGCTTCCCTGCGCTAACCGAAACCGATGTACGTACTTATGTCGATGATATGACGCCACTGTCAGCCGCCATATTAAACTTTCCAACGTCACTAATTTTCCAACTTCCCGTGTAGGTAGAAGGCTGACCCCATCTTCATGAAATTTGGTAGGTGGCTTCCCCGCGCTAACCAAAACCGATGTACATACTTATTTCAGTGGTATGACGCCACTGTCGGCCGCCATATTGAACTTTCCAACGTCACTAATTCTCCAACTTCCCGTGTAGGCAGAAGGCTGAAATTTGGCAGGCTTATTCCTTACAGCTTACTTACAAATGTTAAGCAGATTTCATTTCGAAATTCTACACATAACGGTCAACAACGTCCACCATGTTGAACTTTCTTATTCATGGCCCCATCTTCACGAAATTTGGTTTGCGGCTTCCCTGTGCAAACAGAAACCAATGTACATATTTCGGGGGTATGACGCCACTGTCAGCCGCCATATTGAACTTCCTAACGTCACTAATTCTCCAACTTCCCGTGTAGGTAGAAGGCTGAAATTTGGTACTTATTTCGGTGGTATGATGCCACTGTCGGCCGCCATATTGAACTTTTCAACGGTCTTTGTTACTTATGGGCCCATCTTCAAGAAATTTGGTACGCAGGTTCCCAATGGTAACTGAATCCTACTTACAAACATATATACGTCCATAGCCTGCGGCTCGGTCACCGTGTGAGGCGGCGTTGGGTCCCCCATTCCCAACGCCTCCCACGTTGTTGGCTGCCTGCCTATATAAGGCCATCCGTCACTCCAGTCTCTACATTCTCTTCCTTGCTTCTCCACAGGATTCATGTCTCCCTACTGATAACTAGAGCCTTTTTATTTAATCCACGGCTTCTCCGCTGTTTTATTGTTCATTTATTACGATTATAGTTATTGTGTAGGTATTTTAGAATTACTTTACATTGTTCAGGCACCCATTTTCTTTATCATTCCAACCATACCCCCATTACCTTGTCTATCGAGGTGATCACCATCGATCAAAGAACTGTCACTTACCGATTGGTTTCCATGCCCGGAGATACCACCTACCTTTTCCATTCTCTTTGTTACATATTGCACGGCCATATCAGGCTCACTCTTGATATCCGGAGGAACATTGTGTCTTATGTATTGAATGACTGGGACAGGTTCAAGGTGTGGACTGATGACGGTACAGGAGATAATTATACTACACAGGAGCACTAGAAGAGTGAAATGCTTAAGCCCTTCACCTATGCATCTGCATGTGAGTTCATAGCTGCCGGTGAATTGTTCGGTTGTCACTTTCAAGTGTACCGAAATGGCCAAATATTTTACACCTTTCGACAACCGCCAATGCCTCTTAAACATCTTAGATTCACAGGTGACGATTTCAGAAGTGGACACTTTGATGTTTATGAATGTTTAAACTCCCAAAAGCTGGATGTGAAGTTATCGATGAAACCGGTTGTATACTTACAACGCTTGACAGATGCCGAATGTCTCTTCAACACAAGTCCTACAAATACTGTCGTAAATGAAACAAACCATGAAACTCAAACCAATTATGACAGCAGCAATCCAAGCTGTGAGATTTGAAACAAGATTACTGTTCACATGGCCAACTGTACGTTGCATGCTCAAGAGTAAGCTCAGCGCACAGCTTGGTCATGGGCCAAACTCACAATGTGGTATACAAAGAGATCCTTAACAAATACAGTAATTATTGGTATATTTTCCCTCAGTTTAAAAACGTTTAATTTTCTTCTTAATAAAAATTTTAAGGCAGTACTTTCCTAGTTAACAATAAGATGTAAATGACAAAGCAGCCAGCAGTTCTTCATCTAGCTTTTTTTCAATTACATCTGTATGTGTTCATCATGCACGGTTTGATTTAATAAACACAAAAATGTGACAGACTGAAAATGATCTGTTTTAGGCTTCATTCATTTAGTTGATATACTTGGAAAGGAAAAAATCTACGATATAAGAGCCTTACATTGCGCAGACTAACAAACCATAAAGTTTAATAAGGTTTGAGATTGGCAATTGGGTTGGAATGAAAACCTGTAGCCACTGCGGCTGTCCAGGACTGACATTGCCTGCCGCTGGCCTAGAGTCATGCCAGTTAGGTGCATTGCCCAAGTGTGTTTGGTGTGTGTGTTCACTCTTCTATGGACTGGTGCCCTATCTTGCCTTGTGCCCTATGCTAGCTGGGATAAGCTCCAACCGTCTGCAACCCTGGTCAGAAGGCAGCACCAAATTAAATCATAAGACCTAGACAACCTTCAAAATGGAGTAAAAGGAGTAGAGAGCTGCATGCAGGTGAAACTTAACTATAAATCCAAGATGGCTGATGCTGTCTTACAAGAAGCAACCTCTGAGTAAAGTTCAGGATTTTACTGTCTAGGCAATGTGCAAGAGAAAGTAAAAAAGACCAAGTGCAGCATTATGTTAATGTAGTTGCTGTAGAAGCTGTGCAGCAGAGAACAGCAAAGTGTATCCCTATACTAAAAGGTAGTGGCTCAGGAAATGAAACAGGGAATATTTGGATTTCTAATAAGGTTTTCTGAATTTTCAGAGGTACTGATAAATTTGATCCAGAGCTGTTTCCATTAAATAGTGAATCACTGGAAATTTAGAGGAATTAAATCTAAAACATGAAGCACTTCTTTATTCAATGACTGTGGGAATTTGTTATAGAATACCCAGTCATGTAGTTGAAGCAGAAGTGCTGACACTTTTACAAAAGTATCTCAATGAGATATCAACAACAACAACATGTATTTATATAGCACATTTTCATACAAAAAGTAGCTCAAAGTGCTTTACATAATGAAGAAAAGAAAAATAAAAGACAAAATAGGAAATTAAAATAAGACAACATTAGTTAACATAGAAATAGAAGTAAGGTCTGATGGCCAGGCTGGAGAAAAAAATGAAATCTGCAGGGGTTCCAGGCCACGGCACCGCCCAGTCCCCTCTGGGCATTCTACCTAACATAAATGAAATAGTCCTCTTTGTAGTTAGGGTTCTCACGGAGTCACTTGATGTTGATGGTCATACAGACTTCTGGCTTTTAATCCATCCATCATTGTTGGAACATCACGGTGCTTTGAGTACATGGTGATGGCACAAGCCACCACCAAAAGGACACCGGAAAAGGAAACAGAAGAGAGAGTAGGGGTTAGTATAGATTTTAGAGCCACCATGAATAGTTATTATAATGAGTTGGATATACAGAGTATCAGGATTTTAATTACACTGAAGTTATGAGAAGGCCATGTTAAAGTAATGTGTTTTCAGCAGTGTTTTAAAGTGCTCTACTGTATCAGCCTGGCGAATTCCTATTGGCAGGCTATTCCAGATTTCAGGTGCATAGTAGCAGAAGGCCGCCTCACCACTTCTTTTAAGTTTTGTTCTTGGAATTCTAAGGAGACACTCATTTGAGGATCTAAGGTTACAATTTGGAATATAAGGTGTCAGACATTCCGATATATAAGATGGGGCGAGATTATTTAAGGCTTTATAAACCATAAGCAGAATTTTAAAGTCAATCCTGAATGACACAGGTAACCAGTGTAGTGACATCAAAACGGGATAGATGTGCTAAGATTTTCTTTTCCTAGTTAGGATTCTAGCAGCTGCATTCTGCACTCGTTGCAAACGATTTATGTCTTTTTTGGGTAGTCCTGAGAAGAGTGCGTTGCAGTAATCTAGTCGACTGAAAACAAACACGTGAACTAATTTCTCAGCATCTTTCAATGATATAAGATGTCTAACTTTTGGTATGTTTCTTAAGTGAAAAAATGCTGTCCTAGTGATCTGATTAATATGCGATTTAAAATTCAGATTACAGTCAACAGTTATCCCTAAGCTTTTTACCTCCGTCTTGACTTTTAATCCTAATGTATCCAGTTTATTTCTAATAGCCTCATTGTATCCATTATTGCCAATCACAAAGATTTCAGTTTTCTCTTTTTTTAACTTGAGAAAGTTACTATTCATCGATTCTGAGATACAAGTCAGACATTCTGTTAGTGAATCAATAGAATCGGGGTCATCAGGTGCTATTGATAAGTACAGCTGTTTGTCATCAGCATAGCTGTGGTAGCTCACGTTGTGCCCTGAGATAATCTGACCTAACGGAAGCATGTAGATTGAGAACAGCAGCGGACCCAGGATAGAGCCTTGTGGAACACCATATCGGATATCATGTGTCTTTGAGTTGTAATTACCACAACAAACTAAGAATTTTCTCCCTGCCAGGTAGGATTCAAACCAATTTATGACATTGCCAGAGAGGCCCACCCATTGACTAAGGCGATTTCTAAGAATATTATGATCAATGGTGTCAAATGCAGCACTCAGATCTAAGAGGATGAGAACAGATAAATGGCCTCTGTCTGCATTTACCCGCAAGTCATTTACTACTTTAACGAGTGCAGTTTCTGTGCTGTGATTTGTTCTAAAACCCGACTGAAATTTATCAAGAATAGCAGGTTTATTGTGGTGGCCATTTAACTGCATAATGACTGCCTTCTCCAGAATTTTACTTAAGAAAGGCAGGTTAGATATGGGTCTAAAATTTTCAAGAGCCGAGGGGTCGAGATTATGTTTCTTAAGAAGGGGTTTAACTACAGCAGTCTGGGAAGATCCCCGTATCTAATGATGAATTTACTATGTCAAGAACATCATCAATTAGCACGCCCGATACTTTGAAAAAATTTGTTGGTATTGGGTCAAGGACGCAGGTGGAGGGTTTCAGTTGAGAAATTATTTTATGTAAATCAGGTAAATCTATCCTAGTGAAAGAGTTTAATTTGTTTATAATGGAATGCTGGGGTTTAGGAGGATCCTTAGTGTTGGGGAGATATACTATGTTATTTCTAATATAATTAATTTTTTGATTGAAAAATACAGCGATAGCCTCACTGGTTTTACTGGAAGTACTTAGGAGGCATTCCTTTGAGTTACCTGGGTTTAGCAGACGATCTATCGTAGAGAGTAAGACTCTGGGATTACTAGCATTGTTATTTATAATTTTAGAGAAATAGCAGCTCCTCTCAAGACGGACTGTGTTATTGTATTCTGTTATTTTAACTTTTAATATTTCATATTGGACAGTTAGTTTAGTCTTCCTCCATTTATGCTTAGCTCTATGGCATGTTCTCTTTAAATCAGACACTCTTTGGGTCTTCCATGGTATAACAATGCTAGAAGATTTTTTAACTGTCTTTTCAGGTGCAACTATGTCAACAGCAGCTCTCACTTTATGGGAACAACTTTTAGCCATTTACTATCCAAACAAGCTTGATGGACTAAACAATCTCTTCTTGTTTTGTCAAACCTCTTCTGTAATGTTCTTATAAATGTGAAAATTTGTTCTGCAGTGGGCTATGGCCCCATTAAAACCTTGTTACTACTTTGCAATCAAAGTTTTGAAATAGGTTCCGGCATCCATAATCTGCACATTAAGAGGTTAACTAAATGAATGCATAATGGTGCTTTTATACCGACCCTCCGTGTCAGAATGATAACAAGGATGTCTCAGTATGCAAAAAAATAAAAATATATTACAGAAATAAGCAACACAGAGGGATGAACAGAAGAACACTCATGAAAGAAATAAAAAAAACAAAGAACAGAAAATTAAGCCTGTTCTCTGTATGGACTGATGTTCCTCTATGCCAGGTAAGGTGGGTCAATTCCTTGTCTACTTTGAAGCACCTCTTACAGCCACATACATTTATATCATTCCTTTCCTGTCCACTCTTTCATTCTCTAAAACTTTGGACTGCCCCCCTTCTCCGTTTATACTTCTTAACATCTTTTCTACTACACTCCACAGCCCTCAAATTAACTCAATATCATTTGCTCTGTAGGAGAAGAGGAGAGATTTAACTTGATAAATTAATTATCCATTTTGTCTTTGGCAATGCCAGTAACTATTAAATAATTTGTCTCCTACTCTATTTACCTTGCCTTTCTTTGTCCAGCCTTTAGACTTATATCAAGGTAACTGAAGCTCACTGATATTATTCTGTTTCTTAGAAAACATTATTGCTAAACACAAGTATTATTGTTGTCATGACTTGGGATTCTCAAAAGCACAGAAATCCCAAAACATTTTCAAAAGTTGCCCTCTGGCGAGGGGAAATACCATCACAACCCCCGACTAGAAACAAAAAAGGGCCTTGAATAAGCTTTACAAAATAAAAGATTTATTTTTAACAAAGACACTCTGTCACACCAGAAGTTCCTTAGAATACAAAGGAATTTCCTGAGAAGGCAATGGAATCCACAGCAATGAAAGTCTAAACACAGAATCCAAAGGTGAAATCAAGAACAGAGCACAGGTCCAAAAATTCAGGAAATGACTAAAAGCAATAAAAAACAGCAGTATACAAATAACACTCCATTCCCTAGCACGTTCAAAATGAACTACCAGGAACTATGGATGGCCTGTCAAGATATAGGGCGGATGGCAGTTCCTAGCAGTGATTGACAGGTGATCCCACCCCTTGGGGAACCACCCATAAAACACACGTAGCATAATCTAGGCATTTTCCAATTACAAATAGGCACAAAGAACAATTTACACTAATAAACTAAACACTAGGTTTAGGTTATATAGCACGATCTGTGGAGTACAAGTCCAAGGAGGTTATGCTCAACCTTTATAATGCACTGGTGAGGCCTCATCTTGAGTACTGTGTGCAGTTTTGGTCTCCAGGCTACAAAAAGGACATAGCAGCACTAGAAAAGGTCCAGAGAAGAGCGACTAGGCTGATTCCAGGTCTACAGGGGGTGAATTATGAGGAAGGATTAAAAGAGCTGAGCCTTTACAGTTTAAGCAAAAGAAGATTAAGAGGTGACATGATTGAAGTGTTTAAAATTATGAAGGGAATTAGTACAGTGGACCGAGACTTGTATTTTAAAATGAGTTCATCAAGAACACGGGGACACAGTTGAAAACTTAAGGGTAAATTTCGCACAAACATTAGGAAGTTTTTCTTTACACAAAGAACGATAGACACTTGGAATAAGCTACCAAGTAGTGTGGTAGACAATAAGACGTTAGGGACTTTCAAAACTCGACTTGATGTTTTCTTGGAGGAAACAAGTGGATAGGACTGGCGAGCTTTGTTGGGCTGAATGGCCTGTTCTCGTCTAGATTGTTCTAATTCTAATTCTAATTCTAACTAATAAAATTCATGGCATAAAATTAGATGAAACAGATGACAAAGACAATCTTGAATCCCAGCCAGGGGAGAAATATTGAAACACGGCAATAGTTGCATGTTAAATACATATATGTGTTAATATACTGTATAAAACAGGGTCTTAGGGTGAGGAGTTCAGTTATCCGGGAGAGACTCGGAGTAGAGTCACTGCTCCTTCGCATTGAGAGGAGTCAGTTGAGGTGGTTCGGGCATCTGGTTAGGATGCCTCCTGGATGCCTCCCTGGGAGGGTGTTCTGGGCATGTCACACTGGCAGAAGGCCACGGGGCAGACCCAGGAGACGCTGGAGGGATTATATTTCCCGGCTGGCCCTGGAACACCTCGGGGTCCTCCCAGAGGAGCTGGAGGAGGTGGCCGGGGAGAGGGATGTCTGGGCTTCCCTGCTTAGGCTGCTGCCCCGCGACCCGACCTCGGATAAGCGGTGGATAATGGATGGATGGATGGATATATAAGACAGGATCCAAACAGACTAGATAGACATAACATAGAGAAGCTGGCTATTTGCATGCTATTTAGAGTTCTGATTTATCTTAGCACAGATAAGTAGTTTTACGATACCAAGTCCTCAAAGGTGACATCTATTGTTGTGTGGAGTTGCTGGTTTGTTGCTGCTCCAGATTCAAGTGGAGAATTCTTGTTTTGGAGTGCACTCTTTCTCTTTGCTGCATAATACTTTCTTTGTGGTGTTCTGTGATGCTGCTGTCTCAAAAGCATTACTGTTTGGGGTACAAGAGTTTAAATGCTGAAGTTCTCTTCTTAAAGTTAAACCTGCATCTCAGTCTTCAGACTGGATCTCAACTTTCTGCTCCATAAAGAGAAGAGGTTGTCTTTTTTCAGCTCCCCAAAGACGGAACAGCTCATCAGATTTGTAGTTTCAGAGAGGGGTTGTAGAAGGTCATTTTGCAAAATGACAGCACACTTTTCCCTTGGAGCAAAGTGCCCCAGAAAAGGTGCTCCAAAAGCAAGTCTCAATGGAGTTCAGTGAAAGTTGTTATGTCAATCAGTACACAAAGAAATCCAAATCTCCAAATACCTTCTTTATTATAGCAAAACCTCTGTCTTACAATCTCCTTCTAGGATCTCTCCTCCCATCCCTTTCCCAGTTCTATTTATATCATTTTTGTACTGTCCAAATTAATAACATGAATAACACAACATAACAAAAGTTGGGCTTCTGCAAATATGTCAGGTCAACTCGGATTTACACTTCTTATCAGATGAAGCACAGGCTAGTGACTTATTTTGGAATGCAAGCTGGAGGGATGGTGAAGTTGTATGTTTGCTTCCATAACAGGCCTGGTGTGCTACTAAAGCCTAGAAGAATGGGCAATGAGGCATATATATAACACCCCACTGTGTCCTTTGAAAGACCAGATTTGCTGCATTACTGGGACAATTTTGTCTGGTTCAATCTCTGTTACAGTAAAAGGTAACATGGCACATGTGTTCCCATGTGTAATGCTGGGGCTGCGCAGAAGGTGGGTTCTGAATGAGAGAGAAAGGTCAGCTGACATCATGGGAAGCACTCCACTTGTAGTGTTCACAGGCAGTCCCCGCACAGCTGAGGACAGCAGGTCTCCTATGGCTCACAGCATAGAAGGAGCTGTTGCTGATGGCTTTTGTAATCAAGGCACTGTGAGTTTGTGGCTGACCACCCTTAGTTACCACAGTCCACAATTCGTGACCTGAAATGGATTGTGTTGTGATTCTATGACAAAACACCATTTTACAACTTTATATGTATGTCTTCGTAAAGCTGGTATCCCTACCTGTTGGCTTTTATGGTCACTTAGCATAACATTGTGTCTTGTATTGTCATTACTTGGAAAGACTCTATGCTTGTTCCGCACCACCTGATTCTTCCTGCTATTGCTGCACCACTGAAATGATTTTTTTTTTCCCAAAGTAACACTTTTTTGTCTGCATTTTGTTTGTCTACAACTTTTCCTAGATTTCTGTTTTATAATGTCCATTGGTTTGACTGGCAATGTTGCCACACTCCCAGTTTCTTACATAAATTAATATTTTTTTTAAATACACACACTCATACCTTGTATTCTGCCTCACATGCTGTTACCTGTTGCTGTTATTTGTTGAGCTGTGCTCCCCCTTTGTCTTCTCATTTATTAGCACATGTCCTACACTCACAGTGGTGTTATAAATGTCTATGCAACTCACGTAAAGCATGTAGGTCCCATAATAAACATTTAAATACAATCCAGCCCATGTGTCTCACGTAGGCACCCCTTTATCTCTTGTTTCACATCCGAAATGTATCTTTAAGGTATATAAACCCCTGGGTATGGTTAGTTGTGGTATGAAGCAATTTGGACCTCTGTCTACACGCTTCTCTTTACCTCGATCCAACCGTGGAAATCACTCACCTTGTAAGTGTCTTTTAAAGCTTCAATGTTTAATGTATACTCTCTGCTATGTATTGCTTTGTAAATCATTGTTTATTGTCTTTGGTTCTAACCTGAATATACAGTACCTGTGTGTTTCTTTTGTATATATTTCAGTTTACAATAAGGTATGCCCAGTAAAAGCCTTCAAGAAAGCTCATGCCTTGTGGTTTTTATGTGGATGTGCCGAGTTGCTTAAGCTCTCTGCGGCCGCGTTGTACGGACAGCGCGGAGTGAGGCAGAAAACCTTGTCTCAAACCATCCAGGTTCCTCCCAGGTATGTAATTGCACCGCTAAGAATAGGTGCTGCCATTAACTATTTTGTCTCCCTTTTTCTACACAGTGCTGAAAAACTGCCCAGTAAGAGCAACTGATCCCACTCCTTCCGGTTCCTGGGCCATAAAAGCACGATCGCCCGAAAAGAGGTGTCACATCTTAATTGAGCAGTCGACTAGCTGGAGCTCCATCACAGCTTGACCCATTTGATGGAAAGCGCTCACAAGCAGCAGCATTTTGTTGTCATTTTCACGCCATCATACATTTCTTTTTTGTTTGAATTTGAAGTTAACAGGGAAGACCTGTTTGGTGCTCCAACATTTATCATTTCTCATGACCTGTCATTCCCTTCCATGACTACACTAGTTATGTTCGCCACTTCTGTGAATGGCTTCCCACTCAAATGGATTCTCAAAAAGAGGGTGAAGATGGGGCACTGGTTGGGTTAAGTGTGCATAAATGTGACAAAAAACATCCATCCATCCTAATTACAGGGTCACAGGGGTCTGCTGGAGCCAATCCTAGCCAGCACAGGGCGCAAGGCATGAAACAAACCCCAGCCAGGGTGCCAGCCCACCGCAAGGCACACACCAAGCACAATTTAGGATCGCCAATCCACCTAACCTGCATGTCTTTGGGAGGAATCCCACGCAGACACGGGGGAGAACATGCAAACTCCACGCAGGGAGGACACGGGAAGCGAACCCAGGTCTCCTTAATGGCGAGGCAGCAGAGCTACCACTGCGCCACCTTGACAAAAGTCAACTGGTATTAAATGACGTCTGCACTCTTCTACCATCCATGTCTCTGTTTAACAATTCTGAAATCACACAAAGATACATATCAGGCATGAGATGAATAAGGGCTGTTTAGAGTTAAATATAAAATGCCAACTTTCACCTCAGTGTTCAGTAGATGCAGATGAGAAGGAGGGCAAACTTTGGCTAAGGATTATGCCTGCTCTTGGAAGCAAGTGTTGCTTAAATGGAATTCTCAAGTTGTATTCAATAGAAGCCAATTAAAGTAGCAGCCAAGTATCACTTCAGTGGCTTTGAGCACAGCAGGACCCCTCCAGCCAGAAAAAAAAATCATAGTACTCCAACTGGGATATAACAAGTAAGTTAATCGCATACTTGGCTGCCTGTGTGCTTAAACTGTTCAAGACTTAAGTAAATCTAATTTCACTCCCATATTGCCAACTTGTCTGTAGTATTTTTAGTGTTCAGTATTACACCTGATGACTGGAAAAAGTGGATTTCTTTGAAATCAAATAAGCTTTATCAAATCAGTTGTATGGCACAATTCAATGCATTGTTATTGTAATGACAATAATGTATGGTGCAGCTGGGCCAGGTTGCATAATTATTGCATCATTCAGTCATAATTATGCATAATTAATGCATAATTAGGGTATTAGGGGTAAAGCAGTTCAGCAGGACAGCTGCTAGGAGTTTATTCCTGCATGGCTGCCGAGCGTGTGTCATTACAGAGGGTTCCTTTCGTGGGTCACCTTATTATATACCGTGGCATTTCTTGGTACAACACAGCATGATGGCCATATTAGCATATAAAGAAGAACCTCTGCATTTTTTGTCTTGTTCTTGTACTTATTATTATTAATTATATATATTTTTTTTCTATTAATAGCTGAACTAAATTCTAAACCCTCACAGTGAACCAAAGTTTTAGAAGGAGGACACAGCTTGACATTTTATTTTTTCAATGAACAGCAAACCTTTGCAGGTGGCCTGGCAGTTTAAGATAAAGCAGGAAACATGATTGAAGACTTAGGAGGTCTTTGCTCAAGAAAGATTAGCACTGTACATTTGAACAGTAGGCAGACTTGCAATCTTACAGTCCAGGCTACTTTGTATCCCATGTTGAGTCTGTATTATCCCCCCATGCTTATTCAAGTTTTCTCAGTTGGCTCCAGTCAGGTCATTCAAAACTGACACTTTTGACTGTGTGTACATCCTATGATGTTCTAGAATCTCACTTAGACCTTGTTTCTGCCAGGCTAGGTTTCAAGACTAACCTGATGTTCTACCCATGTTTTTAGTCAATAGATCCATGCTACAGTTTATAATCTTCATACTTAAAAATATGAGGATGTGATGAATATGAAAGTGTGAGTCACTTTTATCTAAACAATATCATTGAAGTGATAATTTCCTAGTCCAAAGTTATAAGGATAAATTTGAAAACTCAGTTATCATTTTGAAATGTTCTCTGCCCACACTTGCATTTTCAGATCATTTTCTAGAAGTTTGTTATCTGCTCTGTAATGTCAAATTGCGTAATTTTCGCCGAGAGGCTTTCCACCACATTTCAAATGTAAAACAAATTAAAATTATGAAAGCATGAGGAAGACAAAGATCACCTGAAGAATTGGAAATGGTCAATGTGAAATTATTGGAATTTAGTTAAATTAGCTGAAATGAAGCCAAGCAATCCCCTTTCATTTGTGATGTTATTAAAACATATAATGCTTGTCCATCTGTTTTAGGATAGCACTAGATGATAGAAGATTATATTGCAAAGCTGTGACGTTTACTCTAAACATACATTTTATATGCTTATGATCTCTAGGCTAAAAGAAAATGTGGGGTGAATTATAGGGAACAGTCAGTATGGAACAATTCGTCCATCCATCAGTCTTAGATAGAGCACAGGAATCATCACGGACAAGACACCAGTCGACGGAAGGGCAAGCAGACCCATCCTCACTTACACCAAGGCCACGAATGGTTAATTGATGGCTCTAAAGTGATTGTGGAGGAATGTGCAGATGTGTTCCGAGGATGGACTGGCATTCCATTCAGAGCTGGTTCTGGCTTTGTGTCTGATGCACGAGTGACCATGAACTACATTACAAGGGAACAGATGGACGGATTGAATGTAAGTCATGTTTTTCTTATTAGAGGGGTTGATTTTGTTATAGTAATGTGTACAAGAGGAATGTCAGAGTTTACACAGCACTGTGAAACAAAACCCTGCACATTCCCCCATGTCTCTGCTTGCATGCTGCCAATGCAGTGTCTTGTATTTCAATTACTACTATACCACTATGATTCTTTGAAGTTCATCAGAGTTGATCACAGTACTAAGTCAACTCCCTGGACTGGACACTACAGATGCATTGTAACTAAGGTTTATAATGCTATCGTGTTCAGTATTCTGCATGAGGACCTTAGCCTAGTGGATGCTGAGACTTTGGCTGCCTAAGACTAGTCCTCTACTGTCAGCTGAACTGAGTTCAGAGGACATGATGGACAGATGAAGCAACTGAATGCCTTTCTCAAGGCCTACCTTAAAAAGGCCTGATCAATATTATTAGAAGGAACCACTTATACATGCACCATCTGTGAAATTATGTATCCAAGTGAGTGCCAGGACCCTGGATATTTTCTTTTTCTTTACAAGCACACCACATGCATGAACTCATAGCCAGAAGTGAAGCTGCATTCTGTTATCTGAGGCATAGAGACACCCAGCTTCATTGGCTTTCTATGGAGAATAACATTCTTGGTTTAAGTAACTGAACAAAACTATGAATGTTAATTGGTCAGGAAGCCTTCATACTCAAACATTTTTAATCATTCCCTGAAAGGAACCGCCAATAGTTGACACTAAATATAACTGATTGAACATTATTGCAAGTTATTAATTTTACCACTTTCTTTTACAATTTGAACCACTAGAAAGTTTCTGGATCTGGACTGCACAAAAAGGACAGCTGTTGAAATTGTCCAAGTAAAGCAGTTAACTGTCATCTCTAAGTATATAGCCATAGTACAGTATCATATAACGCTGTGGCAGGGCTCCTTGTCTTCTTTTATTTTGAAGACAGAGAAAGAGAGACTGAAAATTAAAATGTACAGTTCACCAAAAAAGTTTGGTTCAGATACTTCTTTCATGATACACTAAGATCGACTGGCTTATAGCTGCTAAAGTTGTGACAACACTTCATGTGGGAACATTTCTGGCTAGTTTCGCCGACTTAGTGTATTTTGATGGGATGTATAATTGACACCAAAATGCAAAAGAGCATTTAAGTGATGGCTTCCTAACTGCAAGATCTCATTTTAGTTGTGTGGTGAGTACGAATGAGGTTGAGGGGCACGTGGTCATTAGAGTCTCGCTGTTATTGAACATGAAACTGGCATTAAAGCAGACCCTTTTTGCTTCACTCATTTCATCATTAAGGGGATTGTTCATTCTTTTTTAATGGTGAATTGTGAGAAAGTAACTTTAAAAGGGTTAAGAACTCCTGAGTGTTTGACTGAACAAACTTGGCAGGGTGAGTGTGAAATATATCATTGACGAAATTGCACAACTTTAAGTGGCAAACCACAATAAGCAGGATTTAGCAACCAGGAGACATACAAGAGTACAGATTCTGTCAATATGGACAACATCAGAGAATTTGTACAAGTGTTTGCAAAGTCTGATGATACCTTGGCTACTTTCTTTGTCATTAGTTGTGTTTTCTGAAATTCTGCCTTGTCAAAGTCTTTAAAAAATGATTTTATAATGACTACTGCAGGTACAGTTCAACAGAACACCATGTTTATTGTGTAGAATCATACAATGATGGTGTTCCGTAAAGCCTGTTTATATTGATCGTGTGAAGCTTGAGCACAGACTGCAATGCAAAGTGTGGAGTCAGCAGCCAAAACACATTTATGCTTGTGCCAGACCATTCAAATAGCATGTTTATATTATTCTAATCAGTAGGTGACGGTATTTGGTCAGTGTTGCATGCCTAACAATGTCACATGAAGACATGCTGACGGAAGAAACATTATGTCTGTTATTACTGGATTTAAGAGGCAAAAAAGGGAGAATATGGAGTGTCAGACCCATTAACCAAAAGAGGTGAAGGGAAGCCGAGTATAATATTCTCATGAGTGGGGTGATGTACCTGATGAATAGATGAACTTCAAATAGGTTTACATGTCTGTTTTGCGTTTTAATGACCTGATGCATCATATTCAGTCCTTTGTTCTTCATTCTGGCACCCACATACCCAGCCTCTCCTCGAAATACACTACTTTGAATAGACAGAGGCACATCCACTATTGACATGTAGTAAGAAAATATTCTGAGTGCAGCAAAAGTATTACGCACTCTAGCAATGTGTGAAGACATACCTAATGTAATTTCCTCTGGGCTGCAATCACGCCCAACGGACTCATCTCTATATATATATATATAAAATCCAATGTCTGTATGTCTGTCTGCATGTCTGTCTGCTTTTCACAAGAGAACTACTTAATGGATTTAGATTGGGTTTTTTCCTATAATTTGCTTGAACCGTCCATCTGATTTTGCGATTTCTCAAATTGCACTAAGAATCCTAGTTCGCTTACAGGAGCGATATATTCACTCTAGAGGCTAAGGGTCAAAGGAAGGGGGAAGCATGACGTCAGGAGTAGGGAGCTGGACAGGGCCCTCCTCACTGTACTGTTTCACTACTACACGGGAGGAGCCGTGGGGAACGGCTAGTCAAGTATAATCCCGGCTTTAAATTGTACTCATTCTGGCTTCAAGTTAAAAAACACGTAGCATAAAATCAAAGTGTTTATGCTGAGCATTTATAGGTTTATAGGCTAATCATTTTACTGTTTACTGAGTACTGTGAAACTGTAACTTGTATGTGCTAATCAACATCTAACACAATGTCATTCTTCAGCATCATAATCAGTAAGTACACCAATAGATCATCAGAAAAAATAAGATGAGAATAAGCCATTCACATCAACAAAGCATGGCAATCCTATTCACCCAATTTCTCTAAAATAACACCAAATGAAGTAGAACTGCCTTTCCTTGAAGCCTGTCTTTCCTACCCGAAAAATCTCAGAACTCAGTTAACAATTCTATCTACCAATGGGAATCATGAATAAGGATGCTTATATTTATTTTGACTTTTATTTCATGGCAAACAATTATGAACCCAAGATATTTCATGCTTTGTCTGGTTAACTTTATTTCCTTTTCTTAATATACATCCATTCCTGAATTTCATTTGTGCAGTTGATGAGCTGTGTATGACATTAATCTTGGTTTTCATCCAGACTTCACAATCTTGTTTTTCACAGTCTGACAGTCCTTTCAATACTTAGGACAGGTTTCCATCTTGGCACTCTGCCATAAAATCCAGATGTGTGGAATTTTGCAGTGACAGGTGTTCTTCTGGAAGTTTCTACCATTTCATAACAAATTTTCTGGAGCAGCCAGAGTGATCATTGGGTTTTTGGTGTCGCCTTTCTTACCAAGGCCATTCTCCTCTGATTGCTCAATTTGACAGGGATCTAGGAAGAGTTGTAATTGTTCCAAAATTCTTCTATTTAAAAGTATAGGAGGCACTGTGCTTTTGAAATCTTTCAATGCAGAAGAGTATTTTTTGCAGTCTTCCCCAGATCAGTGCCCCAACAAAATCCTGTCTCTAAGCTCTGCAATAATTCTTTCAAACTCATGGCTTGGTTTTGCTCCAAAAGCCATTGTCAGCTCTGAGACCTTCTACAGAGAGGTGTGTGCCATTCCTAATAATGTTCAATGAATTGAATTGACCGCAACTGGACTGCAAACAAGGTGTTGAAACATCTCAATGATGATCAACACAATGGGATGCACCCGAGACAGACTTCTCATGAGATAGGAAAGGGTCTGAGTACTTGTGTCAATGTGATGTTTCAGCTCTTATTTTAAAACATTTGAAAAAAATTCTAAAACTTGTTTTAGCTTTGTCTTTCCTAGATATTAAGTGTTGCTTGACAGGCGAAAAAACAAATCTAAATGATTTTAGCACAAGGCTGCAATGTAACATCATGCAAAAAGAGTGAAGGGGACTGAATACTTTCTGAATGCACCATATATTGTATCGGTAATACAAGGATCAACTCATCATAAAGGACTAACAAACACTAATACTAAAAATCAAATGTATACAGCCTCTATTCCAATCATGCCTTTTAATTACTGTAAAAAATACCCTAAAGAAAGGCACAGAGATGAACAGTAAGGTGTGCATCTCTTTTAGGCACCTTGGTAATTCAGCATGCAGCATTATGGATTCAGTTTTTACAATAAAATGTAAAGAAAAAATACCCACTGCTCGTACTACAGAGATGGGTACTTTTTCCACGTTCCTTTTGCTAATGTCTCTCACTCTGTCTGTTTCTGGTAGACCAGCTCTCATTCTGACTAATAAGTGATGGGTTCATGTCTGATTCCAAAAGGTCACTGGCTGAATAGCAGTATTGTCCCCTAGCATCCCCAGACAACATCCTTGACCGTTTCAAAGGTCATGTAGTCCTGCTTGTTCCTCCAGTACGCTACATGAGTTACAGCTGCTTCAGCCTATAGGGATATAATTATAAGGCTGAACCAGGAAAGGGATGATCATAGGGTGTAGTTAGGATAGGAATTTGCTGCATCCCATAAAGACTCTGTTAAGTCCTCAAACTCTAAGGACTTCAGTGTGCTAACATCTAATGTTTCGACAACTCCTAACATTGTTTCTTGCTCTCTATTTGCCCTTTTAAATCTTTAACCCCAATTTAGCTCATAATTGCCTTGTGAGGTTATCAATTAATGAGTAATGAGTATGAGATAGGAGGAAAAGCAGGACTATACAAACATACATACAGAGGCATGAGAAGGTCGTGTTGTTTACATAACACGATAAGGAAGTGTGAGAGTTAAATTTAGAAGCCTCATTGAAAAACTCAATCCACTGAATAGAATGCTTCTATTTAGAATTAGATGATTCCATTCTGCTTGCACAGTAGGGATGCTCATCATAGCTCTGCACAGCACAGCGAAAAAGAATTATTCTCTGGGATCCATTCTGTTTGTTATCTAGCGCTTTCTGTCTAGAGATGTAATTATTTGGAAATCTATATTTATCCATATAAGTCAAATGTAAAGAAGTAAAGTCAAGTGAATGTTCATCTTTTGGGCTGTAAAATGGAGATGGGGGCTGGAAGCTGAACAGCCCTGCTAAAATAGGATTATCTGTAAATAGCAATCCCAATCCACCTCATTGTAATATGGTAAAGCTCAGAAGGGGATAGAAGGCGTCCAGGTCACCACTAATTTGCTAACTCATTTCAGCCATGCTGAAGCAGTTCCTCAAATCACATATTTAAAAGAGAATCAAAAGCCGGCCTCAATCCTGTTAAACCGAGTTTCTAGGTTTTAATACCTTAGCTCACACATACAAACACACACACACAAACACAAACCATGCTTTGTTTGCATTTTGCAGTTTCCATAGATATGCCTGTTCTTTAAGGTGGCACCACATATCACTGGGAACCTGGATTGAAGTCCTAGGCTAGTCACTGTCTGTGTGGAGATTGAATGTTCTCTTGGTGTTTGCCTGGATTCTGTGGGTGCCCCAGTCTAAATAAACTAAGGAAATTCTTAGCTAAAAGATGTTCATGTTTTATTAACTGATGACAGTAAACAGGCCCTGTATGTGTGTATATGCATGTGCCACATCTTGAAATAGCCTGGCATTAGCACTGATACCCATTTTCTGGGTTTTACTGCTGGAATAATGGAGATCATGGCTCCCAATGTTCCTTTAAAGGACCAAGCATGTTGGGAAATGTAAAAAAAAAAAATAACAGGGTATCAGCTTATTTCTAGCACAAGATGATGCTCATTTGTAGCCCATTCTCACATCTTATTAAGAAACCCTTGGAGGACTTGCCTTCCCCAGTCCAGTTCTGTTTTTAGGGACCTTTTTTTCCTCAGAGACTTACACCTGTCTAGTTAAGACAATGTCACTTTATATAACATATAGTTGCTGTATACAGTTAGGTCCATAAATATTTGGACAGAGACAATTTTTTTCTAATTTTGGTTCTGTATATTACCACAATGAATGTTAAATGAAACAACTCAGATGCAGTTGAAGTGCAGACTTTCAGCTTTAATTCAGTGGGTTGAACAAAAAGATTGCATAAAAATATGAGGCAACTGAAGCATTTTTTTAACACAATCCCTTCATTTCAGGGGCTCAAAAGTAATTGGACAATTGACTCAAAGGCTATTTTATGGGCAGGTATGGGCAAGTCCGTCATGTACAGAACCAAAATTAGAAAAAAGGTGTCTCTGTCCAAATATTTATGGACCTAACTGTATGTCAGATTTCCTGACTGATGTTACTGATCTGGTCACTAGACCATTTCATTTTAAATGACCAAAAATCAGTGGGCATGTAACATTTAGCAACAGGAGGTGTGACAGAGCCGGTGTTGTACAAAGGGTTAACAGGTATGGTGAGTTCAACGTCAGTGTCTGCCTTTGTTTTTCTTTTTCCACATTCTGTTGTGTTACATAAAACACAAGATAACGGACAGCCTAGCATTTCTTCTTTTTGTGAAGTCCAAAACACAGTTCTTATTCCTGATCCCTGTGTTTTATACAATGTATTTTAGATGAGCAATCAAACTTTGGTACTGTGTGTGGACTTTGGAAAATCCTTGGGTACCGCTGGTTTGACTTTGTGTCGAATGAGCGGTTGCTCAAGGACTCCCAAATAAGGCGCATTACCTACATCGTGAGAGAGCATCAGTTACGACACTATGGCCATGTAGTGCGATTTCCCCGAGGGTGATCCAGCTTGTAGGATCCTCATTGTTGAGGACCTGAACGGCTGGACCAGGCCAAGGGGGCACCTACACCTGACTGTGGCAGATAGAGGGTCATTTCCGGAGGGTGGGACTGGATCGCGTGTCTGCCTGGGGGGTTACCAACCTGGATCCTGAGCTGTTTCATTGTGTGGTGGGTGCAGCAACACACTGTACATGCTCCCCAACCTGACCTGAATCATTTGTTAGGACATAATAAATCTGACAAATGAGAGGAGGTCATTCTGTTCATACAAGTCTGTTTGTTTAGCTAATGAATAAACTGTCCCAATATCTCATCCAGATTCTTCTTAAAGGTTGTCAAGGTTTCTGCTTCAACTCCATCTCTCTGTAGTTTCTTGCTGGATCTATTTTATCAATGCATTTGAGGACTATCAGTTGTCAAGCACACAGAGCCCACCCATACAACTAAAGACAAAAAATTAAACGTGTTTGTCTTTATTAGAGTGAGTCACAGACTATTTGGAGTGAGTTGCTGGGTATGTCACATTATACAACTTCCTCTGACTCTCTTAAGTCATAGTTTCTTAAACTATGGGTTGTGACACAGAATTGGTCAGAGGTGAGTCATGACTCACTGTTGTATTCAATGGGAAAATGTTGTGTACTGTTTGCAAAGTGTGTCATGATGGATCGCTGTGGACAGTTTAATCAACCAACAATTGTCATCAACGACTCTTCAAGTGAGACCCACAGCATATTTCCAAAAGGGAACACCCACTTTGACTGGGTTTAAGAAGGGCAAGGTTGGGTCGCATGGAAAAAAAAGTTTAAGAAACGCTGCTCTAAGATTGTAAATGTATGTAAAGGCTACGACTGAAAATCACTGGAACAGTCAGATAATACGACATGGCTTTTATTCTACATAGATTCACCTCACGGCTCCCAAGTCTTTAGTTCATGTCCAGGGCTACTATCTGTCTGGTGATTTCAAGTTCATTCTTTTTCCTTGTGGGTTTTTCTCAGGGTACTCATGATTTCTTCATACGATATACATCTTAAATTAAAAGAAGACTCTAATTTGGCCGTGTATGAATGGGTGGGGACATGGGTGTGGATGTGTAAGTGTGTCCTGCCATGGACCAGCTCCCTGGTCAAGGTTTGTTCTTATGTTATACTTAAAGCTACTGGGATAGGATCAGGCCCAGTGTGACCCTGATGGATTAACAGTGCATTCTAATGAATGGATGGCCATTTTCTTGTATCCATCTAATTCAGGTAGGTAATGATGATTATAACAAGTGTTATTATGATTTATTGATTAATATATCTAATTGATAGCAGAACAGAAAGAAAAATATTATATTTACATTACTCCTAATGCCAAGAGAGAACATGATTATTATCATTAAATAAATATACAGTATTTATGCTGTTGGGCAGTGTACAGTGAAGTTTGTACTAGAATGACCAAACCACATGCACCATACCACCAGTTTCTAATTAACAGACTGAACACATCATGCTTGGCCTGAGGTGTACATTCATGGGGTACTGCTATAACAGCTGATAGACCAGGATATAGGTTAGCTACGCATGACACTAATTTCCCAGAGCCACAGCTCTAACACACCAGTAACTAAGCCTGTCTCCCTCGCTTATTCATATGTTCTCTCATATACTGTATGAAGGTGTGAGTGTGTGTAATGTGTGTGATGTGCTTTCATTTGCACATCTTAATAACTGCACTATTCTGAAACTGTTTATAATTTATCTATTTAACTTAATTTATTTATATTATTTAATATGATATTGTGTGGCTTCCATTGGAAGCCATCTAAAATGACTTTCGGTTGGCACCGAGAAGGTTCTGGAAAACCATCAAGCTCCTCAGGACGGGAAAGCAGTGCTCCACAAACTTTATGTACAGTGGGGGTGGGGCCCTGCTGACTTCAACTGTAGATGTTATTAACTGGTGGAAGGAATACTTCAAGAATCTTTTCAATCCCACCAGCATGTCTTCCTTAGAGGAAGCAGAGCTAGAGGACTCTAGGGGGGGCCCTTCCATATCAGGGGCAGTGGTCACCGAGGTAGTTAAAAAGCTCTGAGGTGGCAAGGCCCCTGGGGTGGACGAGGTTCACCCTGGGTTCATCAAGGCTCTGGATGTTGTGGGGCTGTCTTGGTTGACATGTCTCTGCAACATTGCATGGACATCACGGGCAGTGTCTCTGGATTGGCAAACCAGAGTTGTGGTCCCCATTTTTAAGAAGGGTGACCGGAAGATGTGCTCCAACTATAGGGGGATCACACTCCTCAGCCTCCCCATAAAGTATATTCAGGGGTGCTGGAGAAGAGAGTTTGGTCGATGGTTGAATCTCGGATTTAAGGGGAACATTGCGGATTCTGTCCCGGCCATGGAACACTGGACCAGCTCTACACTCTGGCCAGGATCCTGAAGGGGACATGGGAGTTTGCCCAACCAGTCCACATGTGTTTTGTGGATTTGGAGAAGGCATTCGACCGTGTCCCTTGAAGCAAGAGTACGGGGTACAAGGCTCGTTGATATGAGCCATTCAGTCCCTGTACAGGAGGAGCAGAAGCTTGGTCTGCATTACCAGTAATAAGTTGAGCTCGTTTCCTGTTGAGGTTGGACTTTGCCAGGGCTGCCCTTTGTTTTATGGACAGAATTTCTAGGCACAGCCAAGGAATGCAGGGGGTCTGGTTCGGTGACCTCAGAATTTCGTCTCTGCTATTTGCGGATGACGTGGTTCTGTTGGCTTCATCGGACAGTGACATTCAGCTCTCACTGGAGAGGTTTGCAGCTGAGTGTGAAGCGGCAAGAATGAGAGTCAGCAACTCTAAATCTGAGGCCATGGTTCTCTGCCGGAAAAAGGGTGGAATGCTCTCTCCGGGTTGGGAACACATTACTGCCTCAGGTGGAGGAGTTCAAGTATCTTGGGGTCTTGTTCACAAGTGAGGGAAGAATGGAGCGGGAGGTTGACAGACGGATCAGTGCGGCATCCACAGTAATGCGGGCTCTGCAACGGTCTGTCATGGTGAAGAGAGAGCTGAGCCAAAAGGCGAGGCTGTCGATTTACCAGTTGATCTACGTTCCTACCCTCACCTATGGCCACGAGCTTTGGGTAGTAACCAAAAAAGCAAGATCAATAAATAAATAGATAGATAAAAGCAGCCAAAATGAGTTTTCTCCGCATGGTGGCTGGACTTTCTCTTAGAGATAAGGTGAGGAATTCAGTTATTCAGGAGATACTCGGAGTAGAGTCGCTGCTCCTCCGCATTGAGATGAGTCAGTTGAGGTGGTTCGGGCATCTGGTCAGGATGCCCCCTGAACACCTCCCTGGGGGGGAGGTGTTCTGGGCATGTCCCACTGGGAGAAGGCCAAGTGGCAAACCCAGGACATGCTGGAGGGATTATATCTTCCAGCTGGCCTTGGAATGCCTCGGGGTCCTCCCAGAGGAACTGGAGGAGATGGCCGGGGAGAGGGAGGTCTGGGCTTCCCTGTTTAGGCTGCTGCCCCCATGACCCAACCATGAATAAGTGATGGACAATGGATGGATGGATATTGTGTTCTGCAATAAGCAGCTCCAAAGCAACCAAGTTAAATTCCTGTACATTAAGTATTGGTGAATAAAAGTGATCCTGATTCTGATTGTGAATAAAAAAGAGATTAAGTCTGACAGGGGAAACCTTATTTAATAAAGTGCCTTTCAGTTTCATGAAATGATTGACTTATTATGACAAACGAAACAGGCAGTGGTTATATAAACTAGAGTACAATGCTGATACTTTTCTGGAAAGTTCAGTCAGTCAGTCATTATCTACCTCACTTTGTCCTGTACAGGGTCACGGGAGTCTGCTGGAGCCTATCCCAGTTAGCATAGGGCACAAAATGGTGACAACTCCTGGACAGGGCACCATTTCTGGAATGTTCCTCAAGTAAAAGTAAAAATTTACTTGGTAGACATTTGAAAGTATCTGAGATTAATTATACTTAAGTATCAAAAGTACAGATACATGTAGGATCTCTATCTCTGTTTTTATAGTAAAAATCATTCTTAGAAACTTTAAATAATTCAGGCTACTTTCTTGGATGCATGTAAGTCAAATTAAAATAACTAAACTATGAGCTAAGCAGTAAAACTCAGCGTAATTGTATCTTAACGTACAGGAGTAAGTGCTAATAGGAGAGAAATGCAGGAATCCCTTGCTTTAAGAAGGTGCTAATCCATTCCTAAAAACACTTTTGTAAAGTGAATTGTCAAAATGCAAAAGGCTTATTGCAAATAATTTATATAGAAACCATTTTTTTGCATTACCTGGGCCAAAATATTACGTCCTTTTCTGTTCAAACAATATCAAACTACATGTAAATTGAAGGAATTTGTTCAGATTAGATTAGATTAGGTTAATAATCCCATGGGAAAATCCAGATGAAAATGGCAGTAGAAATGTAAAAAAATATATATATTATCACAGGACAGATAATACAGCCAGTCAATCAAACATTCAATTAGTCAATAAATAAATAAATGGCATTAGCCATAAAAACATAATAAGGTATTGCTCTAAATTAAATAATTTTTAATAAAGACCTTTACCTAAAAGTCATCATTTCTAATTTTACATTCACAGGAACAGTGTTTAATTTTTTCTTGAATTTCTCCAAGTAGTAGTATGCAATAATGTGTATCTCTTTTAATGCGTTGGAAAAAAAAAATCAATTGTTGCATCAAAAATCATTGCTCCAATATATTTAGATTTTCAGAAGCAAAAAAAGAAACAATTTTTATTCTTTCCGGTTTGTTGAGAATGTTTAACTAAATGTCGCAGGTAAACGTCCTTTACGTTCAAATCAAAGCACAATTCCTTACATCAAAAACTTGAAGTTAAAAATAGACATCAAATGACTAGACTGCGTGGCATGTCAAAGTCAAATGTTCTCTTTCTGAATTCCATTAGTGGTGTCTCTGACATAAACATCAGTGGCCATCAGCCATTCTGGAGGTAATTATGTACAAATAGAATTACAGTTGAAGTACATTTTTGACAGCAAGATAAGCCATTCTTGATTACCCAAATGCATTAACACCTACGAATGTCAATTTTCTGTTTCTGCTTGTAGACCTCTGTGAGATAAAAGCAGCAGAGCTTTATTGCTCTGTTTCCTGTCCTCTGAGCCATCTCCAGTGGCCTGTGGTTTCTTTGAACTGGTGATTTTTTTTTATTACCTGTTTAAAACCTGGTTGATGCATGATGTACTGTACATTATAAAAGGAAGAAGTTTTTTTTTTTTCTTATGAAGGAGACTTTAGGCACTTAGATGCTCTCACAGATACTTTGCTTTGGAAATCAATGCCTAGTTAAGGCTGAAAGCTTCTTGCTAATTGAAAACAGAAAATGATGTGGTAGTGGCTATTCAAAATGGAATTTGAGAGCCATTGTGAGTATTGAAAACTGCATAATAAGAAACATCAATACAGTGATCATCTGCTTATTCTGATTAAAGCCTCGCTTGGCTGTAATCACTGGTTCTGTGTTTTTAAACTTGCATGATGATAGGACATGCTGTATTGCTAACAGCAGTACAGCATTATCAATAAAAAAAAATACAAAATATTTGATCTCAAAATCAAAAAAACTTTACATGCCTTTTTAGAAACTGGAGAATTTTGGTTAAAGAGACAGAGAGGAAGCAAAAGGCTGCATGTCTGTCTATCTCTTTCACCCTGGAAAAAACATTTCAATTACCTTTTCTACAGTATATTAAACGTGGTGAATGGACCCGCTCCTTGAATCCAATCCAAACCAAGAGATACCAATATTCATCAAAGAAATACAGCAGGGATCAAATAAAAACATTCCCATATCAATGACACCTGAAATTACTATATAGGCCAGACTTGGCAGGTGCTAGATGCACTCACTTAAAGTATTTTCCCATTTCCAGTGTCTTCTTTCCTCACTCACTCCCTCCCTTATAGTAAGCCAGTGTTTTGTACAGCACATACTAACCACAATCCACCTGCCCAGACCTGCAGGTGAGAGTTGTTTCAAATCTCTTCCCAAGTTATGTAACTGGACAATCACACTTCCTTATACAATTAAATGTTCAGGCATACAGGACTGCTCCTGAGCTCCCAGTCCTTACCAGTACATGACTATAGGCCTGGGGTATGTACTGTAGAATGGTCCACTTCTTTACCGTTTATGCAACATCCCCCAAGCTATATTTTTTCTGCAAATGACTGTACATGATGGCATTTTAGATAGATAGATAGATAGATTAGATAGATAGATAGATAGATAGATAGATAGATAGATAGATACTTTATTAATCCCAAGGGGAAATTCACATAATCCAGCAGCAGTATACTGATACAAAGAAACAATATTAAATTAAATAGTAATAAAAATAAAAAATAAAAAATGAAAAAAATTAAAATAAAATTAATGTTAGCATTTACTCCCCCGGGTGGAATTGAAGAGTCGCATATTGTTGGGGAGGAACGATCTCCTCAGTCTGTCACTGAAGCTACTCCTCTGCCTGGAGATGACACTGTTCACTGGATGCAGTGGATTCTTCATGATTGACAGGAGTTTGCTTAATGCCCGTCGCTCTGCCGCAGATGTTAAACTGTCCAACTTTACTCCTACAATAACAAGTTTGTCCAGGCGTGAGGCATCCTTCATCTTTATGCTGCCTCCCCAGCACACCACTGCGTAGAAGAGGGCACTCGCCACAACCGTCTGGTAGAACATCTGCAGCATCTTATTGCAGATGTTGAAGGATGCCAACCTTCTCAGAAAGTATAGTCTGCTCTGACCTTTCTTACATAGAGCATCAGTATTGGCAGTCCAGTCCAATTTGTCATCCAGCTGCACTCCCAGGTATTTATAAGTCTGTACAATATGTAAATATAAACAATATGTGGTTAATTTCAGTATATTGATAAAGTCACGTCAGGGACATAGATCTAAAAAAGAAAAGAAAACCACACTGGAACAGTGTGATGCTGGGTGCCGCCAGTCTGCAAAGCCGAGGGCAGAACTCGCGTATCCCAGGGTATGAGCTGCCGTGGAAATGTACGTTGCTTTATGCCAAGTTTAGGTTTTATTGTGAGAACGCACCGTTTATACATGAGGTCCCTGGTCACCTCAGCCAACTGGCCACCCACTCACTCCTGGGCAAGTCTGTGCTGGGTTGTTCAATCTGAAGGGAGAATCATTCCATTGATGAATGTTGATCCAAGAATAATCTACAGGGATTTTAGGTACAACAGTTATAATTACAAAAAACACTGTTGTCATATGGAAAATATTACATTTTTCAGGATTAGATGTGTATTGAAAGCATTTATTATTCATTTCTATTTGACTCCACAGCATTTATTGAGTCTTAATTAGAAACATGATATGGGCCCTGGTTAATTCCTTTTGCTGGACACAACAGATATAAATTCTTCCCTAACAGAATGTCCACAAACTCTCCTCAAATTTCCATAAGGTCTCCAGTCTACTAGATACAAGGCTAGTCCTATTTCTTCTCTCTTTTCCTTTCCTTAAACCGTATGCCTAAGTTTAAGAACCAGAGGAATAAGTTCCTCTTAATAATCAGTGACATGATGACAAGCAGTCTTGCATTTTAGTTGTTTAGGTATATCATTATGAAAGACAGAAAAAACTACCCTATTTCAAATTCAGTAGTTAGTAACTTTCATCTGGAACCTTTAAAATATCTTGATATTAGTGCAAAAAATACATCTAAACTATTTAAATGTGGATGGTGGTGCTCTTATTAAGCCGTAGCCAACTCCAAGGTCTTTTCAGTTAGTAAGAAATTAAAATAACTACGGCAATGTTTGACATTCAGTAGTGTAGGAGCTTGTGAATTCCTTTTCATTGTTTTCAAAAATGCCAGCACTCTGCATAACACTCTGGATTAGAAATGTTTTTTAACAAGACAATTGATCCTGCAGTAGACCTTCCGTTAATTGTTGCAGGGCACCTATTATGTCTATGAGCATGGCAATAATGGATACTTGGCAATAATGGATACAAGGAGGCTATTAGAAATAAACTGGATACATTAGGATTAAAAGTCAAGACAGAGGTAAAAAGCCTAGGGGTAATTGTTGACTGTAATCTGAATTTTAAATCACATATTAATCAGATCACTAGGACAGCATTTTTTCACTTCAGAAACATAGCTAAAGTTCGACCTCTTATATCTTTGAAAGATGCTGAGAAATTAGTTCATGCATTTGTTTTCAGTCGACTAAATTACTGTAACGCACTCCTCTCAGGACTACCCAAAAAACACATAAATCGTTTGCAACGAGTGCAGAATGCAGCTGCTAGAATCCTAACTAGGAAAAGAAAATCTGAGCACATTTCTCCAGTTTTGATGTCACTACACCGGTTGCCTGTGTCATTCAGGATTGACTTTAAAATTCTGCTTATGGTTTATAAAGCCTTAAATAATCTTGCCCCATCTTATATATTGGAATATCTGACACCTTATATTCCAAATCATAACCTTAGATCCTCAAATGAGTGTCTCCTTAGAATTCCAAGAACAAAAATTAAAAGAAGTGGTGAGGCAGCCTTCTGCTGTTATGCACCTAAAATCTGGAATAGCCTGCCAATAGGAATTCGCCGGGCTGATACGGTGGAGCACTTTAAAACACTGCTGAAAACCCATTATTTTAACATGGCTTTCTCATACTTTCACTGTAATCAAAATCCTGATACTCTGTATATCCAACTCATTATAATAACTAAATCTGTACTAACCCCTACTCTCTCTTCTGTTTCCTTTTCCTTTTTTCTTGCGCCACCACCATCTACTCAAAGCACCGTGATGTTCCAACAATGATGGATAGATTAAAAGCCAGAAGTCTGTATGACCATCAACATCAAGTGACTCCGTGACAACCCCTAACTACAAAGAGGACTGTTTCATTTATGTTAGGTAGAATGCCCAGAGGGGACTAGGCGGTCCCATGGCCTGGAACCCCTGCAGATTTAATTTTTTTTCTCAAGCTGTCTGGAGTTTTTTTCTGTTTTTCCTGTCCACCCAGGCCATCGGACATTACTCCTTTTCTATGTTAACTAATGTTGTCTTATTTTAATTTCTTATTTTGTCTTTTATTTTTCTTTTCTTCAGTATGTAAAGCACTTTGACCTACTTTTTGTATGAAAATGTGCTATATAAATAAATGTTGTTGTTGTTATGAAAGGCCAATGGTAGAGACTAATTCCCAAAACAATTTCTAAAAATCAAGTTTAAAGTCTTAACTGAGCCTAACAAGAAGATACTTTATCTTTAACTAAACACAATGGCAACAAATCAAAGTATGCAAACGCTTAGATGCTGAATATGTGATGTCAAGTGTCACACCCATTGTAAGAAGAATGACCATAAGACATTGCGAAGGTTTGGGGCAGCCACCCATATAATTTTTCCCAGCTGCAAAACTGATGCAAAAGCACAGACATGTTGACACAACAAAGTCCAAAACAGAACTGATGTATTATCGACAAGATGGCGGCTTTAAAGGCCAGTAAGGGAAGTGATGTCATCAGGACCAGGACCGGAACCGGAAGTGACATCGCTGGTTGCCCCAGAGCCTGGCGGGATTTCCCTAGAATGGTCTGTAAGAGGTCGAGAGAGAGAATTAGTGCACTTCACCCCCCCTGGTCCGGTATGGAATTACATGTATTCAAACCCTTTAGTTGTCTCCTAAACACGCGTGTGTGACACCATGCAACCGGAAACTTATATTACTCTAAATAATATGGCTATAGCCATGAAAAACAGACACAGTGAAATTAAATATTACACATAATATTTATAAAATTAAGCCAAATAAACAAAATAAATTAAACAAAATGTTGCTTGATTGTTGTATTTGTATTGAAACTGACCAAGGTCTGCAACAGACTGCAAGGAAAGGATGAATCAGGAGATGAAACCTTATAGTTAAATAAAGCCAAGGTGAGAACCAAAGAAACTTTCCACCATGTACCTAATCCAAACAGGTCAGTAGTATAAAAGCTAAGTGTCAGTAACCAGAAAACTAAATGAACAACACTAGCAAGAGAGTTTTAAGAAGTATCGAAAACCCTACAGAAAGTGTTAAACATATCGCCGGCATAAATACTGTCACACCAAAGACATTATGTGATGCAATTTCAAAACATGCCCTCTAGTCACCTTTTAATAAATAAAGAATAGTCAAGAGTCACCATTAGTAACTGAATTCAAGATGGATGTCTTTTATTACAACAAGCTTACAGAAGCCAGCCAAATGTACCTAATTAATTCACTGGCCGTCTGACTACTCTTAACAAATCAGTGTCTTAAATTAGGTTCATTAACATAACAAAGGCAAGAAGCATTTTGGTTTACACCAATGAACATAGAAATAAATGTTATATTCTCCTAACACAAACAAGTCCTAATATTATCTAAATTTACAGAATAATTAACATATTTTGGCACAAACGTTTACTGTATCACTGAAGAATAGCTTCTTATTTATAAAATCTTAAAACATGTATTTAATTAAGATTATCTCATTTTTCACTCAGTAACTTGTTCAGAACACAATAGGTAAAAAATATCTTAGTTATGTAGACACACCCAAATCACTCACTCACTCAAATACACACAGAAATAATAAAACACAGGCATACATTTTTGAGTTGTTCTGCTACACAACCTGTTGTTGCGTCATACAGACAGGTGCTAAAAATGGGAGTGCCTGTTGAAAAGAAAATGGCAACACAGAAAAATTGTAAGCAAAATGATAAGTAAATGTAAACTAGCTTCTGTACTGACTGAAAGTGAGACAATGACAATTTGAGAGAAGGCAAAAACATGTGGTCAAAGAGAAGCAGAGGTCAATCTTCAAAAATCAGAATTCTAACCCAAAAATCAAACTCTAAAGCCAAAAAAAAATTCATTGAAAAACCAGTAAGCACTTCTTCTTTCAGCTGCTCCTGTTAGGGGTTGCCACAGCAGGTCATCTTTTTCCATCTCTTGTATGTCTTCTGCATCTTGCTCTGTTACACCCGTGTCTTCCCTAACCACATCCCTAAACCTTCTCTTAGGCCTTCCTTTTATCCAGTTGCCTGGCAGCTCTATCCTTAGCATCCTTATCCCAATATACACAACATCTGTCCATTGCACTTGTCCAAACCAAGGCATTGAACAGTTTTTTTGAACAGTCAGCATGGGTTCAGAAGAGGGAGATCATGTTTTACTAATATGCAAAGCAGCAAAAAGGATGTGACCAAATTTAATGTCAGTAAAGGTAAAATATTACACGTTGGAAGTAAAAATGTTAGGTTTGAATTCACAATGGGAGGTTTGAAAACAGAAAGTGTACCTTATGAGATGGATTTAGGAGTCGTAGTGGATTATATATGCTCTAGATATACAGAAAGTGTTCAGAAGCCATTAAGAAGACTAACAGAATGTTAGGTTATATAGCACGAAATGTGGAGCACAAGTCACAGGAGGTTCTGCTCAAGCTTTATAATGCACTGGTGAGGCCTTATCTGAAGTACTGTGTGCAGGTTTGGTGTCCAGGCTACAAAAAGGACATAGCGTGGTAGAAAAAGTCCATAGAAGAGTGACTAGGCTGATTCCAGGGCTACAGGGGATGAATTATGAAGGATAAATTAAAAGAGCTGAATATTTTCAGTTTAAGCAAAAGAAAATTAAGAGGTGACATGATAGAAGGGTTTAAAATTATGAAGGGAATCAGTACAGTGGACTGAGACTGTTATTTTAAAATTAATTCATCAAGAACACAGAGACACAGTTGGAAACTTTTTAAGGGTAAATTTCACACAAAAATTAGGAAGTTTTTCTTCACTCAGAGAACCACAGATATTTGCATTAATGTAAGAAGTAGTTTGATAGGCAGTAGGATTTAGGGACTTTAGAAACTGTAGTTGATGTTTTTTAGAAGAACAAAGTGGACAGAACTGGGGAGATTTGTCGGGAGGGATGGCCTGTTCTTGTCTAGATTGTTCTAACATTAGTAATCTGTCTTCTTAAATTCTTAGCTTTAGTGTACAAAACATCAACAATAATTGTTTTAAAGTGGTGAAATGACACTCTGAAAACATACACCAGCCCCTCACAGTAAACACACCACATACACATGCACACATCCACTAAGTATAAAATATTTCAAAAATAACATGTAAAATGTATGAGCAAACAGGAAGATATGCTAGGATTTACAGAGTCCAAGTGATGAAGTTTGGCCTTTCTGACAGAAATCAGAAGAGCTGACTAAAATTCTCATTGTGAATTACACATCGATGTACATGGTCAAGCCGTCAGCATGATGCTATGATTTGTAGCTATCTCAAATGAATGAATGTTGCAATAATTTAAATTAATATTATAGTGTATGCCAGTATCCTATCTAGGCATGGTTTATTTCTGGAAGGTGTCCATTTTCCTGAAAAAATGTATTGTCTGTAAAAGGTTCTTTCAATAATGAAAATCACTGCCAGGTGCACCACAAGTAGAAATCCTTTGTTTTAGTATATTATTTTTAGAAATGGAGCACAGGCAGATGAAGTGGCACACAGTGGTGGCAAAATTATGGACTGCTGCTTAGTTACTAGGCCACAGCCACCCTAAGTATGTAAATACATGTCACTCTGGGACATTTATTCATTAATTTCTAACCCAGCACTTTGTTCTATAAATTGTCACATTTACACGTACTTGGTACCTGCTTCAGAGCCCCCAAGATTTAGATTTTGGGCCTTAAGAAGATGCATTTAAACAAATTGAAAATCTTTATCCTTGCTTTGCCAAGCTGTTGAGGTTAAACTCATGAAGTAAGTGGTAAACACATTAAGTGGACCACCACTCTTTGACTCTTTAATTAAATGAATTGCTTTTGTCATCATTGCAGCAGTTTAGGGTTAGGTGTATTCAAGGACTGGTACTTTCAAGATGGAAATTTAGGAGGCAGTAATTCACATAATGGAAGATGGAATAAACTACCACTTAATATAGCTGATGCTGAGACCCTTTCAGCACTTTAAAAAATGCCTGAATGAGATACTGGGATTGCTTAGCAATCAGATAATCAAATGAACTTAATAAAAATATTGGTTTGGTATTTATAATTACTCATTTATTTACTTTCATGTTGAACTTTGATTAAAGTTCATTTTCATGCAATTTGGTTTTCTTTAGTCAAGGGCTTAGTTCATATAACAGCTGTTTACTCAACATCTGAAACGCTTTACAACTAAGCTAAAGCTAACACAGTGGAAGAAGTGCACTGATTGGGATGGGGATTTGGAGGGTTGGAAAGTAAAATCAGATGCTCTATGTGGATGGGGCCAAATTCTGTAACTAAGGACAGGGCTGACAGGGTCCATGTTTTAAGACAGAAACCCGCACTGTGAACTGGAGAGCCCCACTAAATAGAAGTATAGGAAAACAGAAGCCACCATAGGATGGTGTAGTGGTTTTGATGTTGTAAAGGACTGGACGTATTCCTGGGAAGTGTTTTCTGTATAACAGGTGATAGCAGAAGACAGTTGTCATGCAGAGTTGCTCTCAATTTTGGGGTGGGATAGGTATCCAAGGAGTCAGTTTGGAAGATGGGCTCAGTTGTTTTTTAAGGATACCTAACCCCACGAAGTAGTTTCATGGATCTGTCACTAATTGCCCAAGATATAACCAGCTTGTGAAGTTAAAAAAGTTGCTCTCTGCCCCTGGCCCATTGAGTTTAGGCTTTGAAAGTGAATTGAGGGTGAACTCTTTGCCTAGTTTACCCAGAGAAAGCATGCAGTGCAGCACATGTCTCCTTGGGGCTAGACAGTATGCTCCTGACAACACTGTTTTTAACTCTGGAGAATATGGAAGAAAATCCAGAGGATATGAATTTCAGCAGTAAGTAAACATACCCTGCTAGTACCCTGCTTAATTATGGCATTCATGACCTTTATATTGCATTTAATTTATTTCAGCTTTTCTAGTTCTGGACATTTATAGGTGAATGGATTTCCTATTAATATCTGAGGGCTTAGACCAGGGTTTCAGAACCTAGGGCACACAGTACCTTTTTCAGTGGCTCCCTGAGGATTGACAGTCGCATATCTACAAAATTATTTTTTGTTAAATATTATCTAGTGTGATGGAGAGCATGCATGCAATGGCATCTCTTACTTGGCTAGGAGGCTATGGCATTGAATGGGCACAAAGAAGGTCAAGATATTTCTTTCATTTTTCAAAAGAATGATTAAACATTCCAATTTGCAGGTGGGCACATTGGCTTCTCAGCAGGGATTGATCGGAGGTCCTTACCCACTCGGGAGGCCAGTAAGATGGAAGGAGGAGTGAATGACAACTTGGCAAGGCCACTTACTCCCCCAACATGCTAGGTGGAAGCTTCCCTGGGGAAGCTACCATTGTGGACACCCACAAGGCATGCTGGGGAACTATAGTCCCATGCGGAAGCTTTGTTGGATTCTGCTATCGGGGGTGCTTCAGGGATATGTGATCCCTACTTTGTTGAATTTCCATTTGACCCAGAAGTGCTCCTGGGTCTAAGATACAAGAAGCCGCTTGACCTCATCAAGGTTTGTTGGTGTTGGGTGTAAAGGACTGACAAAACTCACCTGGAGGAGTGCAAGGAGAGAGAAAAGAGAAGGGGAATAATATGACCATTTTGTTACTTTCAAGGCCTCTTTTATAAGCTCTTTTGTACAATAAAACTAGTATTTGAATCAAGACCTTTGTGTCTGTGCAGTTGTGTTTGTTTGTTGGGATGCCACAACGCCTCCTAGTGGTCACACTAGTTCACAGTGGCAAAGTTTATTATAGTAATTGAAAAAGTTGAATAAATCAGTGTATAAAAAGTAGCGGTTAAGAGTAATGTTTAGCATGCACACACTCCTCACTGAGCAGCCACATATACAACAGCAGCAGTAACTGTTTCCAAAACCATTTTATTGACGTTCTCTTGCGTTCATTCGGTGCAAAAGGGCAGGCAAGTTTAGTAGTCGTTCTTTTTAACCCGTAAAGATGAAGGAATGCTAGAGGGTATCGAGCTGTATGTACTCTATGTTGTGAAAATGTTGTGTGCTATACATGAAGTGTACAGCATGAGAAAAAAATCAAGGATAAGTCAAGTCAAGTCCTCTTCATGATGTGAGCAGCCTTCCTATGGGGAGCAGAGCTACTCCCAAGGAGCGTAAAAAGGAGTCCTTTCTGTCGTCTCGGAGCTGTGTGAGGTGTTTTTTAACCGTGGCTTGAGTGCCAATCTTGCCGCCAACCCCCATGATTTCCCTGCAAGTTGGAGGACCTCTTGCAGGGCTGGATGCAGTTTAACGTCATACCAAGGACCCAAGGATAAGTCAGACAGATCAAAATTCATTTTGAGAGCAGCAGCAAAATATGAGGAGTGTTCAAAGCCCTATGCAACATTAAAACTCCTTCCTAAGCAATGCTGGGGTTGCATTTAATGGATCGCCAAACAAAGAATAAATCATGTGCAGAATTAAAGATTTTCTAATTTTAGCAAAAATTGTAGAAAGGCAAGTTACCAAATGGCAAAACACATCCATTTCCAGCAATCAGTACCGGTTCTCATTGTGGCTGTGGATGAAAGTGTGGATACCAATGACACCTCAAGTCTAGCTGTTGTTGCGATATACTGCGATGGAATTAATATAAGAGAGGAACTTTGTTGCCTTAGGCCTATGTATGAAGTTACTGTATTTATGTAGAAGAGCTTTTACCAACCATTTTGAAGGAAAAGCTATAGACCTGAAGAATATATTTGTCATTGTGAAAGACGGTGCCCCAGCGGTGTTGGGGAAGCAGAGGATGATTGTATGTTTAATTAAAATTTGTATCAGTCACTCATTCATGATGTTTCATTGCGTTATTCACCAGGAAGATCTATGTACCACAATTTTGGAGCCTGTTATGGACACAGTTGTTAGAATTGTTTACGAGGATTTGCCTCTCCACTGTCCTGTGAGACGGTTCAGTGGCTGGACATTTTTGAAGTGGATTATAGATTGATTTGATGTGATCCATGGATTTTTAAAAGAGAAACTACTGACAGAGGATGAGTGATGACTAGTAAAACTGAGGCATTTGACAGACATTACAGTTCATCTTAAAACACTGAAATCATGTTGAAATTGCAAGCCCAGTTTACGTTAATGTTAAATATGAACATGTTTTGTCTGTACACCAGTTAATATAAAAATTAGACAAGTTTAACTAAAGAGTACAACTTTGTGTGCAAAAATAGAAAATAAGCTATGTGTTTTTGTCCACTGGCACGTTAGTTGTCTAATACTTGTAAATTGTCACTTAATATGAAAAAGGTTGCCTGCCCCAGATTTAGGCAGGCAGGAAATGACATCTTCAGTTATGTGGTGTTTGATGCATAATGGTGCATGACAAAGTAAAGCGTTTATAGAAACAGAAACCACTGGGTAAGACTGGCATTTGCATCTTTCAGTAATGAGACAAACAGACAAGTTTTGTTTTGAATGCAGCTTGATGAAACTGATGCTGAAATTTGTTTTGCATGAAATGTGAAACTTGCAAAAAAGAGTTTTTTAGTATTATTAAAGTTTTTTTTTTTGATGTGGAAAACAAAGAATATTGCACCCTAAACGCAATGTTCACACCTCTGTGAAGCTGCGTAATGCAGGTAATCCACAGCATACCAGTAAACCTGTTCAGATCACCATGATATGCATTTTTTTAATATGACATGCTGCATGTTTTCCACATGAACACACACCATCATGCACACTATTGTGTTTTCTGCACAGGAAAAAAAGTACTACTGGGGAACTGCCCTTGATGTTATCTATCATCTTTCTCTTCCTGCTGATTATCCTAAAGATATGAACGCTCTGATTGTCATAGAGACATATACAGAGCAATGTCTCTGTCTCCAGTGCACTGTTAGGATTACATCTGTCATGACTGTCATCAGGACTGGCAAAGCAGGCGTAGTACCATCAGAAAAAACACAAAAGACATCTTATATCTTATAACAAAATGTTAACATGTAACAGGAAATATTTTCAGTGATTTTTGTTTCATTAGTGAACTTTATTTAAGCTCTAAATGGCTGAACAGCTTTCTTTCTGCATTAATGGTGCAGATTTTGCTGGTCACAAAATACCATTTGCTTTACAATGTTTTTTTGTGAAGTGAAACTCGTTTTACTGCTAATTCATTTTCACCCAAATCACTGGCTCATCTCTAGCATCTTTAGCCACTCTAAAGGGCATGATAAGTTACCAAGACAAACGGTTACCCCCAGAGATAATAACACAATGGTTCAACTGCCCATCTCACAGACAGACATTTTTTTTCTACACTGGAGTATTTCTGAGGACTTGGGAACAGCTTTCAGGTTATACACAAAATTGAATGTTAATCTCTGTAAAAAATTTGTGAAAGCACAGGCTTGAGTTCATTCCGTGAAGCATCTGTTTAGAGCATAAACTCCTTTGTGAGAATAGGGTTTTTTAGAACAGAATGTACAGAAAATAGATTTCTAAAATCTCCAGCAGAGAGATATCCAGCTTTCTGCTGTTATTTGGATAGGTTTTTTTTTTTGTTCCCTCTCGTCAGGTTGGAGAGGCAGAAGCAGTTGGAGAAGCAAAGTCAAGGATAAATCACCTGTAATAACCAACTAACCTTAGCAACTCAGAGACTTTTTGTTGTCTCATGGATTTAGGAAATTCAAGTACATAGATCTTTCCATTTTATTAACTCCTTGCTTATGGAGTAACCTGTAATTGTTACATGTTGTGGTTTACAAGGAATTGATTTGTGGTATTTTATAGGTGTTTTTGAAAATATTTTATTCATTTTGTCCCAGGGATGGTGACGTAACCACAATGACATCTTAGATGAGGTTCTGTTAGGGTTAGTTGCTGCCATTTTGTAGTGTTTTCTAATTGCTACAGCTATATTGTTTGAAGCACTCGTAGCCAGTCTTGTGACTATAAAGTTACATGAATATGACACCATTTTGTGCTTCATCACATATAAGATGGCTGTGCATAGCATTCAATATTCTAGTGTTGAATCGATTTTTGTTAGTGCTAGATAGGGGAACAAACCCTAAGATTAGCTTTACATACTCCGGTTTAAAAACCCTTTTTGCTTATAATTCTGTCATTTTTTGTGTCTTGTTTATTTGTTTTGGTATTTGTGCAACTTTGTGTTTTGTTTAAGTTCTTGTCCATTCTTTTACTACAAGTTGGCCGTTCCCATACTGGTGCTTTTCATCCCCTGGTGTTTGCATATGGATAAAACATTTCTTCAATGGTGTGCATAACATAATCTAGATAATTGGTTTAAGATGTCCCTTTTTTACATTTTTAGGGATTTTCTGTCAGCTTTGTTAGAGGAACCCCATGAAACCCACATTTGAGTCTGAAGAATTCAAACAATCCATATGGAATAAAATGGTGATCTTCTTAAAACCTGCCTGCTGTAGTGGCACCTGTCAATATGCCTTAATCAATTCTATATAACTGACCTTGATTGTCTAAACCTTTAGTGTTATAATTCAGCCAGGTTTTCCTCGGCTGGCCGGTGTTCAAATGCCTCTTTTATTTCTATTTTGTTCTTTGTGTTAACATTGTTCATATCTAGGCATCTTTTATTATGTGCCATGCGTTTTCCAACCCACAAACCCCCTCCCCCCTCTAAAACTGTTGAGTTACTGTCCTCTGCCCTATAAAGGCTTAGAATAATCAACAGTCCCTTGTGGTTCATTGTGAATGTGTTTGTGGTGTGGTGAGTTCTCTTGAATATATTCTGTGCTTCTTGTAATTTTTGTGTATTTCGAACCCTTGCTCTGTTGTTTTGACTTTGCCTTCTGGATGGTGCATTTGGACATTGTTTGCCTAAATTTGTCTTTGTGCTCCTCAGAGCTCATTTTTGTTCTACATGTCTTTTGTTAAAATAAATCTTTTATTTTTGAAAATGCTTCGTTGGCCTTATTGGTCACTAGCCAGGGTATGATGGTTTACCTTTCTAATGGGTATTTTGGATATTTTTCAGGACTTTTGTGCTTCATAACTCTTCAGTTCATAACATTTACCTAGGCTAACATACTATAACTTGACCTGCTGCCCCAATCTAAGTGGACAGGATAAGTAATTATGTACATAATGAACACTAATAATTGGGTATGTATCAGACTTTCAAACTCTTAAGTACAGTTAGCATGGCTTCAGACGAGGCAGGTCATGTTTTACTAACATGGTAAAATTTAATAAGGAAGCAACAGAAGGATATGATCATATCATTATCTTGACTTTCGGAAAGCATTATCATAAAGTACCACATGATAAGGAACCACATGACAGGCTGGCAATAAAGCAAAAGAGATGGAAGTTCAGGGTGTAGTGTTCAGATTGGTGCAAATTTGTCTCAGATACAGGAAGCAGATGGTTATGGTACGAGCAGCTTTTCACAATTGGGTGATGTTAGGAGTGGTGTCCACCAGGGGTCAGTGGCGCTACTTTTTTTACTATATATAAATGATTTGGACCGGAACATAAGTAACAAGCTGGTTAAGTTTGGAAATAATACCAAGCTAAGTGGATTGGCAGATAATCTAGAATCCATTAAATCCTTAAAGAGAGACTAGGGCTTCATACAGGAAGGTCTGTGGTGGATGAAATTTAATGTAAGTTAATTTAGAGTAATTACACAAGGAAGTAAAAATATTAAGATTGAACACAGAACAGGAGATCTGAAAATCAAAGATACACTTTATGAGAAGGATTTAATAGTCATAGTGAACTCGACACAATTACTGCCAGACAGTGTTCAGAAGCCATTAAGAAGGTTAACAGAATGTTAGGTCATATAGCAAAATACAGTATGTGGAGTACAAGTCCAAGGAGGTTATGCTCAAGTTTTATAATACACTAGTGAGGCATAATCTGGAGTACTGTGTGTAGTTTTGTTCTCCAGGCTCCAGATAAAAAAGACATAGCAGCACTAGAAAAAGTCCAGAGAAGTGTGACTAGGCTGTATCTGAATTTCTCTAAACTGGTGCTCCATCTCTCAAATGCATTCATGTAAAGCCTGCTTTTCAGACTTTATCATCAAGGCACTATTCTTGCATCTTGTCCAAATCTATATTTGCTGTCTTTTAAAATTACTTTCCACATACCTCCCATACTACTCCTCCTCGTGTGTCTCATACTCACACTTCCTCTTTCATCACTTCACCAAGGCTAAACAGACCAATCACACCAAAGCCAACCTGACCAATCAGATTGCTTAGAGGACTGGACACACCAACTTTAGTGTTTTATTATATTGTGTATATATATATGGCAGAGACTACAGACCATTACAAACTTGTTGATTCTTCTCTGGCTGACAATCTGAACATTTTCTATGCATGGCTTGATATTAACAGAGCTAGAACTGACTTGCCAGTTATAGAGGATAATTTGGTTAGCAATAAGACTGCTCAGAACAGCAGAGTTATGATCTCTGTTTCAGAGCACAATGTTCTTAGTGTTCTGAGACATATAAACTGCTGGAAATTACCAGGTCTGGATGATGCCAAGCAGAGTTGCGTTGTGGTGCAGTAGTCTGCTAGCCAGAGAAAGTGCTGTGAAGAAGCTGCCTTTTCTTGCCGTCCTGCCTTTGTCTGATAGTCTGATGGCAGTGACGGGACATCATATCTTTGATTGCTGGTACAACAAATACTTCTGAGCAGGCATCAGCCACAGCACCCACTGTGGTCATTGCTGCTCTTGTGAAAAGAATGGAGATAAATGGCATCTATTCAATGAAGGAGAGGCAAGTTTATTGTACCACGTGAATGTCACTGATAGAATAAAACTGAATAATAAAAAAACAAGCACTAACTTTTACAAATAGCCAAAATGTACACCGGGTGTTACACACTCAAATGTTTTATTACATTGTTGAAATAATAATAATAATAATAATAATAATAATAATAGCAGCTCACTACTGAAAATGCGGAGTACATGATCTCAAACCTGGGACCTTTGGATTATAAGGCAGTAATTCTTACCTCTGCACCATTCAAGAACACGTATAATCTTCCTGTCAATTGACATTTGAGCTTGGGTTTTTAACTATTTGACAGTAACGTGTAAATCGAATGCTTTTTTTTCTTTGATTATATTGTTGAATAAAAGTGCACGTTAATTTGATATTTGGACGAAAGTCTTCACACATTATACACTTCACGTCAATATTAGTATAACATGGAAAAGGTTTCTGCTTTAGGTGTGTGTTCAGCATTTCTTGCTTCGCATTTCCTTTCATTCTACAGTTACCCAGATCTTTGTAGACACAAAACACACATGAAATGCATGTGTTCCAATAACGATATGCTGTATTATTTACCCTATACAAGTCCAGGCACCTCATACTGAGATAAGGAGCCTTGGTTTGAGCTGGGAGAACTTTTTCCCCGAGTTGAGCTCTGTCAAGGCACGTGTGGGGGGGAGATGGGATAGCAGGCTGCTTGCTGCTTGTGCTGATCGGCACATTTACAAAACAAAAGACGCTGTTGGAGAGGTGTGAAGGAATTTAAGGTGGGCCAGAATTATGAGTTTTTGTATAGGCTTCAGGGGTTCTAGTGTTAAAGATTCCATCTGCTCTTCCCTTCCATGGGACTTTGATTCATTCCAGTTTGCATATCGTACATATGGGTCCACGGATGACACCATCTCGCATATTCTACACACCTCCTTGTCCCATGTAGACAACAAGGGGAATTATTTACTACAGTTTAATGGCAAAGACTGGGAGACTCAAGAGATGTTTTTACCCTCAGATAATCAGGATCCTATACTCTGACACGCCAACAAACACTGAAACCTAATAATCACTTTAACTTACTACCAAACCATGTTATACTTTTTAATGTTTTTCCTGTTTCAGATTTAACTTAATTTTAACATAGTTTAACTTAATTTAATTTAGTTAATTTTAGTTAATTTAATTTAGATAATTTTTTAAAAATCCTTTTCTTATTTTATTATCTACTGTGTGTTTGCTTTTATATTCACAATCTTGGTGTAGACCAGCTTTCCATTCCACTACACATTGTACCTGTGTAACTGTGTGTGTGACGTAAAAACTCTTGAACCTTAAATACATTGATATCTATTTTTAACTGTTTATTCCATTTTCCATTACAGGATCTTACATATGCATAGAAATATATAATATATACACATAGTTTTAAAGTACAATGTCCAGTGTATATATGCAGAAGAAGTGGTACAATAGAGTTTTTCTGTTCAGATACCACATCTTTATTGTAAATCAACCAGACAATCTGAATACCTTCTGCTTAATGCTATCAACTTAAAAGCTTGCTTTGTACTCAGATAAAATGAAGACAATAGTCCCTACTAATGGCAATGACACGCGATATGGAAAACCCAAGGATAGAATAACTGCATGGATCTGTTACAGTGTCAATGACAAGCAAAATAAAATACTTCATAGATCCTGCAGTTGCTTACTTAGTCACTAAAAAATTAAATAAGCAATTCTATGTTGTATTCAACAAACAAATCCAGTAAAATAAAAATGGTTAATACTTCTAACAACAACAACAACATTTATTTATATAGCACATTTTCATACAAAAAATGTAGCTCTGCAGCAAAGCACATTATCTAAAGTCAAAATGTTACTTTAAATCAAATTGTTTTATCTGAAAGAGTCCATGAACAATACGTAATATTTTTACTCCATGTGCAGTTGTAAAATGAACTAAACCAGAAAGTTGCAAGTACATGTAAATAACAACTATGTAGACTGTTAAATCCAAAAAAAAATTATCCATGAGGAAATGTTAGCTGAAACAATAATTCAAATGACGGTAAATATTACATATAAACAAATGTTTTCAGTAATTTAATAGGATAAAAAACAACAAATAAAATATATACTTTAAGCAGCAGGCAACATATATGAGAAAATTACTGAACAAAGATTAAAAGAATTACTTTATTATAGCATTTATGTTATGATAGCTACCTTGACAATGTAAAGACATTTATGCTGATGCTGATACGGATGGCACAACTTAAGATTCTGAAATCTACTTAATGCAGTTCAGGGTCGCTGGGGCCAGAGGCTACCTTGGCAGCATGGGACACAAGGCAAGAATGTGTCCTAGACGGTGGACAGGGGATGCTAGTCGGTCACACATACCCAACTGATAATAGGAATTGCCAGTTAACATTTCAGGGTGTGTTAAGCTACTTCATTTTTTTCTGTCTGCTTTATTTCTTTCTATGGTGGTCTGCCAGAAGAATGGATTGCTAGCAAAAATTTGGGGAAGAGGGCCCAGTAAAGCTCCCTGAGAGAGTGGGGAATGTGTCCTGGCAGAAACTATGTATTTTACAATGCCAGGGCAGAGGTACGGGTGCTGTAAGTCCTTGTAGTGTACTGGATACCCTGGAAAGGCTATAGGCAGTTAAAAATTGTATTTTTTACAAAATTTTGTTTTATCTTTATTTAGTTTATGCTCACTTTTTTATGTCTTGCATACTGTGTAACATTTTTTAAGTTTTGATGTTTGACTTTACTATTTGATTCTCTCAGTATGCAGATCCCTGCTTACTTCTATTACGAAACTGCTTTTATCTCCTGTTTTATAGCTCTTACTTTGCATTTTGGCACCCTTAATTCTCATAGTATTCATGAAAAAAACTTGGATTAACAAAGTGAGTACACCCAAAATAAAATGGAGAGCCCTTTAGGGGTAATAATTTCACAGTGTCATTCCAACAATTGGTGCTTGAGCTAAATATCACCCAGAGCATTTTTCTGGTGACACCAGTACATTTAGTGGAGGCATTAACCTCTGCCAACTCCTTTTGATCAGCAGTCCTGTACTAACCCAGTGCTTTTGTTATCTCATTATTAGTTAGAAACCCATGGATAAGGGATCTGCAATACATGCTTTCTGTCGTCCATGCATTCCTACTTTACCAAAGTTTCTAAAAGAATTTGGATTTGGGCTGAGGGAGCCATAAACTGAATTACAGGACTGTTTTGATGATACCGACTGGGAACTGTTCAAGGGCCATCTACAAAGGACAATCACATGGACTTAAATGCCTATGTCTCTTCTGTTTTATCTTACTTTAACTTCTGTATAGACAATGTCACTATTTCTAAGAGCATCCGTACTTTTCCTAATAGGAAACCTTGAAAGAATAGGGTGGTCCAAGACCTATTGAGGGCACGTGACATTGCTTTTCATATGGGAAACCCAGAGACCTATAAAACAGGTCCAATCTGACGAACGGCATTAAAGTAGCAAAGAGAGAGCAGGAAGGCCCTCCAGCATATTATCAGAGAATTACTGACTGGTGCTCAGCTACAATCATTGGAAGATATCTTCACTACCCGCTGTAGCAGAAAAGCAAAGAACATTTGTAGGGATCCAACAAACTCCAGCCATAGCATTTTCACTCCTCTGCCCTCTGAAAGGCTCTTCAGAGCCTTGCATGCCTACACTACCAGGCTGATAATCAGCTTTTACCCCCAAAGCAATCAGCCTATTAAATGTACAAGTATCACTGCTCCTTCCTATAACAGAAACCAACACTGATTGAATTGAACTTCTGTATCAACCACACATAGTCACACACTTGTACATGACTCATGTGGAACTCATGACCATTACATTGACTTTAATTCTCACTGTGGCTTAATTTATTATTTATCTATTTATGCATACATATTTACTTTAACTTATGTTTGGAAGTATTAATAGTAACTGTGCTTCTTGTAGTTTAATGTCTACTCTTATATACCTTTATCTAAGACATCTATAGGCTTGCTCCAATGATATTTCATTGTATTTCAGTAACAATACAGGTATCTTATAATCTTACAATAACCAGAAAGGGGATGTGTAACCTGAAACAAACTCCTAAAGTACCAGCAGGGGAACAAAACTTAGTTTTTTCCAAACAATATCTGCCAACATGGGGTAGGAAGACTCAGCTCTGGTAACACTCTTAAGGAGTGCGTGTTCTGAAGAGTTAAAGTTTAAGTTAACTAGACAAGAGATCATTAGCTTGGCACTTAAACTAGGAAACCATCTTGAAGAGTAAAAACAATTAAAAAGGCTAATTAAATCTGATGCACCCTAGGTCCCTATTGTAGTTAAGGAAATCCCAGTGATAATGGAAACTGAAGTGTTTACTTTATTATCGAGTTAGTGGGGTGATCTATGTGTTCTATGGGTGCTGTGTGTAGATGAGTGCAAAATTGGCTCAAGCACAGGAAGGAAAGGGTTAAGGTTTGAGGAACCTTATCAGAATTCAGTGATGTTAAAATTGGTACCCCAATAGGAAAGGATATAAATAACAAGGATAGGACTATAAATAACAATTTGGATATGTTTTAGATAATGTCAAACTAGGTGGAGTGGCAGATAATCTAGAATCCAGTGAATCATTACAGAAAAAACTGGACAAACAGAGCCTTGGGTTTAGTGCTTGACTTCTCACTACATCCATAATGGCTAACACGGTATAACACCCTAGTACTACTTCCTACATGTAAAACTTTACATTTAACTTAATTAAATTTCATCTGCCATGTAGGAAGTAAAAATATTAGATTTGAGTTCACGGTGGGAGGTCTGAAACTTGAAAATAATACTTAAGAGAAAGACCTACGAGACTTTGTGGACTCAGAGCTATATAAATCCAGAGAGTGTACAGAAGCCATTAAGAATACTAAAAGGATGTTGGGTTTTACAGCACAATGTGTGGAGTACAAGACAAAGGAGGTTTATGTATAAGTTTTATAATGCACTGGTGAGGCCTCATCTGGAGTTCTATGTATATTTCTGGTCCCCTGGCTTCAAAAAGACATTGCAGTGCAACAGAAAGTCTGGGGAAAAGTGACTGGATTGATTCCAGGAGTACAAAGTATGAGTAAGATCAAAGGAGGTGATTTTTCATTTTAAGCAAATGCAGATTTAGAGGTGACATGATTGAAGTACTTGAAATTATGAATGTAATCAGTACTGTGGATCCAGCCTGTTACTTTAAAATCATTTATATACAAAAACATAGACACATAAATGGAAATTTGTTACGGATAAATTTCACACAAATGTTAGGAAGTTTTCTTCACATAAAAAAAACCATAGACAAATGGAATAAATTACTAAGCAGTGTTGTGGACAGTAGGAGTCTAGGTGCCTTCAGAATTTGATTTGATGTTGAAGAAATTAGGGGGATGGGACTGGTTAGCTTTGTTTAGGGACTTGACCTGATCTCATCAGTTTTTAGTGCAGATTTTACCAAACATAAATAATGAACACAATATATTTTACCACTAAGTCCAAATAGATAATAAAAAAATGGCGAACATTATATAAACTATAATAGTCAAGATATAATAAGAACCACCCATTTCCTGATTCAGATTTTTTGAATGTCTAATCTGTGCCTTAAAAATATAGTAGTTTGCTTTTTGTGGATAAACTCATGGATTAATTGGGAATTTGAGACATGGGGATCCATTTGTTAACACTTGTCACACACGTGTGCATGGGAGGCACCTGAAGGGCTTAGAGAGGACTGATGATACATCTGCCCGGGGCGGTGTACGCTAACGCTCTTTCTGAGTTCTCTACAAGTCTTTCCCGGGAAATCCCACCAGGAGCCGACACCTCACTTCCTCCACCAGGAGCGGGACACATCACTTCCGGTTCCGGCACTGAGGACGACCTCACTTCCGGTTACGGCACAGAGGACAACATCACTTCTGCCCTCCGTCCTATAAAGCCACCTGACTTTGCTCTGGCAGGCAGTTCTGTTTTGGACTCTGTTGAGTAAACTTGACTCTGAATGAATCAATTACGTTTGCAGCCAGGAAACCGGATTAAACAGGTGGCTGCCCCAAACCTTGCCATGCCTCAAGTCTCTTCTTTCTACACACTCCACTGTACCAGATTTACAAAAAAAAAAAACATGTCTACTCTTTTCTTACAAAATCTTTGCCCATCTAGAATCATGACTTCTCAGATGTATTTAATAAAGAACTTGCAGAAATGTTACCCCTTCACCAGCACTCTGACTGTGGCATCAAACTAATCCCGTGATCTTAACCTAGAGAGAATAATGTATCAATTATCTTGTCTTGAAACAAGAGAAACTGAGGATTATATTTTACAAAAATCAGAAAATGAGTTTATACATGGAACCGGGATTTTCTTTCTTGAAAAGAAATATTGTAAACTTTGTCCAAGCATTGATTATCATAAATTGCAAAAAGGTAGGAACCCATCATCTCCCTTTCATATTTCTCTTTTAAGGCAGACAACAGGGTCCATCGTTTTTATTAAATAAGAAGAAGCATGTCTAATTCTGCACTGAGTGGAATTCAATATCCAACCTTACTAATGGACATTATGAATATTTAATAATACCCTATGAGTTGGTTAATACACAGTAGTAGTACAAAACTTTGTTAATCACATTTTTCAGTATTTAGTAGGTATCACTGTATTAGTATTCATTAACATAACTTAGATTAGAAGTTATAGAATCACATGTATCACATACATAAGATGTTTATGGAAACTTGAAATGTGAGTTTCATTCTGTAAATTCTATGTATTGTTTCAGATTTCAAGGTTTGCTTTAAGTATTGAAAATTCAAAGGTTAACACAATTTTGAAGTTAAAAGAACCTAATTCTGTTAACGAAGTCGAACATTTTGGGGGTTTAACGAAATATTAGTAGTAGGCTGTCAATAATTCTATTTCAATAGTGGCTTCGATTACACACTCCAATTTATTATTGAGTTTGGGGACATTTGTCAGCAAACAGAAATTCAGCTGTTTTGTTATTGTGAATTTACTGTATTAAATACTGTGTTAAATTAACAGACAAAAATGGTCTTAAAATTAAGAAACTGTTTGGAGAGAAAAGCGTGGCCCTCCCTGATATATCGTGCACCCCTTTTCTAAACTGTTACACATGAAAATCCAAAATATTAAAATCTAAAGGGAATTACCAATGAATTGCAAAATAACTATAGAAAGCCAATATCAGAAAATTCTAGGAAACCAAAATGTTAGAAGAAATTCCACAGTGAGGAGCTGCAGCCAATGCTGGGCCTTAAATCTACCTTAGGCGAATTCGCTTCTAATTTCTTGTGTAACTGAAGAAAATTAATTAGCTAATGAGAAGTACGCCCACACATTAACTAAAAAAAACAGGAAAGCATGGCATGGGCGGGACTATCAAAGAAAACTGTAAAAGAACAAAACCAAAAAAAGAAAAAAAAAGGATGAGCAGTGTAAGAAGCACAAAACCATGACAGTCAGAAAGTAAGAGGGCTACCCTGGAAATGTGACCATCAGAAGGTAACTGAGAGCTTTAGAGCATAGGTAAATCAGAGGCAATTTTGACCTTTATTCTGGTGTCCTTTTTGCCACCACACAAGAGAAGAAATTCTGGGGCTTTCACAAAAAGTAATGTAGAAGGTGATTAAAGGGATCTCAAGCTCTACAAGTCTAGAGTCAGAAGGAGAGCTGGAAAAAGGGCTCTGTTGGCTAAAGGTAATAAAGGTGCAGTTAGAGGGGTAGAAAGAGGAGGTAAGATAAGAGAGTGCATTATATTCTCGGTACTCAAATGTGGCACTTGGTGCCACTGCCCATCTACCAAGTTGTTTTGCCTGCCTAAGGTAAAGTCATATCTGATGAAGGATTGTAGGAATCATCGGGTAGAGGGGTCCTTTCATTGGATTGGCTGGCCCAGCACTGACTTAGCTGTGGAATGGCCAATAAGGGGAGGCAGCTTGTTGGCCGTGGTCTCCAGGATTCTAAACAAATCCAAATTGTATTATGTGACATCATCTACTGTTGAATTCTGTTCTGTGTATTGTATTGTATTTATCTCCTTTTTTTGACGCCCACTGCACACCCAACCTACCTGGAAAGGGATCTCTCTTTGAACTGCCTTTCGCAAGGTTTATTCCATTTTTTCCCTAATAAGTGTTTTTTGGTGGAGTTTTTCCTTGTCTTTTTAGAGAGTCAAGGCTGGGGGCTTGTCAAAAGGCAGGGCCCATTAAAGTCCATTGTGGCACTTCTTGTGTGATTTTGGGCTATATAAAAATAAATTGCATTGTATCGTATTACTTTAGGGTTCTACTTTGACCTCTTTATGACAACACCTACACCCACTGTGCTGGGCATATACGTGGAAGTGTGCTTTAGAGGAGCAAACTGAACTGATTACTTTATGTAAAAGCAATTATTTGTTTAATCTTTTTTGTTCCTTTTTATTCAAGAAGCACTTCATTCACAAATATTAATCCTTAAACCGCCACATACTTGGGGGTTAATGCACCCCTAGACTCCAAATACTTTTTAGCTGTACTTTTTAAGTAAACGTCACAATTCACAAAGAAAATATGAAATTTTAATGGAACACATTTTTTTCATGCAAAGAGCATCACAATTATTGCAACACTGATCATTTTACACACTGTAAATGAACAGTCTAACTATAAAAAAAAACTACTGCAACAATCTATTATTATATGTACAAAGTGCGACTAATGCCATTGATGAAATTCAGTTAATCAATGAGCCAACTGTGCTTGAACTGGCTGCACGCAGACACACAGAGGTAAACGCTGATGATTGCAGAGATTCCCAGAGACAATGGTGCTGCAGTTCTGCTGGTGCCGGCAGTGGTTTTGAGCTGGCTGCTCAACGAATATACGGCACTGACTGATCAGTGTGCTGGCAAATTGCTCTGTGAATCAAATATAGCCGGTTGCAGGGTTCAATGAATGTACATCGCCAAATATACTCACCCGCTGCATGCTGGCAAATTGCACTGAGACACGATTATAGCCGGTCGCAGCATTCAATGAACATACATCGCCAAATATACTCGGCTCCGGCATGCTGGCAAATTGCATTGTGAACCGACTATAGCTTGTTCCGGCGGTTTAAGGGTTAAAACGATGCATTCCAATTCCTGATATAAGAGAGATGGTCTCAAGACAATTCTCAAGTCACACAATTTTTAAGAAGCCATTATTTTGCAATACTCAAGAAGAAACTTATTTATGCTACTAAAGAGAAAAAGTACATAATTCATACAAATGTTTTCATTCTGTGTAATTAAAATGTGCTTGTATTAAAAAAGGAGTTTGCATTCATAATAAAGTGTCATCTTTTCAAAATAATAAAAGTGATAATCTATTTTTTGAATTTGATTAATTCAATTTTAGGATCAGGGGACAAACAGAAATCAGTCATGCATGGGACACTAATCCCTTGTGGTGTGCAGCCACATACACAAACACACACTCACTTCGGGTCAATTTAATGTCAGCAGCCAACCTGAAAATAATATTCCCAGGGGAAAACCATGTTAAACAAAAACATGGGATAATATTCATCTATCCATCTATTATTGAACTTGCCTAATCCAGTTCAGGACGGCAGGGGACAAATTACTCTATTCTAAACTATTTGAGCAGTATCTAGCTCAAGGCAGAAATTTACACTGGATTAGGAGCCGGTCCATCACAGACTGGGCAATTTGCAGAATTTATGGAATCCTTAAAGATTAAAACATATAATTTACATAGTTTTGCCTGTACACAAAGCCAAAATAAACAATGAGAAAAGTGCTACATAAATGTAAACTAATTATTATTATTATTATTATTATTATTAATAATGTTTTTCATTCTCATAAAGACTGATTGACATCCTATTTGCAATTTGCACCTAGGCAGAGCTGTTTAAGTGTTTATTGAAAAAATATTAAGTCATTTTGAAGAGAGAGAGAGACCAGCTACGTCTGCTCGAGTTTTGAAATGTCATTAAAAATCAAGTAAGTTACCAAAAATACAGTTATGCCTATATTATCAAATTGAATAAAAATTATATTTGTACATAAGACACAATGTGTCAGCAAAATGCAGCAATAAAAAAGAAAGAACTGCATGATGATATTTCTAATACTCTATATTATTTTTTCTTAAAACTCAACATACTGTAATGTCATACAATTTGCTGTCTGTGTATTCATCACTACATAAACCAACTACAACATTACAGCTTTTTTAAAGCTAAAATCCTTTCTCCTGAAATATGGTTATATTAGTGCTTAAATGGAGCCAAATAATTATAGAGTTGCAGAACCATTAAATGGATTTCAATTACGACTACACTTCAACTGCTGTGACAATGCTAACGTTATCCTGAAAGCATTTACATTATGGAAAAAAGTACATACTGCTTTTAATCTACTGCATCAGCACTATCACTAAATTTTGGTTAATCTATTTTCAGATATTTTTTAGTTGTACTAAATTTTTAATGGGAAGAAAAGAAGTACAAAAAACTTCAAGATCTGAGAATAGAATTTAGTTGACATGGGTACTTTCAGTGTTTTTTTTTTGGCCACCACAAGAACAAAAGATAGAAGAATAACCAAGGCATACATATACAATTTCACATAGAACTGTGTAATTAATATAACACAATGTTCCATATGCTTTGCTTAAATATTGTAATGAATGCTTAGATGGAGGATAGACACACAGACATACCATGCAAAGTGAGTAGTTGGAGTCCTCAGACAAACATATTTATTGTTTTACTTCACGGAACAGGAAAATGGCTTAACCTCCAAAGGAAATCTCTCTGCTGTTATTAGCAATGGGAAATGCTCCAAAAACAACAAATACGCACCCAGACACCTGGATCAAACTGTGACTCACATTGCCCTACTCCACATGTACAAGGGTGATGATTGAGGGTCACACTGCATCACATACCTGCATCCCTGTGACTAACTCGTCTCTGTTTCCTATCTAGCACTTTGATTCCCAGGACTTCCACCCATGTTCCTTTGGCTGCTCCACTACATACTGTCACTCCTAATTTCCTCTACCTGTCCATCTTCTTATCAAATCTCACACTCATATTTTGGCTCCTCCAACTACTGTCGTTTTGCTGTAGGTCCTCTACATGCAGGCTGCTCCTTGCTCTGACCACCTACCCCCAGAAATGCCAATCCTCAGGTAATCACAAGACTTATATTTAAGTCATAGCATGCCAGGACCCTGGACACTGCTGCCTATAGCTCTGCATCAATCAGATACTACGTATGTTCAATGTAGGAAGGTCTTGTTCTTTAACTGGACAGCATTTCTTAGTGCTCGGTTCCTAATGGTGCTGCAACATCAGGCAACAACAAAAGCCTTCTGACCTCAACTCTATGTTACTGACTCAGCTTCTCAGGTCTTGAACAGATTCATTCACACTCTGTGTCCAACATGCAATAGGAGCTCTTCCATTGGTGAGAGTTGAACTCATTCTGAACAGAGACAAGGCTAGTTGATCCCAGCACTTCATCACTATCTGTTTGGGATTTCTAAGTCTGTCCAGTGTGCATTTCAACCATCTGATTAATACCAAGTTATAATAGAGAAGAAAAAGAAGGAGCACGTCAATAGATCTGGTGTTCTGGCGTCAAGAGAAGTGTGGTAACTTGAAGGTGGAAAAGATATAAGAGATTTGAGACTTAACAGGAAAACTCTTGAGGGTTTTTTCTCAGGTTCATCACTAGTATATTAATAATTTGAATTTGTTACAATTTTTATAAAATTACAATCATTCATAATGCCTCACTGTGACTGTGACAGCCAAGTCAGAATTTGCTTTATAGTCATTCTGGTGTGTGTTCAGACCAAAGTATGTGTGTATATTTATTTATTTAAAGAGCTCCTGTAATAAGCTAAATTTCTATCTATCTATCTATCTATCTATCTATCTATCTATCTATCTATCTATCTATCTATCTATCTATCTATCTATCTATCTAGTGAGACTTCCTATTGTTAAAGCTTACTCTAAAATTACTGCCTTGAAAACCAAACCTGTTTTGTTTTTTTCTCTTTGAACAGTTCTCTTAATTGAGGCCTATCCTAGCCTATTCGGTTGCCTACACCTGATTTTGTGTGTTTTGTGTATATTATAAAATAATAGTTTGGTTTGGGGAAAGAGAGAGAGGGTAAAGGACTTTAGTTTAACAGAGCAAGGTATCGAGAGTTAGGGTAGATGGTTTGGTGTTGTTTTTTTTTTTTTTTTTGTTTGGTGTTGTTAACAGAAGTATAATTGTTTTTAAGCCACACATCCTAGTTGTAATTGCTCTTTAAGACACTTGAGCAGTTCAATGTCTAGCTATGTACTTTGTTTAGCTAGTTAAGTCTTTGTTGTCCTTCTAGCTTGCTTCTTTTTTTGTGTGTAACTGTCTCCATTTTCTTGTGACTATCTTTAAAAATAAATAGATTTGTTTTCTTTTTAGACAGTTTAGTTTTTTGTGCGTGTGTGTGGCCTACTTATGTACCCTTGGTCCGTTAGTGGCCAGTAATAATGCTAAATAGGACGGGCAGTGATCTGAGGATACAGTGACATTCCTTTTTATAAAACCAGATACAGTACATACTTGTAAGTGTAATACGCTTTATTTTATGGTGCAGTGCACTCAGTGTTATCTATTTTTATCTTTTCTCTACCACTCACAGTTAACCCTTTATATACTCCTGAGTTGGAGATCAAGTGAAACTAAAACAATTTGCAAAGGATGCATTCATAAAAATGATCCAGAATTAAAACAAGCTAAAATTCTGAAATTAGCAGGTACAAATTTTTAAAGTTGTACTCCAAAAGGCAAAACAATCTGGACCAAAGCAATGGAGACCAGTGAAATAAATTACAAAGCAAAGATGCGGTGATACAATTAAACCAATAGTTTAATAGATAAAAAACAAATAAAACTTGAGATAAGCATGAGCCAGTTTAGTTAATGAGAGAGATGAGTTTAAACTTGGGCTATCAAACTTCCATCCATCCATTTTCTAACCCACTGAATCCGAATACAGGGTCACGGGGGTCTGCTGGAGCCAATCCCAGCCAACAAGGCAGGAACCAATCCTGGGCAGGGTGCCAACCCACCGCAGGACACACACAAACACACCCAGCACACACTAGGGCCAATTTAGAATCGCCAATCCACCTAACCTGCATGTCTTTGGAATGTGGGAGGAAACCGGAGTGCCCAGAGGAAACCCACGCAGACACTGGGAGAACATGCAAACTCCACGCAGGGAGGACCCGGGAAGCGAACCCGTGTCTCCTAACTGCGAGGCAGCAGCGCTACCACTGCGCCACCGTGCCGCCACTATCAAACTTAACACATTAATATACGCGATTTATTTTATTGTTTCCTTAATTGTGCTAATCGATACCCCTTGCTATCAAAGCCAATGGTTTTCAAACTGGGGACAGCAGTACCGGGGAAGTTATTATTAAAATATTTATTCCATCTCTAAAATTGTCTGTAATTTGCCTAGTTTTCAAATGAACATATTGATAACGAGAGCTTGAGGTGAGCCAGTATGCACTTCAAGTACTGGTTACCTGTATGTTAACTGGCAGTTTATGAATGTTTACTAGCATGTCTCACAACACACATTCCACTTTTGACAACTTGCCAGTTTCCTTTCCGTGCAGATATCCAAGGTGGCTGCAACCACCCCCAATGCCACATACAAACCCAACCTACTGCCCCTACAGTCTTTGAAACATTTTATGTCTGCAGGCATGATCTCCATCCCCAGGTAATGCAACTCACAAAAGAAACTGTATGTAGTATATAAGGCATTGTGTTGTATGTAGATAGATAAAGATGTTGAACCTGAGTCTCCACTCTCAGCTTTTCTTCAAACAGTCTCACAATGTTCTGTTGTGGGACTGGCAGACTGAGGCAGAATAATATACAATGAAGAACAAAGGTGAATTTGAACAATTATTAATATTAAAACATGTATTTTACATTTCATTTAATATTATTAATATTAATCCACAGCAGGAGGCTATTGTTACCAATGTTTGGTAACCTTCACCCTTCCTTTAAAAATAAATACAGGAATAAGCAGAAGTTAGTAACAGGACTGTGCTTAAAGTTATCAAAACTGGAACCTGACATTGACAATGGTGAGCCTATAAAACATGAAGACACTCAACCTTCACGATCTACTTTGTGTTATTTTCCTCTTTGCTGACATGAGGCTATATGTACAGTAACTTGAGCTATCTTTCTGCTTCTTTTGAAAGAAATTCATACAGTATATAATTCTGTAAATTGTTTGTAAATTCAAAATGAGAAGTTTCAGTTTTTTTTAATTTTCATTCCTTACCAAACCATGCTACAGTTCTTACTTTAAAAAATAATTAATTTTTAAAATATAAATATAAACTCATACACAACAGCACTTGTTAAGAAGTTAATAGTTAAGAAATCTCATTTTTAGTTGTGCCTACGTGTCATACGTGTGCACATAGGGAACAGCTGAAGGGCTCTAGAGACCATAATGCTACTGCCACCCCTGAAGCTGGTGCTGTTTTCTAATGCCTTTCCTTCTTCCCCCAGATGTAACACTCTGACATCACTTCCAGTGTCGGTCCAACTGGACCCACATCTCCCTGCCGGATTGACTCAAAACCAGAAGCTTTGCCATCATGTGACAGTATATACGAGTGACCAGGTTTGTCCCAGTCTTGATCATTGTCATCAGTTTCTCTTACAATAGTTAATAACAACTAAGTTATCAAAATAAACAATTAAGTAGAAAGTGTAACAAGCTCTGCAATATTGAAAGTGTAAAGTTTTGCTTGGCTATTCATGTTTTTGTTGATAGGAGATGAAATCCGGTTTAACTCAAATGCATAATGCAGAGCTGCTGGCATAATACATGTGTGATATCCTAAGCCATTTCTAATTTATACAAACATGCTCTGCTTTTGACTCCCATTTATGATGTCAGAATTTGAGTTAAAGCAGCTGATTTTAATTTTAGGAACTTTGTAAAATAGTAAAAAGCTTTACAAGATGAGTAAAAGAACTAATCAGAATGAAAAGAGAGAAAAAACAAAGCAGAAAGAGGGGCGTAATCAAACCAAGAACGCTCCGAGTTATTGCAGACGCTTCAAGCAAAGCAAGAAATGGGCAGCCTGGTAAGACTAATCACCTAGCAGTATCAGGTTGGATGGTGTTAACAATTACTTTTGGTTTTGTTTATGGCACTGGCTATTTCAATAATGCTTAAAGACTGAAATTTATTAAAGCCTGCTTTTCTAGTTGCATCTTTGCTCTGTTTTACCACCAGGGGCTGAGAACCATGTTCCTTTCTCAGCTAACCCAATTAGGGAGAGGGAGAGAGAAAATCACCCAGAAGGAAGGTTATAGTGCCTGTCATATCTGGTAAAGTCTGAACTAACTACTGACAGTAAGGTAATACAGTAGACTGTAATCCTCAGTGCAAGTATATTGCGACTGTGAATTCTATATTCCCAAAAGCTGGTAAGTATTAAGAATAGGCAAATTTAAAAAGTGACAGAGAATGTGGATCCACATTAAAAAGAATCTGTGCATTTGATAAAAAGGATTTATATTTTAAGAAGAGGTGTACCCAAATGCTTTCCCACGATAAAACAACTGATTAATGGCTTGTGGGCAGCGTCAAAGCAATATCTGTAAAAGCTTGAAAGCAATAAACAAAATTACATAGCAGAAGAAAAAAATGGAAGTCAGCATCGATAATGGGAGTTCTAATCCACACTTAGGTAAACCTCGAGGATGCTACTGAAGAAAAGGGATTACAGGGTGAAAATGGCAGAATTTCTTTTACAAAAAATACTAGTAGTGCAAAATGCATAGATTGTTAAATTAAATTAGAGGTCTGCTGCATTAGACAGATACTTCAGTTTCTTAGAATTGAATTGGATTGAATGTTCTGTTCTCATTTTGCTAACCTTTGTTGTGCATGCATGTATTATTTTCTTTATCTAAAGTGATTCTAGAATACTTCTTCATTTTCAAATTCTTTCTTACATAATGTTTCTGCAGCACCTTTAACTTTGATTTAATAAACAAAATTCAGTCTTTGTTAGTTTTGTGTATGTTTTGCACCAGGCAATGTTTTAATATTAATAGTCTTCATTTCCTACACTTTCCTGGAATAAGATTTAGCATTATAGTGTAGAACACCTCTAATGTTTTTATTAATTCATCATTCTGATTTTATGAACCCACTTTATCTTTTAAAGGGTTACGACAACAGGAATAAACACTTCCTTATTTATTAACCGTGAAGTCCAGACTGACAACAACCAGGCAGAGAATTTAACCCACCACAACCAGTATGCCTGCTATGGCTGTTGTCATGGTCTTCAAACAAATGAAGGTGAAGTTACTTTAGCTTTGAAAAAAAAATAGTGAACCAACATGCTGGCTAAAAATCAACTCTGCAAATATTTGCCAATTTATTGCTGTAACAGAGACTTTCTGTTATTTTTACAAAGATCTGGAACAAAGTGGTGCATGCCACCATTTTTTCTAGCAGTAGGGCACTCTCATCATTCTTTGTGCAGCTGCTGGCTCTCATGGCCTGCAATGACAACTTTGGCATCAACAACAGTTTATAATACCAAAAGGACAACATTATATATTGCATAACTGAAATAGGATCAACCCAGACATCCTCAAGCTGGATTTTAACCTGTAACAATATAAAATAACCATTCAATCTGAAAGAAAAAGTATACACTGTAAACTCAGACTTGGACTACTGGGATTCTTGCCAGCCTGTTCTTTTATATTTGATTAATTCTTATGTACACATTAAATTAAAATTTCTAGTAACATATTTAACAAGCTTATAAAAGTGTTTTTATAAGCACTCGGCAGTCAGTCATAAAGCAGAAAATCATAAATGTGAAATCCACAAAAGTGAGTGGCATGCTTTACCATAAACCAATGGATTTTAGGATGGACCCTGACGTATGGCCCAAGCCCTTGCTTTGGTTCTAAAGAACCTTAGTGGTTTTGTTCTTGATCAGTCTATTAATCACTCATTCCAGGCCATTGTGGGATCATGGGTAAAGCAATCATATCTTTGGAATATTAAAGAAATTTGGAGTTCATGTAGTAAACCTACTGAAACAACTTTACATAAATAATGTCTGGGTGTTGAGTTGAACCAAGTCCCTGGAGCTGAGAAGAAGCAGTGCTAAACCCAGTGACAACGTGCTGTTACTAAGATAAACTGTGTTGCTCTCTGATTAAACACAATATGAAATAATCTCAGACTTAACCTCAAAATTACTTTTTTGCTGCTCAAGTGAGATGTAAAAAACACATTTTAGTAATTATTCATCAAGTTGTTTTGGTTCTCTTCTACTACATACAGTTTCAACAGTTTTTATTTCATTTATAACATTTGCTGCTAAAATCTGGGTTTGGTCGCCAATAAGGGACAGTGCATCTCTTTTTGCAGCATGTTTGCCTTTGGATGTAGTTATGCTATTTTTCAATCTGTACATTTTTGAATCCAGAATTGAACTTTAGGAATGCTAGTACATTGAAACTCAAAGAAAGACAATTGATTTACTTTATTGAGCAGAATTACAGGTTCAGATGTAAACACAATTGGAAATGTTTCTCTATTAACCAATTAGCATTTGCATTAATGTGGGCAGGGTAGGACTAACTAAATTTGTTACTAGATTTGTTTACTTTTGCACCTTAAGACATACACATAGATTTATACACATACACACACTCAGAGATACTATTTATATAACTAGGTATGAGTGATGCTGTACTGCCAGTCACTCAGAAGTAACTTATGAGTGATGCCCTATTGCCAGTCACTATCCCTTCCACATAAGAGTGATGCCTCGAGCCTATTCAACATAGGGGCTTGCTGCCACAAGCACTAACAAACATACAGATGTCCCTGAGACACACAAAGGATCAACACCTTTTGGTTATACAGTATGCCACTTACCAACCAATGGGATCATAATTACTGTATACAGTATACTCCCATTTAAGTACTCCCGCAGATAAGTCAGGGCTTGATTTTACCATATAATTTCCGGTATTTTATAATGTCGGTCATATAAGTCGAATGCATTAAACTCACGCTATTGGTCCAAGAATTATGATATGTTAACGCCCACCTCAGAGAGTAAACGTGGAGCACACTGCCTTTTTTTTCTATGTATTGTGCCTACGTGACCACACGGTAATACCCAAACTATTCTGAAGTGACATTTGCACTGTTTTGTGTTTTTTGTGTCTCACACACTCATACACCTTTATCGTAAGAGCATCTCTTATCTACGATGGAGCGTTCGATCAGAAGAAAATATGAAGTTGGTTTTAAATTAAAAGTCGCTGAAGTGGCGAAAGAAATTGGTAACTGCATTGCTGCAACAAAATTCGATGTGTCTGTGAAACCAGTGTGAGATTGGAAGAAGCAAGAAGATGTAAAAAAAAAAAAAATCTAAGTGTTGTATTTTTGAACGGGTGTACAAGTCAGGGTCTGATTTTATGATTGATTTTTCAGGTTTCAAGACCTGACATACGCGAGTATATACGGTATATCATACTTTTTGTTCTGTTGAGGTGCAACCTCTCAGTCTTGATAACACCTGTAGACAAGAAAGCAGCAATCTCTCCACACTAGGTGCCCTAATATATACAGTCATATGAAAAAGTTTGGGAACCTGTCAGCCTGCATAATAATTTACTTTCAACAAAAAAGATAACAGTGGTATGTCCTTCATTTCCTAGTAACATCTGAGTACTGGGGTCTTTTCCGAACAAAGATTTTTAGTGATGTAGTATTTAGTTGTATGAAATTAAATCAAATGTGAAAAACTGGCTGTGCAAAAATGTGGGGTTCCCCTTGTAATTTTGCTGATTCGAATGCATGTAACTGCTCAATACTGATTACTTCCAACACCAAATTGGTTGGATTAGCTCGTTAAGCCTTGAACTTCATAGACAGGTGTGTCCAATCATGAGAAAAGGTATTTAAGGTGGTCAATTGTAAATTGAGCTTCCCTTTGACTCTCCTCTGAAGATGACAGCACGGGATCCTCAAAGCAACTCTCATAAGATCTGAAAACAAAGATTATTCAGTATCATGGATTAGGGAAAGGCTACAAAAAGCTATCTCAGGGGTTTATCTTGTCAGTTTCAAAAGTAAGAAATGAATCAGGAAATGGAAGGCCACAGGCACAGTTGCTGTTAAACGCAGGTCTGGCAGGCCAAGAAAAATACAGGAGTGGCATATGTGCAGGATTGTGAGAATGGTTACAGACAACCCACAGATCACCTCCTAAGATCTGCAAGAACATCTTGCTGCAGATGGTGTATCTGTACATTGTTCTACAATTCAGCGCAATTTGCGCAAAGAACATCTGTATGGCAGGGTGATGAGAAAGAAGCCCTTTCTGTACTCAAGCCACAAACAGAGTTGCTTGATGTATGCAAATGCTCATTTGGACAAGCCAGATTCATTTTGGAACAAAGTGAACAACAACAACATTTATTTATTTAGCACATTTTCATACAAACAGTAGCTCAAAATGCTTTACATAATAAAGAATAGAAAAATAAAAGACACTGTAAGAAAATAAAATTAGTCAAAATTAATTAACATAGAATAAGAGTAAGGTCCAATGGCCAGGGGGGACAGAAAAAAACAAAAAAAAACTCCAGACGGCTGGAGAAAAAAATAAAATCTGTAGGGATTCCAGACCATGAGACTACCCTGTCCCCTCTGGGCATTCTACCTCACATAAATGAAACAGTCCTCTTTGGATTTAGAGTTCTCACAGAGGGACTTGATGATGATGGTCACGTAGACTTCTGCCTTTTAATCCATCCATCATTGTTGGAGCATCATGGTGCTTTGAGTAGGTGGAGGTGGCGCAGGCCACCACCACAAAGAAACTGGAAAAAGAAACAGAAGAGAGAGTAGGGGTCAGTACGGATTTTAGAGCCACCATGAATAGTTATTACGAAGAACTGAACAGAGTATCAGGATTAAGTTAAAGTGAAGTTATAAAAAGGCCATGTTAAAGTAATGTGTTTTCAGCAGTGTTTTAAACTGCTCTACTGTATCAGCCTGGTGAATTCCTATTGGCAGGCTATTCCAGATTTTAGGTGCATAGCAGCAGAAGGCCCTCACCACTTTTTTAAGTTTTGTTCTTGGAATTCTAAGGAGACACTCATTTGAGGATCTGAGGTTACGATTTGGAATATAACGTGTCAGGCATTCCGATATATAAGATGGGGCGAGATTATTTAAGGCTTTATAAACCATAAGCAGAATTTTAAAGTCAATCCTGAGTGACACAGGTAACCAGTGTAGTGACATCAAAACTGGAGAAATGTGTTCGGATTTTCTTTTCCTAGTTAGGATTCTAGCAGCTGCATTCTGCACTCGTTGCAAGTGATTTGTCTTTTTTGGGTAGTCCTGAGAGGAGTGCGTTACAGTAATCTAGTCGACTGAAAACAAATGCGTGAACTAATTTCTCAGCATCTTTCAAAGATATAAGAGGTCTACCTTTTGCTATGTTTCTTAGGTGAAATAATGCTGTCCTAATGATCTGATTAATATGCGATTTAAAATTCAGATTACAGTCAACAATTGCCCCTAAGCTTTTTACCTCCATCTTGACTTTTAATCTTTTAAACTTTTTATTGACTTTTGGAATTTTTTATTCCAACAACACAATGACCCAAAACACAGTTCGAAATCTACAAAGGCATTCATGCAGATGGAGAAGTACAATGTTCTGGAATGGCCGTCACAGCCCCCTGACTTGAATATCATTGAAAGTCTACGGGATGATTTAAAGCAGGCTGTCCATGCTCGGTAGCCATCAAATTTAACTAAACTGGAGAGATTTTGTATGGAAGAATGGTCAAAAATACCTCCATCCAGAATCCAGACACTCATCAAAGGCTATAGGAGGCGTCTAGAGGCTGTTATATTTGCAAAAGGAGGCTCAACTAAGTATTAATGTAATATCTCTGTTGGGGTGCCCAAATGTATGCACCTGTCTAATTTTGTTATGATGCATATTTTCTGTTAATCCAATAAACTTAATGTCACTGCTGAAATACTACTGTTTCCTTAAGGAATGTCATATATTAAAAGAAAATTGCTACTTAGAAAGCTCAGCCAATGATAAACAAAAATCTAAAGAATTAAGAGGGGTTCCCAGACTTTTTCATATGACTGTATTTCATTGCTCACTCTAGATATAAAGACACAGTACAGAAATGTGAAAGCTATGAGATATTGATTAATGTAATAGAAAAAGAGTACAGTATAACGGAAAATAAAATTGATTGCAAAGTCTGAATATAAATAGCCTTACTGAAAAACACTTACTGAAAATCAGCAATGTCAAGGGTGGATGTTGTCTTGAGCTGCTTTTAAATTTAACTATCCGTCTGATGCATAAGCTTACATTCACTGACGTTAAGACAAAATGTCTCTCTTCCTGTCTTTCTGACATGTAATGGTCTCTGATGTCTCTGAAGTTCTTCTGCTCCTCAGTCCATCAGACAGGTCATTATTTATGTTCAAATTCCACATGGCGGCTTTGAGACATGTGACATTACACATATTTGATTGGCTAGCTGTCCTTGTGGTTGCTGACTGCTCAAAATTGTTCATCCTGTACACACCTCTGTACAGTTTTCTGTTCCCTCTACCATTGAGTTATTAACTGACTGAAACAGATGCATTAAAGTTATACATTACTGGTACAATGCAGGAAGAATGTATAAGAGAGGATACTTTCTATTTATATTGAAATGTAGTTAATTTGCCTTAAGGGTCCTTTAAATTCCTTTGTAGTTACAATGCCTTATAGGTCATCCTGATTAATTTGAGCTAAATTAAAACTTAATATGAGAAATCAGCAGTTTGAAAAATTAAAAGTTTTATACTTCAGGACAACACTTAAGAATGATTATATGAGCCAACTGAGTTTAGCATTAGGACACTCAAGTAATGGCTGCTTGCTGAAAATGAGACTTATGTGAATAATTCTAAATCAGTCATTATAAGCAGTGAAATACATTTGCAACATTAGGAATATCTTACATTACAGGCATCTTCAATTTCTGTTAAAAACGTTAAATTTATATAAAAAAAACTCTGGTGGATTCCAAACATTTTATAGCTAGAGTATATAACACATTGGTGAGACCGCCTATATGAAGTTTTGGTCTATTATAAAAAAATTCTGGAGATAGTCCATGGGAGACTGACTGGACTTATTTGGGGACTGAGATGTCTAAGAGTCAAGAGAGTGAGCTGGTGCAAGAACTTCATTTTGGCTATTTGGAATCATCTTGGTCAATACCCAGAGCTTATGACCATAAATTAGGATGAGGACGAAGATGTGTTTGCAGACTGACTGGTAAATCAAAAGATTTATCTGTTAGTTTCATAACCATATTTGGGTTCTACACCCAGAAAGGATTTTTTGTTTAATCCAATGAACTCCTTTTCTGTCACTCATCACTAGTCCACTAAGCCACACCATGATATCTTGACATCAACATTTCAATCAATCAACATTTATTTATATAGCACATATTCATACAAAAAAAATGTAGCTCAAAGTGCTTTACAAAATGAATAGAGAAATAGAAGACACAATAAAAGATAAACATAAGTCAACATTAATTAACATAGAATAAGAGTAAGGTCCGATGGCCAGGGTGGACAGAAAAACAAAAAAACTCCAAAGGCTGGAGAAAAAAATAAAATCTGTAGGGGTTCCAGACCAAGAGACCGCCCAGTCCCCTCTGGGCAATCTACCTAACATAAGTCAAACAGTCCTCTTTGTATTTAGGGTTTTCATGGAAGGACCTGATGATGATGGTCACGTAGACTTCTGGCTTTCAGTCCATCAATGTTGGTGCATCATGATGCTTTGAGTAGGTGGTGGTGGCGCAGGCCGACACCACAAAGAAACCGGAAAAGAAACAGAAGAGAGAGTAGGGGTCAGTACGGATTTTAGAGCCACCATGAATAGTTATTATGAAGAATTGAACATACAGAGTATCAGGATTATGTTAAAGTGAAGTTATAAAAAGGCCATGTTAAAGTAATGTGTTTTCAGCAGTGTTTTAAAGTGCTCTACTGTATTTGCCTGGCGAATTCCTATTGGCAGGCTATTCCAGATTTTAGGTGCATAACAGCAGAAGGCCGCCTCACCACTTCTTTTAAGTTTAGCTTTTGGAATTCTAAGGAGACACTCATTTGAAGATCTAAGGTTACGATTTGGAATATAACGTGTCAGGCATTCCGATATATAAAATGGAGCGAGATTATTTAAGGCTTTATAAACCATAAGCAGTATTTTAAAGTCAATCCTGAATGACACAGGCAACCAGTGTAGTGACATCAAAACTGGAGAAATGTGTTTGGATTTTCTTTTCCCAGTTAGGATTCTAGCAGCTGCATTCTGCACTCGTTGCAAATGATTTATGTCTTTTTTGGGTAGTCCTGAGAGGAGTGCGTTACAGTAATCTAGTCTACTGAAAACAAAAGCGTGAATTAATTTCTCAGCATCTTTCAGTGATATAAGAGGTCTAACTTTAGCTATGTTTCTTAAGTGAAAAAATGCTGTCTTAGTGATCTGATTAATATGCGATTTAAAATTCAGATTACAGTCAACGGTTACCCCTAAATTTTTTACTTCCGTCTTAACTTTTAATCCTAGTGCATTAAGTTTATTTCTGATAACCTCGCTGAATCCATTATTGCCAATTACCAAAATTTCAGTTTTCTCTTTATTTAGTTTGAGAAAATTACTATTCATCCATTCAGAAATACCAGTAAGACATTGTGTTAGTGTATCGAAAGAGTCGGAGTCATCAGGTGCTATAGATAAGTACAGCTGTGTACTTGGAGTCTGCTGCATTGATTTAGTATTTTAGGTAAAGTGACCGCTTTAAAACTTTTGTGGGAAAAATATTACTCGTATGATTAAACTGTAAATGCTGATATAGAAATAAAGTAATGGAAGGGTTCTTAATGGGTCAGCTTTAATCTATTTTCCGTCACTTCCATTATGGAGACTTAAGGCAATGAACTGGGGTCCAGCAGTTTAGCGCAATGGTTCCTAAACGTTTTTCCTCTGTTACTTAATTTTGTATTTTTTTGTATCTTCAAGACCCAGGATCGCTGCCTACAGTCATGCCGTTCTCTTGGAAAACCCCCTGGAGACAGTCATCCTGGGGTGGTTGGGAGGGTGTTTTGTGTGTTTCTCCATGGAAAATCACCAACACAGTTTAAATCAGAGGACCTGCATTTGAATAAACTACCCAGACACTTTCCAAACTGTAGCAACCCTTTTCAATTAATTACAATTGTGAAACACGAGTCTGTGCTACCCAAAATCAGACAACACATGACCCATGGTTTAAGAACCTATGATTTAATGCATATAGCAACCTGTGCTAATATGACTATCCACGTATGCTCCTTATTGTAGTAATATTTATGAAAGCATCCAGGACACTAAGTATTTCTTTGTCCATTTTTGCCTGTCTTATACTAGCATATGATATTGTACCAAAATGCATATCTGTAGTGTATCATATGCAGGTACTGCTGGATAAATAAGGCATGTTAATCTTTTAAAAATACTGTATATATATTTTATTTTAGTACAATTGTTTAAAATTTCAAAAGATATCATTTGGTGTTTTAGAGGGTTACAAATATTGTAAATATGACAGCACCATGGACAGCAAATAGTTTAAATAACGTCTTTGACACTTTTGGTATGTATTAGCAGTATGTGTCTTTTTTTATTTTTTTGACACTTCACTTAGACATTCTCTTAGAATGATCAAGCTTCATTTTCATTCATATTGAAACATTTAAATGTTCAAGGTCATCTTTCTTCCTGCCAAAACATTTAGTATTTGCTTAATGCTACAGTCATAGAGGTTTTAACTACAATCGCCAACTCTTATTTGCCTTTGGCCCATAATTCTCCTGACAGCAGTAGTGTTAGTTTTGTATAATAATCCGGTTTTAAAATACAAATGGCTCTGTCTATGTTTGTCTATTTCAAAGTTATAATGGGCTGACTAATAACATGACCTTAGGAATTGTTCATGTGAAAATAGGCTGGTCTTAATTATCAAATATGTCACTTTTTTGCAAATTCAATAAGGGCATTTGTATATTACATTGATTTTAAGATAAATTTACATATATAGTTGCAAGTACAGTAAATCATTTGGAAAGTTAACATATTAATACTCAAAGTTCTGAAAGCACTACACATTTTGTAATGTTAACTATTCAAAGAAGAAAAAATTACTTAGCACATAACAACAGACATCCATAAGTTTTATTAGGTTCCCTTACACCACTTTCTGTGATCTTGATACCGTAAAGCCAATTTTATATTCTGCTTTTTCTTTTTCTAGTTATAGGACATGTCTAATTTTGTCACTGGACCATGTCAAGTTAAATGACTGAAAATCAGCGGTTATATGCAGGCCTTCCAGCTCATTGTGCTCACTCCTTTTTCTGATAACCTAATAACGTACTGCCTGACGGAGCCGGCATTGTATGAAGGGTTAACATGTACAGTGGGTTCAGTCTCAGCCTCAGCCTCAGCCCTTTCTGTCTTTATTCATTCTGTAAAGACGTTTCTTTTTTTTCCATACAATACCTTGAGCCATGACTAAGAATTGTTTTTTCTTTTTTTCTTTTTACCCCATTACATGTCCTGGAGCCCCCAGATTTATCCTACACATTCCCATTTGGTTTTCAAACACTTGCATGCTTTGCTGCTCTACCTTTATTATGGAATTCAAGCTGATTCTTGCCAGGCATGATTAAAGTTAGATTGACATGAATTAGTGTTTACAAAATGTTTCCTGGAGTTAAAATTAACGTCAAATAGTGCATCATGATAATGAGGGTGAAATGCCTTAGGCAGGTGTTACTAGCAGCAAAGTTACCAATTTGTGAATTACATGAATTCTAATAGAGGTAAACGTGCCAAAGTAAAGAATACAGACAAAGGAGATTCAAGTGAAATTTAATTGTAACAAAATTTTTACTCCCTATTGTACAAAACCAATTCATTCATTGCTCTATCCACTTTTAGATTATACAATTACCAGGAGGGCAGCACGGTGGCATAGTAGTAGTGCTGTTGCCTCGCAGTAAGGAGATCTGGGTTTGTGGAGATCTGGGTTTGTCCTCCCACAGTCCAAAGGCATGCAGGTTAGGTGCATTGGTGATTTGATATTGTCCCTAGTATGTGCTTGGTGTGTGGGTGTGTGTGTGTTTGCCCTGCGGTGGGATGGCGCCCTGCCTGGTAGTTGTTCCTGCCTTATGCCCTGTGATTGCTGGGATTGGCTCCTGACCTTGTAGCTAGGATATTGTGGGTTGAAAAATGACTGACTGTAGTTAGGATATTGTGGGTTGGAAAATGACTGACTGACTTAATTAGCAGGAATTAAAGCCTTAAAAAAATCACCTTCAGGTACAAAGCTGGACGCAAAACTCAATGAGATAACAGTGCATTTAACCTACAAAGCACATCTTTGTGATATGTGATAAAACTGAAGTGCTCCAAAACATGCAAAAGAAGAATATGAAAGTTCAATGCAGAATTAGAGTGATGTGCTTGCTAGTATGAGCGGACCTTGACTTGGAGTAACCAAAATAAATGATTTGACCACGTAGTTAGAATTCCTCCAGGAACCTTCCAGGTAGGGAGAAGCCGTAAGACATGCTGGAGGTATTCTAAATGCCAACTAGCCTGGCATCATCTGAGAGTTCTTCAGGAGGAGTTGGTAAATGTTGGTGTAGGTATGGGTAGCTTTGTCTGTCCAACGTCATCTTTCAATTATGATCCAAAGCGGGAAAAGTGAATGTGAAGTGAAGGAAGACTGATGCAATACTCTGGAAGTCTGAAGGGGTCAAGTTGAAAAGCAGGTACGAAGTATACAGGTCTGTTTAGTGTTGACAAGGCCAAGCCATCCCAGGAGCCATCTTGAGTGCCTTGCTCTTTAAATATGAACCAAATCCCAGGAATTTAATGGAATTAGGGGGCAACCAAGGCACATTTAGTGTACTGGCCACAATGTTGTTTTTTTTAGTTGTTGTTGACCCCAGGAATGACTCTATAGAATGCAGGTCAAGTGTGATGCTACAGCAATTGACTTACTCTATTAAAACAAAAAAGGACCCCTGTAACCTTTGTTCCTGAATCCATAGGGTCATTAAGGATCATGTGACAATGAGGGCAATTTAGCTCATTCCACTTTCACCCCATTGTTTCTTGTAGTATGTAGTCTGATTTTAACTTAGCTAATTATAGTCCTCTATAGTAAACCTGGGCCTAGATCCAGCCTTGGATTTACATAGTCATTATGAGGGTTTTCAAAGACATGCAGGTTAGGTGCATTGGCGATCCTAAGTTGTCCCTAGTGTGTACTTGGTGTGTGTGTGTGCACGCGTGTGTGTGTGTGTGCATGCCCTGCCCAGGGTTTATTTCCTGTCTTGCACCCTGCTTTGGCTGGGTTTGGCTCCTGCAGACCCCCATGACCCTGTAGTTAGGATATAGCGGGCTGGATAATTGATGGATGTACATCCATGTAAGACCATGTGCTGGGTATATACTATCAAGAGCTGATGTCTCAAGGAGCAGTATGTTCAATTGTGGGCCATAATTTTCAATCATTATTTTAATGCTTGTTTGCATTGTTTGGGTTGGTCACAGTGTTGTGTTTGTGGAGGCAAAATTACGTGCCTGCCTCTATCTTGGGGGTCTCGGGAATTGCTTGTTTATTATGTTGAATTAATTTAGCCATAACAATAATCCTAGCAACATGCGCTCCCAATTCATTCAAAGGTGAAGAAACCCCCCCTTAAGCCACAGCGAGTATTATTGGTTTTCAGACTAGAGAGAGAGACAGATATATACTACAAGGATTAAAAGTATGAATCTAATAAATTGTCACAACTGGATAACATTTACCATGTGTGGGACAGATGGGTTGGTATTTTAATTAGATAGCTAATAATTCAGGACTTTTTCATATGGCTCCCTCTTTATTTTCCTTATCTTTGTCTGTGACTCGGAAAGCCTTTCTATCAGACTTCTATCAAGGTAAATCACACTTGTTTTGAAAAACAGTGTATTAATATTATATTATATTAATAATAACAAGGGTTGCAGAAATAGGACAATCACTTAAATATCAGTGATTCAAAACTGACACAACTGTTTTAAGTTCTTCGAGGCTTCCTGATTCCAGAAAACCAAGGCGTCAGTTTCTTGAATGTGCTAACTTTTTTAGTGTGTCTTTTTTATTTTTATTTTTTCTCGTCAGCTCAAATAAGCTTACGTGCTTTCAATTTTAATTTTTTTATTTATTTTTTTAGCAAAAGGTTGTAAAAGCTTATTGTTTACTTAAGGTAAACACGAGAAAGCAATACTTTGACTGGATGATTACTAACTAGTGATAATTCTAACTTATCTTGTTATAGACAAAAATGTTAATGATGCCAGTCCCTCAGAGGAATGTATGATGATGTGTGGATTAGTGTTGTCTGGAAATTTTGGTAGCTTACTGACCACATTTGTCCATATCCTTAGGATGCTGTCTTTCTCAGCTTTGCACACAAAAGCATTGCATGACTTAAGATTTACTTTCATTGCAGCGTGCCATGTAACTCAACATCGTTTTAGTCACTTCTGTGAGTAGTCTGCTTGTGGACAGACACTAGCTGCTATAACTAATAACTCCTTCTCAAAAGATGTTCTTTCAAGTATCATACCTGCAACTGTGTAATCTGTTTTAATATTTTTGCTTAAACATTTACCATACTTACTGTAACATTTATTTACTTTAAACATCACCTGCCTTATATTTAGCCAAGACTGAATTCTGTCACCATCCATCTATTTTGATTTTAATGACTAGCATGCTCCTCTTCTTCCACCAAGTTTAGTATAATCCCCAGACTAAACAATTTTTTAAAAAAATAAATTCTTATCAATATAATTTAAAGAATTTAAAAAGAGCAGCAGCCAAAGCCAAAGCACTGATCCCTCTGGGACACTATTTTTAACATCACCTAATTGCTGCTTGAGTCAGATTGTCAATTACTATGTTTAATTATAACTTACAAAGTTGAAATTCAAAATTTAAATATTACTCCATTAAATGTAGTTATTTCCGATCACTTCTTAATTACGTTTGATTTAGTTCTGCCCATGCCAGCACTCGCAGATTAAAACAAAGACAGTGCGACATCTAGATTGTAATTCTGCTTCAAAATTTATAGATACCTTGAGTAAGTCGAGTGTAATTGTGGAAAACCATTTAGATCAGTTAACATCAAATGTAAACGTGGAAAACAATTTAGATCAGCTAACATCACATTATAATGTGACCTTGAGAGATGCTCTGGACACAGTGGCTCCCCTAAAAACAAAAGTGATCAAAGCACATAGAAACTCTCCCTGGTTTAATGAAAACACTCGAGCTCTTAAATTAGAGTGTCGAAAACTGGAGCGCAGATGGAGAACAACAAAGCTACATGTCTTTCAAATTGCATGGACAGAGAGTGTTAATAAATATAAAAGGCCCTCTTTAAAGCTCGCTCAGAATACTATTCTACATTAATAGATAGCAATAATAAAAATCCTAGGGTACTTTTTAGAGCAGTGGCTAAATTAACAAATGGGAATTCAGATCAACAGTGCAAAATACCAACAGATATTAGCAGTACAGACTTTATGAACTTCTTCAATGAGAAAATTAAAAATATAAGATCCCAGATCTCAGCATCACAGTACAAACCAAATACTAGCTTAGCAGACCCTGTCTCACATTGCATTCAGCACTTTAATAATTTTAATCCTGTAACTGAGCAGGAAGTCTTAACTTTAATTTAAAATGAAGCCCACTACTTGTTCCCTAGATCCAGTGCCAACAAAACTAGTAAAAGTGCAATGGATGTTCTTGCCACCTATTCTGAACATTATCAATAGTTCATTATTGCATGGCACAGTACCTGATGCACTAAAAGTGTCAGTCATTAAACCTTTACTTAAAAAGTCAGACCTAGACCCACACATACTAAATAACTATAGGCCTATTTCAAATTTACCATTTCTCTCTAAAATACTAGAGAAAGTAGTCGCCAGTCAGCTTCAGTCACACCTTACATTACAATTTATTTGAGAAATTCCAGTCTGGCTTTCGACTGGTCATAGTACAGAAACGGCACTAACACGGGTTGTAAATGACATTCTGATATCCTCTGATGAAGGAAATTCCACTGTAATTATGTTGTTGGACTTAAGTGCAGCATTTGACACCATTGACCATTCTATTTTACTGCACAGGCTAGAAAACGATGTTGGGCTTACAGGCCCCGTGCTCGCTTGGTTCAGTTCTTATTTATCAAATCGATTCCAGTATGTACAGAAATGTGCTGACAGTACTCCATCATTATACACAGAAGTTGAATATGGTGTCCCGGGCTCAGTACTGGGACCTTTACTGTTTTCACTTTACATGCTTCCACTGGGATCTCTCATTAGGAAACATAATGTTAATTTTCACTCGTATGCAGATGACACCCAGTTATACCTTTCATTTAAATCAAATGAAGTTTCTCCGATGTTGTCTTTAATTAGTTGTGTTAGTGAATTAAAGGAATGGATGAATGAGAACTACTTGTCTTTAAATACAGATAAAACAGAGATGTTAATTGTTGGAGGGAATGACGCTGATCACAGCAATATTTTGTCGTCATTTAACTCAGTTGGAATCCCAATTAATTTTACTGAATCAGCCCGCAATCTAGGAGTTATCTTTGACTCTAGCATGTCATTTAAAGCATATTACAAAGTCGGTTTTTCCATCTTAAAAATATTAGGAAATTAAGGCGCTTTCTAAATAAACAGGATTGTGAGAAATTAATTCATGCATTTATCTCTAGTAGGATTGACTACTGCAATGCGGTGTTCACTGGCTGTTCAAACTGTTCTCTATACAGCCTCCAGTTAATCCAAAATGCGCTGCAAGAATTATTACAAGAACAAGAAAATATGAACACATAACCCCAGTTCTTAAATCTTTACACTGGCTCCCAGTTAAATTTAGGGCAGATTTCAAAATCCTCCTTTTAACATATAAAGCATTAAATGGCCAAGGTCCGCTTACTTGTCTGAACTTATCATGACTTACAAACCTGAGCGCACATTAAGATCTCAAGATGCCGGTCTGCTTAGGATTCCAAGGATTAATAAAATAACAGTGGGAGGTCGAGCTTTTAGTTACAGGGCCCCTAAACTGTGGAATGGTCTTCCTGCTTCCATAAGAGATGCCCCTCGGTCTCAGCCTTTAAATCCCGGCTGAAGACTCACTACTTCAGTTTAGCATATCCTGACTAGAGCTGCTGATTAACTGTACATACTGCATCTCTGTTGTTAGTCATTAGCACTATAACATAAGTAACATGATAATTATATTTGAATACTAACCCTCACCTATTCTGTTTCTTTCTCGGTACCCAAATGTGGCCATTGGTGCCACGCCCACCTGCCAAGTTGTTTGCCTGCCTATGGTAAAGTCATCCCTGATGGAGGATCACAGGAATCATGGGAAAGAGGGGTCCTTTCATCGGAGCAATGTTTCAGCCGTGGCATGGCCAAATGGAGATGCAGCTAGATGGATGAGGTCTCCAGGACTCTAAAAATATCCAAACCTAATTATGTCATATCATCTACTGTTAAACCGTAATTCTAAAATTTTTATTATGCTGTCTTAAGGAATTGTTCTGTTGTGTATATTGTATTGTATTGACCCCTACTTTTGACACCTCTGCACTACCTGGAAAGGGGTCTCTCTTGAACTGCCTTTCCGAGGTTTCTTCCATTTTTCCCTACAAGGTTTTTATTGGGAGTTTTTCCTTGTCTTCTCAGAGAGTCAAGGCTGGGGGGCTGTCAAAAGGCAGGGCCTGTTAAAGCCCATTGCGGCACTTCCTGTGTGATTTTGGGCTATACAAAAATAAACTGTATTGTATTGTATTGTATTGTAATTACTATGTGTATTGTTAAGCACGTGAGACTAGGATGTATCTAACAGGGACATGTGCTTGAAAATTATGCAAAAAGAATTTGAAGGTGACACCACTAACCTGATTTTCGTTAGCCCTAGAGTGGAGAACGACATTGCTGAGGACTGCTGACATCACTTCCAGTGGTAACCGTATTCAGCCTGACCCATCCAGTTCCATTTTGCTTTTTGCCAGTAGACATTGTCTTTGAAGAACTAGACTTCATGAAGACTAATTCAATGAAGATTGAAAACCTTTCTTTTCTCTTAATATGCCCTATTTTCATCTGGACATTAAATGGGGATACCCGGATGCAGCGGGGCTACATACAATATCAATTCTGTTTGTTCAGAGTTTATGTGTTGTTCTTCTATAAAATATATATATATATATATATATATATATATATATATATATATATATATATATATATATATATATATATATATATATATATATATATATTGTGCTTCCAGTCCCGCAGAACATTACACTTAGGGGAGAGGCTGTGTTATGAATGTAATCGTCCGGGCCACTTATGGCTAGAATGTCCAGGGAGAACCGGGGAGGGCGCTACAAGAAAACAAAAATGTAATGTCTCCCCATTGTTCTCCTGCTTTTATAGGAAGAAGCCATGGTCCGGTCAGTACAGACAGTCCCTCCCGAGGAAGGACTACCCTAGCAGGGCTGGCCGCTTCGCAATATAATGCTCAGTTGGGGGAGGAGTAGTGTGTGGGACGGCCGACGGTTCAGTCTGTCTGGGATGTCCCTGAAGGAAAAGAATGGAGGAAGACAGCCTTTTCAGGGCACTGCATTCCCCGGGAACGCTAGCTGGCAGCTCCCCTGGACTGCAACGGTTTCCCGGATTCCCTCAAAGCATCCTGGGGTGTGGAGTCCATTTCCTCAGCCCTGTTGGGTGCCGTGGGTGCCGCCAGGGGGAGCTCACAAAGAACCTGGGGACTCCTACTGTTACGACAACCCAGAAGTACTTTGAAGTCACGAGAATGGAAGCCCACAGTACTTCCGGGCTACCTAAGAAAAGATGATGTGGCATTGAACCCAAGAGAAACACTTCCGGATTATGGACTATTTAAAGGACTGGTGAAGACCCAGCAGGGAGAGCCAGAGTTGGGAGGTTGGGTGACGAAGCTGCTGGGAGTGGAGGATTGTATTATTGTGTTATTGATTATTGTGATTATTATTGGATATTTGAGAATTGTGGAGAGTGTGGTGCTTTATGCACTGTATTGGAAGAAATATATTAAAATTCCTCTTGGTGCTTTTTACAAGTGTGTCTTGGACATCTGTCTGGTGGGTTTAATGGGGCAACTGTGCCTCTTGCATCCACTATATATATATATATGTATATATATATATATATACATATGTATATATATATATGTATATATATATACTGTGGAGGATGGCCGGCTGTTTATCCTGGCCAATACCCCCAAGCTGCCAGGTGGAGCCCTCCTTGCAGCATGGAGGTTCCCAGAAGACCAGCAGGGCATCACGGACAATGGAGTTTTTATGCACAGCCCTGCTGGATACCATGGGGGCCACGAGAGGGAGCTGCAGGGAGGACTGAAGAGTTCTTTGTGCCCTATGACCCGGAAGTTCGTCATAGGAAGAGCGACGGGCTTCCGGGTTGAAAAGAAAAGGACTATTTACCCTGACCCGGAAGGAATAAGGACTTGTGGACTGTTGGGCAGGAACACCTCCGGGTCAGGGAGTATAAAAGGACTGTGGGAGCTCCTAGACGGCGAGCTGAGTTGGGAGGCAGGGTGGCTAAGCGTCTGGGAGAGTGGAGAATTATTATTATTATTGTTGTTGTTGTTATTGGAGTATTTGGGAGTGGAGGGTGCTTTGTGCACATTATTGATATAATAAATATCATTATTGGACTTTTACCTAGTGTCTGACGTGGTGTCTGAGGGTGCAAGGGTGCGAGCAAGCACCTAATCTGTTACAATACATATGTATATATATATATATATGTATGTATGTGTATATATATCTATACTAATAAAAGGCAAAACCCTCACAGACTGACTCACTAACTCACTCATCACTAATTCTCCAACTTCCCGTGTAGGTAGAAGGCTGAAATTTGGCAGGCTCATTCCTTACAGCTTACTTAAAAAGTTAAGCAGGTTTCATTTCGAAATTCTATGCGTAACGGTCATAACAGTCGACAACGTCTGCCATGTTAAACTTTCTTATTTATGGCCCCATCTTCACGAAATTTGGTAGGCGGCTTCCCTGCGCTAACTGAAACGGATGTACGTATTTATTTCAGTGGTATGATGCCACTGTCGGCCGCCATATTGAACTTTTCCAACGGAACTTTGTTACCTATGGGCCCATCTTCAAGAAATTTGGTATGCAGGTTCTCAACGCTAACTGAATCCTATTTACGTATATATATATGTCCATAGCCTGCAGCTCGGTCGCCGTGTGAGGTGGCGTTGGGTCCCCCATCCCCATGCCTCCTATGTTGTTGGCTGCCTGCCAGTATAAGGCAGTCTGTCACTCCGGTCTCTTCATTCCCTTCCTTGCTTCTCCATGGGATTCACGTCTCCCTGCTGATAACTGCAGCCTTTTTATTTAATCCATGGCTTCTCTGCTGTTTTATTGTTCGTTTATTACGATTATAGTTATTGTGTAGGTATTTTGGACTTAGTTTACATTGTTCAAGTACCCATTTCCTTTATCGTTCCAACCGTACCCCCATTAACATGTCTATCGAGGTGATCACATCGATCAAAGAACTGTCACTTACCAAGTGGTTTCCATGCCCGGAGATGGCACCTGCCTTTTCCATTCTCTGTGTTACATATTGCACAGCCATATCAGGCTCACTCTTGATATCCGGAGGAGCATTGTGTCTTATGTATTGAATGACTGGTGTCTTATGTATTGAATGACTGGGACAGGTTCAAGGTGTAGACTGATGACGGTACAGGAGATAATTATACTACACAGGAACACTATAAGAGTGAAATGCTTAAGCCCTTCATCTATGGTTCTGCATGTATATATATATATACACATACATACAGTACATACATACATACAGTACATATACAGTATATATATACTAGCAAAATACCTGCGCTTCGCAGCGGAGAAGTAGTGTGTTAAAGAAGTTATGAAAAAGAAAAGGAAACATTTTAAAAATAACGTAACATGATTGTCAATGTAATTGTTTTGTCACTGTTATGAGTGTTGCTGTTATATATATATATATATATATATACACACACACACACAAAGACACATATAAACATACTGTATATACATGTACATTTATACATATAAATATATCTACATATACACATATCTACACACACACAGATCTACACATACACATATCTATATAAATATACATATACACATCTACATATACAGTGGTGTGAAAAACTGTTTGCCCCCTTCCTGATTTCTTATTCTTTTGCATGTTTGTCACACAAAATGTTTCTGATCATCAAACACATTTAACCATTAGTCAAATATAACACAAGTAAACACAAAATGCAGTTTTTAAATGATGGTTTTATTATTTAGGAGAAAAAATCCAAACCTACATGGCCCTGTGTGAAAAAGTAATTGCCCCCTGAACCTAATAACTGGTTGGGCCACCCTTAGCAGCAATAACTGCAATCAAGCATTTGCGATAACTTGCAATGAGTCTTTTACAGCGCTCTGGAGGAATTTTGGCCCACTCATCTTTGCAGAATTGTTGTAATTCAGCTTTATTTGAGGGTTTTCTAGCATGAACCGCCTTTTAAGGTCATGCCATAGCATCTCAATTGGATTCAGGTCAGGACTTTGACTAGGCCACTCCAAAGTCTTCATTTTGTTTTTCTTCAGCCATTCAGAGGTGGATTTGCTGGTGTGTTTTGGGTCATTGTCCTGTTGCAGCACCCAAGATCGCTTCAGCTTGAGTTGACGAACAGATGGCGGACATTCTCCTTCAGGATTTTTGGTAGACAGTAGAATTCATGGTTCCATCTATCACAGCAAGCCTTCCAGGTCCTGAAGCAGCAAAACAACCCCAGACCATCACACTACCACCACCATATTTTACTGTTGGTATGATGTTCTTTTCTGAAATGCTGTGTTCCTTTTACACCAGATGTAACGGGACATTTGCCTTCCAAAAGTTCAACTTTTGTCTCATCAGTCCACAAGGTATTTTCCCAAAAGTCTTGGCAATCATTGAGATGTTTCTTAGCAAAATTGAGATGAGCCCTAATGTTCTTTTGCTTAACAGTGGTTTGTGTCTTGGAAATCTGCCATGCAGGCCGTTTTTGCTCAGTCTCTTTCTTATGGTGGAGTCGTGAACACTGACCTTAATTGAGGCAAGTGAGGCCTGCAGTTCTTTAGACGTTGTCCTGGGGTCTTTGTGACCTCTCGGATGAGTCATCTCTGCGCTCTTGGGGTAATTTTGGTCGGCCGCCACTCCTGGAAGGTTCACCACTGTTCCATGTTTTTGCCATTTGTGGATAATGGCTCTCACTGTGGTTCGCTGGAGTCCCAAAGCTTTAGAAATGGCTTTATAACCTTTACCAGACTGATAGATCTCAATTACTTCTGTTCTCATTTGTTCCTGAATTTCTTTGGATCTTGGCATGATGTCTAGCTTTTGAGGTGCTTTTGGTCTACTTTTCTGTGTCAGGCAGCTCCTATTTAAGTGATTTCTTGATTGAAACAGGTGTGGCAGTAATCAGGCCTGGGTGGCTACGGAAATTGAACTCAGGTGTGATACACCACAGTTAGGTTATTTTTAACAAGGGGCAATTACTTTTCACACAGGGCCATGTAGGTTTGGATTTTTTCTCCCTTGTATACATATATATACACATATCAACATATATACACACATACATATACATACATACAGTACATACACAACATCATATACATATATACATACATACATAAATACAGATAAATATACATATATATATACACACATATATATACATATATATATATATATATATATATATATCCACATATATATATACACATATATATATATACATATCTACATATATATATAAACATACATACATATATATCTACACATATATATACTGTATATAGCAAAATCCTGCGCTTCGCAGCGACGAACAACTGCTTTTAAATTTTTATTAAGAAGAAAAGAAAACCTTTTTAAACTGAGGGAAAATATACCAATAACTATCTGTTAAGGATCTCTTTGTATACCACGTTGTCAGTTCAGCAGTCCGGTTGTAATATGACCAAGCTGTGCACTGAGATTACTTTTGAGAATACAACGTATATTTTTGGCCAGGAGGAAAGCAATGTTGCCTTAAATCAATGGCAACCTTTTGTAGGGTGTGTCCCTGAGACTTATTAATTGTTATCGCGAAGCAGAGCCTTACTGGAAATTGGAGGCATTTCAATTGAAATGGGAGATCAGAGGGTATAACGGTGAGTCGAGGAATACATTCAGAGTGTGGCGCTCTGCTGTTTTTTTGTGTAGCTGCCTTCACACAGCTTCTCCGCTGCTTTATAAATGAACGCCATATAAGGCCATCGTTTCTCCTTGTTTTGGGTTCTGTAGTGTTTTATTGTTCGCTTATTACAATTCTTATAGTTATTGTGTAGCTATTCGAGACTTACTTTACTGTTCAGGTACCTATTTCCTTTTTTTTAATCCGCGGCTTGTACGTTATTTTTTGTTTGTTTATCACGATTATAGATATTTATTGATTCCCTTTTTTAGCTGACTGTCTGCTCATATAAGACGCTCCGCTAGTTTTTTATGAAACAGCCTTTACACAGCTTCTCCGCTGTTTTATAAATGAACGACATATAAAGCACTCACTTTGTCAATTGTGTAATGTGTTTTTTGAACAGGTTTGATGCATGGAAGTGATCACTCGTACTGCGTTCAGTCAGTTCACGTGAGCTGCTCTCTTGTGTTATGTTGTGATGTCCACGGCTTTATTTAATCTTAGCTAAGACTCTGCACTTAAAAGTTTCTCGCTACAGCAATTTTAACTCCATTACAAAGTGATCCAAAGTCTCATTTATACCTCGTGTCTTCTCATTAAACTTGTATCTCGCGAATAAAGTATTCAGCGTTTTTCTTCAACGCTCTTTGGGAGCTCTTCCTTCTTTTCTACGTACTGCGGTCACAGTCAGTTCACGTGATTACGTGGGAGGCGTGATGATGTCACACGCATCTCCGCCCCCCACGGCCATCGAGCTAACATCCATTATAGTATATGGAGAAAAATAGGTTCCAGTTATGACCATTACGCATAGAATTTCGAAATGAAACCTGCCCAACTTTTGTAAGTAAGCTGTAAGGAATGAGCCTGCCAAATTTCAGCCTTCTACCTACACAGGAAGTTGGAGAATTAGTGATGAGTGAGTGAGTGAGTGAGTAAGTGAGTCAGTGAGTGAGTGAGTCAGTGAGGGCTTTGCCTTTTATTAGTATAGATATATACACATACATACATACATACATATATATACACTAGCAAAATACCCGCACTTCGCAGCAGCGAAGTACTGCTTTAAAATTTTTATTAACCTTTTTAAACTATGGGAAAATATACCAATAATTATTTGTTAAGGATCTCTTTGTATACCACATTGTCAGTTCGGCCCTCCGGTTGTAATATGACCAAGCTGTGCACTGAGCTTACTCTTGAGCATGCAATGTACAGTTGGCCATGTGAAAAGCAATCTTGCCTCAAATCTCACAGCTTGGATTGCTGCTGTCATAATCGGTTTCATAATCAGTTTCATGGTTTGTTTCAATTATGTTAGTATTTGCAGGACTTGTTGTGTTGAAGTGACATTCTGTAAAATATTTGGCGGTGCACTTGAAAGCGACAACCGAACAATTCAGCGTCAGCCATCAACTCACATGCAGAACCATAGGTGAAGGGCTTAAGCATTTCACTCTTATAGTGCTCCTGTGTAGTATAATTATCTCCTGTACTATCATCAGTCTACACCTTAAACCTGTCCCAGTCATTCAATACATAAGACACAATGTTCCTCCGGATATCAAGAGTGAGCCTGATATGGCCGTGCAATATGTAACACAGAGAATGGAAAAGGCAGGCGCCATCTCCAGGCATGGAAACCACTCGGTAAGTGACAGTTCTTTGATCGATGGTGATCACCTTGATAGACATGTTAATGGGGATACAGTTGGAACGATAAAGGAAATGGGTACCTGAACAATGTAAACTAAGTCTAAAATACCTATACAATAACTATAATCGTAATAAACGAACAATAAAACAGCAGAGAAGCCATGGATTAAATAAAAAGGCTGCAGTTATCAGCAGAGAGACGTGAATACCGACGACCTTATATAGGCAGGCAGCCAACAACATGGGAGGCGTGGGGATAGCTGCAGGCTATTAACACATATATGTACGTACTGTAAGTAGGATTCAGTTAGCGTTTGGAACCCACGTACCAAATTTCTTGAAGATGGGCCCATAGGTAACAAAAACTGTTGGAAAGTTCAATATGGCGTCCAACAGTGGCGTCATACCAACGAAATAAGTACGTACATCGGTTTCGGTTAGCGCAGGGAAGCCCCCCACCAAATTTCGTGGAGATGGGCCAAAAATAAGAAAGAATTTCACGTAGAATTTCGAAATGAAACCTGCTTAACTTTTGTAAGTAACCTGTAAGGAATGAGCCTGCCAAATTTCAGCTTTCTACCTACACGTGAAGTTGGAGAATTAGTGATGAGTGAGTTAGTGAGTCAGTCAGTCAGTGAGGGCTTTGCCTTTTATTAGTATAGATATATATATATATATATATATATGTATGTATGTGTGTATATATACTGTATATATATATATGTATATATATATATATATATATATATATATATATATATATATATATATATATATAGTCAAACGTGCGCATGGGAGGCAGCTAAAGGGCTTGAGTAAGGGCAGTTCCGAGACATACCAGGATGTGGCAGAGTGCACTGACTATTTTGCCTCTTTTTCTCCCTTGCCAGCAGACCATTCACGGGAGATTCCACCTGGTCCTCTTGACGTCACTTCTGGGACCGAGCCAATTGAAGGACACCTTGCTGGCTCCAGCCCCTGTGATGTCACGTCCGGGCTCGCACCAATGGCAGAAGACCTACATGAGCCCGACCCCTTTGACTTCACTTCCTGTCTTCCCCCTTTAAAGCCTGCACCTTTTCCCTATTCCCTCAGTTCTGTTTTGGACTTGGTTTTGTGCACATCAGTGCTGTATTTGCTGATAATTACTTTCGCAGCCAGGATACCAGATTATACGGGTGACTGCCCCAAACCTTTATATGACTCTGTCTCGTGTTTGTGACAATATATATATATATGTATGTGTGCATGTATGTGTGTATATATATATATATATGTATGTATATATATATAAATGTATGTATATATGTATATATATATATATATATATATATATATATATATATATATATATATATATATATATATACTGTATATATATATATATATACCTGCAGAACAGTTTCCCAGTTTCCACTTTGCATCTGCAAGGACGTCACCACTCACAGCATTCAACCTTTATGGAAGTGCGGGTTTCTGGTTAGGTCTGGTATACATATATTAAAAGATAGGGAAGAGAGAGAGAAAAGAAAGCATTGAAAAAAAAAACAAGATCTATCATTACAAACACTGCCATCATTTCATTGAACGGAAAAAAAGACTGTCAATATTCATCCAGTTATACACAGCAGTAATGTGTTTTAGACTTTTCCTCATCCACCACCTACTGCTCTCGAACTGCCTGTTTGAATTTTGTTTTGCTGTCATTTTATTATTTGGGGCTCTGCCAGCTTCAATCCATTTCTCAATATCTGCACTTATCGTGTTTTCACATTGGATGCGGTGTGCATAGATGTTTGTTTTTTGTTTCATAATTTATATATGTTTATTTATATATATATATAGCTTGAGGTCCGTTTTCTTTTTTATCACTGTAAATATTTGCATCAAAATAGGGGATTTGGGTTGTGTGTGTAACATTTCATCATCTTCTCATTACTTCTACTGAATTGTTATCTTTAAATGATTTATCTGTTTTTGGGAGTCGACTGGGGAGCTTGAGTGGAGGACAGTTAGAAACTGAAGGGTATGTGTGGATTGGTGTCGCCGAGTACCGACATCACTTATGAGACCATGGCTGCTGCTATTTTGTGTTAACTCCTACATGGCCATAACCATGCCATCTGAAAACTGGAGTCACTACAAAATGCAAGTGGCATTGTTCTTCAATAATTGGGATAATTAAAATGACTTAGTATAATGACCTCTTGTTTTCCTCTTCGACTACAATTTATGGTCTTGAGTTTTGTACTTGATAATCAGTATTTTGACTTTTCTTGATATTTAATCCTTAAGCCTTTCCCTGAACACATATGTGCCTTATCACATTAGGTTTTTTTTTATCTCTTGATCTCTTATTTGTGCTTTTTACTCCTGACAATGCTTCTAAGATACTAATAAATATAATATTTAGCTTCTTTAAGCACTCTTAAGAAAATGCATTTTAGATAAATAAATTTGACTGATCTTAACCACCATACTATTTATTGTAACTATCTCTCTTTCACCTCCAAATAATTTATTAAGTCAATAATATTTATTGTAGTTATAAAGAGGTGTCAGGCAAAAAATTCTGAGCAATATCAATTGTGTTTTCTGTTAAGTTTATTGTCCCTCTGCTGTTATTATTATTCATCACTTCTTCTTTGACTATTTTCTTGGATCTAAAATACTGAAACATACTCGTTATAATGATACTTGTTCTGTAACAGTTAATCATGTTACTATTATTAAACAGTGACTGTGTGGTCAGCTGAATTTTTTAATATGTGAAAATACTGGAGATAGCTCATACTGTTCATAATTTCTCAGCTATTGACATCGTGTCACTTTTTAGTCTAGGCTCTCACACACATGCGTTTGGGAGGCAGCCAAATGGTCAAAATGGGAGTGACAGTATGAGAGATAGGTGGTTGGAAACAAGCACTGTCACCCTTTTCCCTCTTTTGGCAGAACAACAGAAGAATTACCATTCTCTCCTACTTCTGTCCTCACCAGACGACCTCACTTCTGGCCTCCAATAATAACATCACTCCCCCAGGATGTTGTCACTTCCGGCTCATAATGAAGACGTTACTTCCGGCTTCCTCCTGATGACATCACTTCCAACCATTAACAACAACGTTACATTCCTGCCCACCCCTGATGACACCACTTCCGGCTACCAATAATGACATCATTTCCATTTATTCTGCCTAGTGACATCATTTCCACTTCCTCCAACAGTTCTGTATAAAAAGTTCCATAAACCATCTGTCAATTTGCTGAATGTATTTTTGCAAAAAGACCTTTTCTTTCACACAATTTTCATCCGATCGTTCCAGACATTATACTTCGAGGCTTCTCCAAATCATTATCTTTGTTTTGTCATTTGATTTCTTGACAGGGGTCAAAACAAAAACAGGAAAACACAATCACACTGCAGTAGAATTAAACTTACAATTCCCACCTCTCACCCAAGACGAAATGTGTGATCTAGTTTTCTAAGCTAAAGAAACACTCCATTAGCCTGAGAGTCTTCTCCTAAGCTCTTTCAGTGAGTGGAAAATTATATAATTGCAATAACTTACTACAGGTCCTCTCTTTAACTCTATTATACTTTTACCTTCTTAAAAAGTCTTTATCCAATGCAAACAGAATTGTGCTTATGAAACCATTATTGTAGGTGTGCTTGTAATATTTCTATAAAAAAAATCCTTTAATTGGGGAAATCTCATATAAATTACGTGTAAGTTTAATTTTCATTTATTGTCCTTTTTTTGGCCTGATAGACTCTATTTCAACCTCTGTCTTCATTATTCTGCATTGTTATGGCACCTGGCCACTCAGCAAATGTGACAAGTGATGTCATAGTAATAAGACCCAGGAGTTGGACCTTTTCTGTCATTTAACATCACTGTCAAATTCCTAGACTCTTTGCTGGATGGCTTTTTTTAGAATAGGAGTTGGCTAGACTAATACCTGTGATTTGTTGAAAAGTTGGTTTATTTAAGGACCATAGGTGCGCAGAATTTTATATTGAAGTTTGGGGACTACTGCTTATTCATCTGTGTATTTAACTTTATATACGAGGGTAAGTCAATAATTATTGTGGCTGGCTATATGGTGGATTGATTCTCCTCTTTAATGGACTTGGAGAACAGAGCAGCTATGTTTATCCCTAGAATACAACATGAGAAAAAGACTGATCAAGGCTGAAACATTACCATTGTGACCACAAATACTCCATGTTTCCACATATGCTCGGGGAAAACTGTATGGCTGATCTAAGCAGAATTATCGCAAATGCAATATTCTGAATACAATATGCAATATACACTATATTTTTATATATTAATATACAGCAAATTGATCTTGTCACAGTATAGTAGTAGTAGTATCCAGTAACTTATACAAATAAGCACACAGAAAAATCAAAGATATACACTAATTAAACATCTCTTCGGAGAACAGACTAAAGCTACATAAACGTCTTTACGGACCATCTTAACTTGGACCGCAACGGAAACCCACTTGGAACAATTTTTTACCATGTGACATGGCCATCTAGCACTGTAGTTTTTTTGTTATCTGATTTTTCAGTATTGGTTGGCACCATGATATGATGGTTGGTATTGTTGCCTCAGAGATGCCAAAATGGACTTGGCCTCCATGGAGTTTGCTTTTTTTCGCTCAATACTTTGGTTTCTTCAAACATTCTAAAATCAGATTAACTACCAACTCTAAATTGTCAGGATGTGACGAACATTTGATCAGTGCATGAGTTTGCCAGTGAGAGACTCACATTCTGCTAGAGAGTGGTTTTCTGCATTGTGTGACTCCATGCTCCCATTTGTCAATACTGTAACTGAAATGACCGGGCAGATGAGGATATATACATTCCAGACCAGGGGTAGGTGCAAAAGTGAATAGTCTTTTTATTAGAATTTCTCCAAAATTTAAAATCAGTATCCAAATAAATTGTGCAGTGAACCAAAAAGATAAATACAAAATCCAATAAAAATGATCTTTTTTAAGTGGAGATTCAAAACAAGTCAATAAATACTTCATAAAAAGAAGGTTAAAATCACTACGCAGGACTCACTTCTAAAACACAAATCTTGGTACCTTCTTCTCAAATCGACGTCTCCTCTGCTCACCCTTTTAGCAGCAGAGGAGACACCCTACTGACAGGTACAGCCAATGTTCTAGCCTTGGTCTCAGTCCTTGCTGTACGTGGCTCTCAGCAGGGTGCCATGCCAGACTTCATCTCTTCCAGGCATGGGTCCCCACTGCCCAAGGGTCACCAGCTGGACTCCCCATCTGAGCTTCACTTTGCTCCATCCTGCTCCCACTACCCTCTCCAGATTTACAAGGGAACAAGCACCAGGTAACTCCCGCTCCCTGACTAGCTCAGCTGGAGAGGCCTCCTTCAGCCCCTGAGTGTCAGCCTCATGCTTTTCTAAGGGGCTCTCCTTCTAGCTCTCTTTCTTCTTTCAGCTCGCACCAGCTCTCTCTCTCTCTCCATTCTTCCTTCCTTCCTTTCTGCCTGCCTGCCAGCCAGCCAGCCAGCTTCTATTCTTTCTTTAGCCTCCATCTCTTCACTGTCTATAGATGTCTTCCTCTCCCTATCCCTGCTGTTTAGGCTCCTCTTGTAATTACCTGCCTAACTGAGCGCAGGTGTGATGAGCTGCTTCCTCCGTGGCACCATTGAGGCTCCTGACTTATCCACCTGCCTCCACGTGTGTATGTGGCGCAATCAGCCAGCGCCTCAATTAACCATGGAGCGAAATGCACTAGCACACACCTGCACCAAAATGGAGCCTGCACTTTTTGGGGTGCAATTATCTATTTAAAATTTTCCCAACACCACAGACCACCTATGATACATTGCCCTAAATGCTGAAGCTAGGCTCATAATGGAAAAAGTGAGAAATGAAAATTATTTAATTCATCAGTTATACCAAGGTATTATTTTCATGAAAAAAGACATTCAAATCTTGTGTTGCATAATTTTTTCTTTAGTGCTATGGTGCTGTGCCATGTTAGCCTTTATGGATGTAGCGAGAATTCAAGCAAAATGACACCTTTTATTAGCTAACTAATATGCAAGCTTTCGAGGCAAACCAAGCCCCTTTCTTCAAGTAGTTTGTAATTTAATATTTTTTTCTTAAAGACTTTCAGAATAAGAAGTAAATTTTGTCAACAACTCATAGGTTACTCTTAGGTAAATTGGAACTTAGATACAGTATTATCCGTGTGAAGTTTCATTCTCTTACTATTGCCTGCATTTTAAAAAGAAGCTCCATTCATTCCTAGAACTTTATGCTCAGCACAGTTATAGTTTGAATTTATTAATATATTAACCTTACAATAAACTTACTTCTTTTCTGAGACCCCATTATACTTTAATGGAGATGTTTAGGAATTAACATGTTTTTAAAAACATGATAGCAACAGCATCACTATTAATAATTTAATGCTTAATTTATTTTGCAACTGAAAACAAAATTCTGTGGTCCGTGACTGTTTGTGTGGGTAATTCTTTCTCACATAAACTAATATTCTGAAACAGAAGGAAAATGTTCTAAAATATAAATTGGTGAAAAGCAAATCTAAATGTTTGCTTTTCTGCAGTTTGTGTTGTGGAAAGGCAGGTGTGTCAGCTAAAGAAGTGGAAACTTCGAGTCACTTTATAAATATTTAAAAAGACCAACATGGTGAAATGTGAGTCAGGTAAGTGTTCCATCTTGTCATCGGAAGAATGGATCAGGATTCAGCTTGCAATTCCATCAAATTTGCTGCACATGCTGATAAAGGTAGCTTTATTTATTCATGCGAGGAGGTAGAACAAAAGGTGGCATGTGGCAAACATCATCTATCTACAGCTTCGTTTCGCCATCTGCAGGCTGTTGTTCATCTTTTAACATGACCACAGGCTTAGTTTAGCTAATTTTATCTTTTATTATTGTGGTACCAAATATTAAAAGTAGGTCACAGCCCAATATCCCACCTGTCAAGTTCTGTAAAGGTGTATGGTTGATAAACTTAACAATAGACATGCAATTGTCCAGTTTGAATTGAGCTATTCACTATATTGTTAACTCAATGAAAGAATACTTAAGGCTTTCTCCAAGTGTTACAAAACATTTGTGGATACCCCACTTAGAGCTGGCTCCTGAATTCTGTCAGATCCTGCCAAGATACATCCCAGCATATATGGCCCTGAAATAGAGAAACCTGGTCCAGAAAACTGAAGGATGTGTATTGTACCGTACCGTCTTATTGCTAATTTGCAAAATGAGGTCAAGGCTAACAAATTAATGTTGTCTAACCTCGCATAAAAATGTCTTTTTTATTCATAAGACTGAGTAGAGAGTTATGAAACAAATCAGCCACAATAACCATATTATCGGGTACGTCTGTCTGCAAGGTAGCATGCAGAATATCTACTTTTTCTCGGAATAGAAAGAATGTTTTGTTTATGTAGAAATTGCCTTCTTTGCTGCTGATCAACATTATGATCAAGGTTATAATTAAAAGGGGCAACATATAAGCAGCAGGTTAAGATAAAGCTGAAGACAAATGTATATTATGACAGACATGTAATATGAAATCAATATGTGCCTTTGTTTATCAATGTTATAATTTGCATCTTCTTTTTTCTTCCTCATCTTTTCCCACTTCTATGTGGGGTCAATGTGCTTGATCAGTGTTCTCTATACAGCTCAATCCTGCACCTTGTGCGCAGTCAATCCTTTTTCCTTCAGATCTTCTGTTATTATGTCCATCCACCTCTGCTCCCTCATTTTCTCTTCCCTATACTTCCATTCCCACAACTCTTTTGCCCACATGTTCATTGTTCATACAACTTAAACCTACCCTCAGCCTAAACAGGAAAAATGTATATAGGTAAATGGATGCAAATGTATTTTTGCATTGTGATGTCATTCATGTTGGGCTATAGAGTTGCGTAACATGCTGGACATACAAGGAAAAATTTAAGGAGAAAATTCTTACATATCATCTTTAGAGTTAATGAGAATAGTAATTTTAAAATTTTATTTAATTTAATAAATGTAAAGCTTAGGACAAAGCTTTAAATACCAGACATGACACTACTGCACCTTGATGTCTGGTATCCAAAGTCAGGCAAGAGCTTGACATTAAGATGGGATATGCAAGACACCATTGCCTTTATTAAAGCTAAGTTTGCCTTAGAATCAAGCATTAAAAGCCAATAACAGCAGCACAATCAGTATGGAAATATTCAGGTCAGGTTGGGGAGCATGCACTGGTACAGTGTGTTGCTGCACCCACAACATGACAAAACAGCTCAAGATCCTTGTTGGTAACCCCCCAGGCAGACACGGAGATGGTCATCTATCTGCTGCAGCCAGGTGGTATGTGGGTGTCCCCTTGGCTTGGTCCAATCACATGGGTCCTCAACAATGAGGATCCTGCGAGCTGGATCACCTCTGGAAATCGTGCAACACGGTCATAGTGCCATAACTGATGCTTCCTCACAATGCAGGAAATGTGCCTCATTCGGGACTACATGACCAACCACTCATTTGACACAAAGTCAAACCAGCGGTACCCTAGGATCCTCCGAAGAGACACAGTACCAAAGGGGTGCAGTCTTTGTCTCAGGGCAATGGATAACATTCATGGCTCACAACCATATAGCCAGACAGGAATTACCAGTACTCTAAACACTTGGATCCTTTTGCATAGATATCAGGAGCACCACACATCCCTTTCCAGCGACCTCATGACCCCCCCATGCTCTCCCTATCCATCCACTGACTTAATAGGAAGAGTCACCATAGACATGAATGTCACTACCAAGGTAAGTAAACCTTTTGAATTTTGAAATTACTCAATCTAGTTATGTGAACACGATCTTGAATAAATATTGCAAAAGAGGACACAAACAAAGATAAAGACCCGGGGCACCACCTTGGTAGTAGATGAAAAATTAACAGAGAAAACATACAGTAAATGTAGAGTAGTCTTTTCAGACTGGGCTTTTTAAATGAACTGAAACAAGATGGCTGATTTCTGGGTTATGAGTTCAAGTGGCAGGAAGGGGAGGATCCAGGCGGATGGACACGGAAGTGACATCAGAAATGGAATGGCTGTCAATCTTCCATTCTTAAGAGGGAACAGAAGAGAAGGCATTAGTAAACAGTGACAACCCCTGGTCCGGCATGAAATTACCATCCCCAAAGCCTTTAAACTGTGTCCCACACCCATACTTTTGACAATACATTTATCAATATCAAATGAATGAAAATGTTAGTTGTAACATAATCCCATTTAGTTAGTTTAATACATGACAGTTAACGCAAGAGCAACATTTAAAAGAATTCTCCACCCCCAAAAAAAGAAAAGAAATCTCACATTTCTAATGTTGCGTAATCCATGCATCAGTTATCTAGTTGTATGCTCAAACTGTGCAGAACACATATGTTTTGCTAAAATATTATTAAACGCTTGCTTCTAGAAAGGTCATCATAAACTATAAACACATTAACATAATAGCTGCACTTTTATTATGTGAATATGTTTCTTGACATGTGGATTATGCGACACAAGTAACGCAAGATTTTGTTTTCCCTCTTTTCCATGGACATTTTTCATGATTTTTTATATCAGAAACCTTTTCTTTCCGTTCTACATGAAATCATGAATTTAAAACTTTTTCTCGGCTATCAATACAGATTGCATGGAGTAAATAACATTTAAAAATATGTAATGTTTGGTGGAAATATTCCTTTAAAGAAGTTACAATGAAGCAACCTTTAAGGAAAAGTCCATTTATACTAAAACAACAATATGCAAGCTTTCGAGGCAACTCGGGCTCCTTCTTCATGCAAGATGTAATGATTGATTACATTTTGCTGAAGAAGGGGCCTGAGTTGTCTTCAAAGCTTGCATATTGTAATCTTTTTAGTTAGCCGATAAAAGGTGTCATTTTACTTGACTTCTCACTACATTCATAATGTCTATCACGGTATTAAACCCTACAACAACAACAACATTATTTATATAGCACATTTTCATACAAACGGTAGCTCAAAGTGCTTTACATATTAAAGAATAGAAAAATGAATTATAAAACAAAATAAATCAACATTAATTAACATCGAATAAGAGTAAGGTTCAATGTCCAGGGGGGACAGAAAAAACAAAAAAACTCCAGACGGCTGGAGAAAAAATAAAGAAAAAATACCCTAGTACTACTAAAACAACTTAATAAACTATTGATTAAGGGAAATTAGTGATATTATCATTGAATAACAGATTCATACTTTAAGGTGAAAGATTGATCATCTCTATCGATTACATTTTACATGTATTGTAATTTCACACGTATTAACTATGTTTTCTTAATTTAGAATGAAAAATGCTTTCCACAACTTCAAAAAGGCCTGCATCACTCAAAAGTTATCCTGACAGTTCTTACCAGAATATTTTGCTCTTCGTGGATAATTAGTGAGTACGTCTAGTGAAATAACTCAGGAGTTTGAAACCCCTGTTGGTATTCATGGGGTTCTCACAGAAAAATAAAAAAAGGCTTTCATCTTGACAGATTGACGTCCTGTCCAAAGAAGTTTGCTAGACTGCAGCTGAAACAGATTTGTGCTCCCAGCGATCTCACTGTAATTGAAGTCATGTATCACACAAAGTGCGCTTTGCATAGCTTTGCATTATGCCAGAGGTGGTGGAAATTTCAGGGGTGCTCTTAAATACAAAAATGTAATTACATATGAATATTTTATTATTTGCTGTATTTTTATCACTCTGCTTTAACATTATATTTACGGCTGACATATCAGATGCTTTCTTATTCTCGTGGATACCACATCATTTCTTGACGAAACAACTTTTCCTGTTTAAATGTTCCATAATGAATGCAAGAGGAGGCATCATTATATATATATATATATATATATATATATATATATATATATATATATATATATATATATATATATATGTATATATATCATTATACATTATAAATAAAAGTACATACTCCTCATTAAAATGCTATGTGGAGTACTAATTAAAGTCTTCAAAATAATCCGATATTAATAAACCTGATACAGCAAGATTCATTCAATTGAATAGTGAATAATATGTAGTACTTTAGGTTACTTGAAGAAATTAAGGGGAAAAAGCATCCAAGACTGAAGACAGAAATTGTTTTTTTTACACAAAGGAGCATTGAAATCCATTGAGCTATGCAGCTGAAGCAGAAAACTTTACAGCTTTTGAAAGTATCTGTATATGATATTAAGCCCATTTAGATTTTGGCTAACTGAAAAAGTCTGATAAACATTTTTCTAATGGTACACATAAAGTATCAAACATAGTGAATGCAAATTAACTTGTCAAAGTCACACATCTGTGTGAGAATTGTGTGGGATGTTCTTACTAATTCATCGTTGGCTTTCCTTTTAGACACCAGAAATAAAGCCATCATAATAAACAGAATTTACTGTGCCAAGTTTCTTGAGAGATTTTCATTATTTTAGAAAACCGGCAGTTTTTATTTTTGAGTTTACAAAGTTTTTTTTTAAGGAGCTCTTTCTTCTTGTGAGTTGAACATCATCACAATTGGTATTTAGATATTCTGTAATGAACAGTCATGTATGAGAGAGATTGCGCATTGTGCTATTAGCAAAGGTCATTCTTTCCACTTTTGAATTTGAATTCAAAAGCTTATAAAAACTATAACTTTACCAGACAGTTACTAGTTACTGCTAATTCTCATTACTCTAAAAAAATACCCATTAAAAAAAGTATTTAAACAATACTTTCACTGGACTTTTACTTCTGTTAAAATGTATAATTTATTTTGGAATAGAAGATGTAGTTTAATGAAAATCAAGCTTTCGTGCAATGTCCAATGTTATGTATGCTCGTTTTATATTTGTTTGGTTTATTTTGTGGTTTATCTACTGTAGTTCAGCTTTGCTTGTCTAGTGACATTTGAGCAAAAAAGTTGAGCTTGTCTGAAAAAGTTGAAAATGATTATAGCACGCAGCAAATTGCAGGATATGTCTTTTCAGACATGTTGTGTATTTGTATGTTCAGTAACAAGTTAAATTTATATTGACCTTGATTGACATTCCTGTTGTTGGTAATTTCCAGTAGAATGTTAGTGAGTGGGACTTTAGATAGATAGATAGATAGATAGATAGATAGATAGATAGATAGATAGATAGATAGATAGATAGATAGATAGATAGATAGATAGATAGATAGATACTTTATTGATCCCAAGGGGAAATTCACATACTCCAGCAGCAGCATACTGATAAAAAAACAATAATAAATTAAACAGTGATAAAAATGCTGGTAAAACAGACAATAACTTTGTATAATGTTAACGTTTAAAAGGGTGGAACTGAAGAGTCGCATAGTGTGGGAGAGGAACGATCTCCTCAGTCTGTCAGTGGAGCAGGACAGTGATGGCAGTCTGTCGCTGAGGCTGCTCCTCTGTCTGGAGATGATCCTGTTCAGTGGATGCAGTAGATTCTCCATGATTGACAGGTGCCTGCTCAGCGCCCGTCGCTCTGTCACGGATGTCAAACTTTTCAGCTCCATGCCTACAATAGAGCCTGCCTTCCTCACCAGTTTGTCCAGGCGTGAGGCGTCCCTCTTCTTTATGCTGCCTCCCCAGCACACCACCGCGTAGAAGAGGGTACTTGCCACGACCATCTGACAGAACATCTGCAGCATCTTATTGCAGATGTTGAAGGACGCCTGTCTTCTACGGAAGTATAGTCGGCTCTGTCCTCTCTTGCACAAGGCATCAGTATTGGCAGTCCAGTCCAATTTATCATCCAGTTGCACTCCCAGGTATTTATAGGTCTGCACCCTCTGCACACAGTCACCTCTGATGATCACGGGGTCCATGAGGGCCCTGGGCCTCCTAAAATCCACCACCAGCTCCTTGGTTTTGCTGGTCTTCAGTTGTAGGTGGTTTGAGTCACACCATTTAACAAAGTCCTTGATTAGGTTCCTATTCTCCTCCTTCTGCCCACTCCTGATGCAGCCCACGATAGCAGTGTCGTCAGCAAACTTTTGCATGTGGCAGGATTCTGAGTTGTATTGGAAGTCCGATGTATATAGGCTGAACAGGACTGGAGAAAGTACAGTCCCCTGTGGCGCTCCTGTGTTACTGACCACAATGTCAGACCTACAATTCCTGAGACGCACATACTGAGGTCTGTCTGTAAGATAGTCCACGATCCATGCCACCAGGTATGAATCTACTCTCATCTCTGTCAGCTTGTCACTAAGGAGCAGAGGTTGGATGAAAAAAAGGAAGTTCTTAAAAAAGGTATTTTGTCCTGTTACTGAGAGAACCCATTGAGAAATTGACACGATTTTACAGTTATTAAAAACAAGTCAAAAATCATTTATTAACATCTGTGTTTCATCAATCAATATTATAAGATGGGAGCTCAGAAATGAACTGGAGCAAGATGAGCAGTTCCGAGTTTATATGGCGACTTGGCAGGAAAGGCTGGGTCCAGGAAGGCGGAAAACAGAAGTGACCTTGGTGGAGTGGCTGTCAGTCTTCCATTCTGCAGAGGGAGGAAGAGGAAAGGAATTAATCCACAGCGTAATTACCATGAGCAGAGCACTGTCTCCCATTGACACACACATAACAGTGCATTGAACCCATTCCTCCACATATGGAAATGTTTCAAGTGCAACAACATTGCTTAAATAATAAAATGGGCCTTTGTTGTGGGGTGGCTCCATTGTAAACTGAAACACGTAATGCCGAAAAGATGGAAAAACATAAGATGTTCTAGAGCAGACCACCACCCCAGGTGGAAGCACAAGGAAGCACGTGGTAGCAAAATAATTTTGAAAAAAAGTTCTAAAATGATGGGCTGAGAAATAGTATAAAGGTGTAGCAGAACATTTTTTATACCCACAAGAGCAGTTGCTGTTATGGACATGGATGACTGCACCCTCAATCGATACTTTACCTAGCAAAGACATGTAATGCACTGTGATGATGGATTGAGAGAAAATATCAAATGTGAATGGCATCAGAGACGCCTGTGCTAGGAAAGAAGTGACTGAATTGTTATTTTTTTTCCTTTTTGTTCTGCCACAGAATGTGAAGCAAATATTTATGTCTTCATCAAGTATGTGAAGAGAGGTGCTAGCTATGTACTCATTCAATATCAGGTTTTTTTCCGGGTTCTTTCACATTAAAACATATCCACAGTCAGCTAATTTTTTTCCTCTAAATTGGCCTGGTGTGTATCAGTCATGATATTTAAATGTACAGTATCTTATGGCACTGAAACTGCCAGGATCAACTCACATTTGGCATAGCTGTTAGAAGAAGTTCAGAAAATGACAAATAAATGATTGCTAGGTGTTTCTGTATTAGGGGGCAGGCTTACCATATAGGAAAAGAGGTAGTAAGATTTATTTGGGGTTGCCTGAATAAAATACTTTAAATTATTGGTCCTGGCATTTAATATAAGTACTCCTTCAAGTTTGCTGTCTGGCTCTTTTATTGTCTAGAATAGGTTCGTAAATCTGCATTTCCAGTGATATACACCACACAGAGGAGAACCTACAAATTAATTTAGACCAGGCATGGACACAACAGAGAATAATAATAGAAAGGACATACTGTACTGTATATACATAATCCAGGTTTACGCTGTATTTTTAGTAAATTAATTAAAATCCTGTGCCTTGGTTTCTGTGCTTGCTTAAACCTTTATATCCTGGCTACTCCACTCAGTCCATGCAGGACAGCAGAGCTTGCAGTTTTAATTGTCATCAGTCTTTTAATCAGAGATTAATGTGTGTGTCACTGTTTAAGTAGTCCTCTTGTTTGAACATTTTAGAGTTTCTGACTTGAAACAGAGGATTTTAATTATGCTTATTATTTGGTCCTTACTTTATACAGTATAACATTTGTTAAAGCTTAATTATATTCAGGAATATCAGGTAAAATAATTTTCTTCTGTGTCTTTGATGAACATTGTTTTGTTTTCAGTCCATACAATTTTACAATTAGCACATTTACTTCCAATTAAGCCATAAGTTAGCATATATCAGATTCTACAAAGGAGACATGCCTTCTCTATGAACTGAACCTCAGCCTGTTAAATGACAGCAGCTTAGATAAAAAATGATAGCAGAATACAAAAAAAAAAAACCCTAGAAAGTAAATGAACCTTGTGGACCCTCTTTTGATGATATAACGAAACATCTTGCATTTCAGAACAGGTCATCCACCTGAAACTCAGCATGTTCGGGCCCAGTCAGCACTTGGATGGGATACCTTCAAGGAAAAGATGGGTTGGGTTGATGCTGGAAGAGGTGTTGTCGAGGCCAGCAGGGGCGCTTAACCTATGGTCTGTGTATGGCTCCCAATGCCACAGTACAGTGACAGGGACACTGTTCTGTAAAAATTGGTGCTGTCCTTCAAATGAGATGAAAAACTGAGGTCCTGACTCTCTGTGGTCATAAACAGTACTTGGGCATCCTTCATGAACAGTACAGTGTTTCCCGATGTCCAAGCTAAATTGCTCACCTTGACCTAGTCACTCTGGCCCACCTAATCACCCCCTGTTCCTAACTGGTTATCTCTCGAACCACTTCACCACCTCATAGGTAATGTGTGGAGAGCATACTGGCCTGTAATGAATGCCATTGCATCATCCAGATGGATGAATTAGTGAAGGTTGCAGTCGCTACCCAGTAGTTCTATGTAAAGTTCTTTGAGTAGTGAGTAAAGTGCTATATAAATGTAATGTCGTCTTCTTCTTACTATTCTTCGACTATCAGTGATATAGTCCTGTAGGGCCAGACATGAATTTTAAAAGAGAATTTGCATTCGGGGACAACTCAATAAAAAGTTGTAGTGAATTGCAGCAAGATCTACAGCGATTCCATAGGGGTTTCGTTCTAAAACAAACTCTAAATTCCTCCAGTCTGTGCACCGTAAACCGCCAGGGTTTGGGGGAGATAGAAAAAGATACTAAACAAAAGTCTTGATATTGAGAGAAAATAAAAAATAAAATGGCTGTGATCAATTCAAGAGCTCAAGAGGAACCGAGTATGTAATGAGTGCAGAGTTTTTCTAATGACAGATTTAGAATCAGCACTGTCAAATCTAAGAAATTAACCTAAAATATTTAGGGGAACAAAAGGCCAGTGTAATTTATAAAAACAGAATTCAACTATTTTCTTCTTCAGTTAATGATGAGCCAGTTATTTTCTGTTTGGCAGCTAAAGTATGGTGAAACTAAAGTATCGAGATAGCAGGCTGATCAACAAACTCATAAACTTCACAGACATAGAAAATTGAATTTTGATAGCCTTGTATAGAACTGGTCATCAGTATTTGACAATTTACCAGTAATCTCACCGACTATCATATGCTCAAAATAAGAACCAATGTAAGAAACAATTGAAGATTTTGTTCTTTTGGGCTCATGGTCATTTTACATTTCAGATCTCATTATATTGCAGAATAAATATTTATTGGAAAGATATGTTTCTTGGCCTCCGGAGATCTCTGGATTGACAACGTGTTTGCACCCTTTGATCAACTATGTCTTAAATATGGAATTACCTCAACACATCACTTTTTCTTTTTACACATCAGACCCTTTGTTAATCTTCCAGCCACTGGAATTACACAAATTTTGTGAGTCCTACCACATTTGGATACCTTGGAAAAAAGCTTTCACAGCAGAACCCAGAGTTAATGTTTTAATGTTTAACTTTTTCTGCTTTTAATATTTTTTTTAATGCCGTTGTTAATATCTGTTGCCTGGACAAACAAGGGTTTTTTTAAGGTCAGGGTCACATTGCAGTTAAAAGTGACACTATTCTGTCTTTACCCCATATCTGATTTCATTTTTTCTTGACAGCTCAAATTAATTTTGAGAGTGATCCAAATCTGATATGAATGTTTACAGATGTCTATCTTAAATGTGTCCCGCATGTGTAAAAAATTAATAAAGATGACTATGTCAGATGCTGGTTGCTTTACTACTTCACATTGTTTCAGTGCGGATGTCTGTGGATTTGTCAGCTCATGATGGCAGGGAAGAGAAACAATGAACTTAAAAAATGTGCCTCATATGCAGATTTGTCAATCAGATTCCTCAGTTAACACAGGGATGTCAAAATCACTTCCTGAAGGGCCACAGTGGAGGAAAATTTTTGTTCCAGGGGCTTTTTATTAAGTAACTAAATACTGTTGTTAAAAAGAACAGACATATTTTGCCATAATGTTAATTGACTTGCTGTTTAACATTCAGAACTTTAAATATTTCTTTTTACATTGATCAACAACCATATGATAATGAAGAGGCCAACAAAAAAACAGCTGACTGTTCATCATATTATTTAATTAAAACTTTTGAAAAGAAATAAGGGTCTGAGAGCTATTGATCTGCTCTGGTCCTCTATTCATTTGCATGGTGCTTCTAGAAAAACGAAAATCAAGAGTTTTGGCAATATCTTAAACACAAAAGCTGAGAGCAAATATCCGGGGTCTCAGGTTTGAGCAGGGTAGGTTACCTTTCAAAAACTGGTTACTGTTCTAAGTCTTCTGTTGCAGATTTATACATGACTAGCAAAATACCCGCGCTTCGCAGCAGAGAAGTAGTGTGTTAAAGAAGTAATGAAAAAGAAAAGGAAACATTTAAATAATAATGTAACTTGATTGACAATGTAATTGTTTTGTCATTGTCATGAGTGTTGCTGGCATATATATATATATATATATATATATATATATATATATATACTATATATATATATATATATATATATATACACACATATAAACATATATATATCTATACTAATAAAAGGCAAAGCCCTCACTCACTCACTCACTCATTCACTCACTCACTCACTCACTCACTCACTCACTCACTCATCATCTAATTCTCCAACTTCCCGTGTAGGTAGAAGGCTGAAATTTGGCAGGCTCATTCCTTACAGCTTACTTACAAAAGTTGGGCAGGTTTCATTTCGAAATTCTACGCCTAATGGTCATAACTGGAAGGTATTTTTCTCCATTAACTGTAATGGAGTTGAGCTGGAATGGCGTGGGGGAGTTTCGTGTGACATCATCACGCCTCTCCGTAATCACGTGAACTGACTGTCAGCGCAGTGCGTAGAAAACCAGGAAGACCTCCAAAAGCCTTAAGAAAACATGCATTATATAATTGAGAAGGCAGCGAAACAATAAGAAGCGAGCGAGTGACATATACTACCATATTCATGACTGCTGCTACCTCGGAAAGAAAGCAAGGTGTAAACCTAAACTTTAAATTAAGTTCATAGACAGGCTAACGCTGGCGTTTCACATGCCCACAGGTAATGCGGGATACAAGTTTAATGAGAGGGCGCGGATATAAGCGAGAGTTTTGATCACTTTATAACTAAGTTAAAATTGTAGGTGAAGGGGTGTGCTTATGCAAATTCCGAGAGACTGTGTTTGTGTGGGATTGACAGTTAAAGGCGGGTGGGGGAGTCACGTCATCATCTCCCCTCCCATTCATCTCATTTGGCTCTGAGCTGAGCTCTGCTGCTAACGCCGTCTTCCGAAGCAACTTCGTCAGACTGCCACCAAATACTCACAGAAAAATCCACAAGTTAATACACACGCTGTCTCTATAGAGTTTCTCCACACTGAATCCTCCAGGCACTACTTACAAAAGGTTACATTGACAATCGTGTTACGTTATTTTTAAAATCTTTCCTTTTCTTAGCACAAGCACAGCTGAGAAGCTTGATGCATGTGCTCCATAACGCGTTAAAAATAATGCATTTAATCACACTTTGCATTACAAGCACAGGGAGCTTTTGTCAATGCATGATTTCCTGGTACACCGATTACTTTGATCAGCGCATCCCGATTCATTTTACCCTCGCACCACCTTAGTTTGAGAAGAAGTATGAAAAATATGAGGTTAACACAGAAAAACATCACCAATTCAAGCTTTATGAATAATCGATTAAGCCATCAATAATTGTTTTGGTAAAGCCATCCTCCTTCCATTTTATAATTTTTCCGCCACTAGCCGTGATTAAATGAGCGGTAAATAAAGTAAGAGCAAAGCGAGGGTGACTTATTTAGGCAGGCATATATATGACAGCAACACTCATGACAATGTCAATCATGTTACGTTATTATTAAAATGTTTCCTTTTCTTTTTCATTACTTCTTTAACACACTACTTCTCCGCTGCGAGGGGCGGGTATTTTGATATATATATAATATATGAATGACCTCCAAAGAGCGCTGAGACTTTTGATATCATGAGCGTGTCTGCAAAACTGTGGTCTCCTGCCCTGCAAAAGTCGAGCAGCCAGCGCGTGCATAGCTGTGCCGGCCTTTGAGGCGCTGACTGCGCTTCTGCCTTAAGTCAAAGTGAGCACTTTTAATTTTTTTCATCCTCCCCTTGCGCTATAGCCCAGACAAGTGCAAACACGGGACCCCTTTTCTACACCACGGCAAAATAATATTAAGGCGATTCACACTTTCTTTTGCGTATCGATTATGAGGTTCTCACCCGGATTATGAAGACACGCACACGAGTAGAGGACTGACAGTGCCATCACAGCCGATTAATGGCGGGGCGTCTCACCAGTCTACACAAGACCCACGCGACTGTCCCAAAAGGCGATCATAGCGTCAGCGAACACATCTCTCTATACTATATAAAAGAAAAAGGCAACTTTCCTTTCTTTACACCTTTTTTCCTTTTATCCCAAACCAAAGCCTTTCTCTCTTAACACTGCAGAGGACACAAAACTAATTTTCTTTAAATGCGGTAAGGCACATTACCAGAGGCACAAATTTGAGCGTTCACATAGAAAATGTAATTTCTATACCACAGCCGTCGTGTAGCGCCTTTCAAAAGGGATCTACTACCGAGAGATGATCCATATATATTTTAGCTGCTGTTAGTTACTTACCTGTTGTGTTACACAGTCTTTAAAATGTAGTTTACCAAACCACTCCAGTAGTGCTCAATGTACCTGTACTTCTTAAAACGTTAATGTTTTACTGTTTAATAACTTATAGACTATATTTTATTATTTCTCCCTTGCACTCAGTGACCAAAGCTATACACACACATATATAAAAGCTATACACACAAGTATATGTATGTGTATATATATGTATGTGTGTATATATATATATATATATATATATATATACACACACACACACCTATCTACATTATATATATATATATATATATATATATATATATACACACACACACACACATACATACATACATACACATACATACATACATACACACATATATATAATTTGTGTGTGTGTATGTATGTATGTGTGTATATATGATGTAGATAGGTATGTATATATATATATATATATGTGTATATGTAGATATGTATATAGATATGAAGATATGTATGTGTATATATATGTGTATATATATGTATGTATGTATGTATGTATGTATGTATGTATGTGTGTGTGTGTGTGTGTGTGTGTGTGTGTGTGTGTATATATATATATATGACAGCAGCAATCAAGCTGTGAGAAAACAGTAAAAGGAGGCGTGTCAGGCGTGTGGTACATTTTCTGATGCAGCTAGATGAAAAAACTTTGTGACGCTGCCCAAATACACAAAACAATTACTTTGACAATCATGTTATATTATTTTTAAAATGTTTCCTTTTCTTTTCAATAACTTCTTTAACACACTACTTCTCGCTGCCAAGCGGGTATATATATATATATATATATATATATATATATATATATATATATATATATATATATATATATATATATATATAATATATAGATAAGAGATATATATAGATAGATATGAGAACAACATATATATATATATATATATATATAGATATATATATATAAAGAGAGATGAGAACAACACTCATATCAATGACAAAACAATTACATTAACAATCATGTTACGTTATTTTAAAATTTTTCCTTTTCTTTTTCGTACCTTCTTTAACACACTACTTCTCCGCTGCGAAGAGCGGGTATTCTGCTAGTATATATATATATATATATATACATACACACACACACACACATATATACATTTACATATATATGCATATATATACATATAAACATATATACATATACATATATAGCAAAATACCCGTGCTTTGCAGCGGAGAAGTAGTGTGTTAAAGAAGTAATGAAAAAGAAAAGGAAACATTTTAATAATAACGTAACATGATTGACAATGTAATTGTTTTGTCATTGTCATTAGTGTTGCTGGCATATATATATATATATATATATATATATATATATATATATATATATATATATATATATATACACAGTGGAACCTCGGTTCACGAACGTCCCGGTTCACGTACAACTTGGTTCACGACCAAAAGATCGCAAACTTTTGCCTCGGTTCACAACCACACACTCGGTATACGAACAAGCCAGGTTCCCTTGCCTGCCTGCAAGCTGAGCTGAAAGAGAGAGAGAGAAAGAGCGAGCGAGCACGTGCCTGCTGGGAAGGGGGAGGAGGAGATTGCTGCACGTGTTTGCCTGCCTATCTGTAGGCTGTAGTGCAAGCGAAACCATCCCCTCCCCACAGGCAGCCTGAGAGAGAA